>NC_057719.1:5514776-5523999 GCF_004010195.1 Chiloscyllium plagiosum
GCGCCTCCCTTGTCTGCTGGTTTGGTAGTGGGGTTGGGGTTGCAACGGAGTGAGTGGAGGGCTGCGCCGTCCGAGGGTGAGAGGTTGGAGTGGGTGAGAGGGGTGGGGGAGTTCAGGTGGCGGTTAATATCGCGGCGGCAGTTGGCTATGCAGAGGTTGAGGGCAGGTAGGAGGCCAGCACGGGGTGTCCAGGTGGATGGGGTGTGTTGGAGGCGGGAGAAGGGGTCGTCAGAGGGTGGGCGGGAGTCTTGGTTAAAGAAGTAGGCGCGGAGGTGTCCAGGTGGATGGGAAATAAGGAAACTGGTGAAGTCCGTGTTGATGCCAAAGGCGGAAGATGAGGTGTTCTTCCTCCAGTCATCAGATGGCTTTGATTTGGCAGTGGAGGAGGCCCAGGATTTGCATGTCCTTGGCGGGATGATAGGGGAAGTTGAAGTGGTTGGCCACAGGATGGTGGGACTGTTTGATAAATGTGTCCCAGAGATGTTCCCTGAAACCTTCCACGCGTTAGCATCCTGTCTCCCCACTGTAGAGGAGACCACATCGAGAGCAACTTTAGATGAAGTGTTTGAATGTGCCAGATGTGAAAGGATCCTTTGGGGCCTTTGACGGGGTGAGGGTGCAGGTTTTATACCTCTTGCAGCGGCAAGGGAAGGCCCTGGGAGTGGAGGGTGGGTTGGTGGGGAGGGCATGGTTGTATAGAGGGAGTCATGGAAGGAATGGTTTCTGCGGAATGCTGATAGGGGGGAGAGGAAAAATATCTCTGGTGGTGGGGTCTTGTAGGTGGTGTAAATGGCAGAGGAGAGGATAATGTGCTGTATCCGGAGATTAGAGGGATCGAAGGCGAGGACCTGGGGTGGGGTTCTTTCCTTGTTGCAATTGGATGGGCAGGTTCAAGGGTGGAGGTGCAAGAAGTGATGCACGGGAGGCTATTGTTGATCACGCGTGAGGGGAAATTGCGGTCTTTGAAATAGATCTGTTCCACATATCCGACAAAGAGGTAGGCATAACTGGGGCCCATGCAGGCCCATACAGTCCCAATACATGTCCATCTGCCATGGCGAAGGTCTTCAAGTCCTCCGTTTCTTCCTCTCCCGCCGACCCAATCAGTACCCCTCCACCAATGCACTCATTCGATTGGCGGAACTGGTCCTCACCCTGAACAACTTCTCCATCGAATCTTCCAACTTCCTTCAGACCAAAGTGGTAGCTATGGGCGCCCGCATGGGCCCCCGCTGTGCCTTCCTCTTCGTCGGATACATGGAACAGTCCATCTTCTGTCCCCCAACCTTTTCTGCCTATTTATCTCTCTGCCCCCTTACCCACCACCATCCCTCCACCCCTCCTGCATTCCTGATGAAGGGCTTATGCCCGAAACGTCGACTCTCCTGCTCCTCAGATGCTGCCTGATCTGTGCTTCTTCAGTGCCACATTTTCCGCCTCTGTTCTCCAAGCGTCTGCAGTCCTCACTTTCTCTCTACTCCTGTTCCAAAGCTGAATTTGAGATCACAAATAAACTTCTGGACAAAATTTGCTGCTTGGTACTTAGCCTGAACTGGTACTATCCATGCAGGCAATCTTGATGAAAGAAACAAACGCTGAAAGAAAGGATAAAGAAGGTGATGTTATTAAGTGACTGTTACATAATGAAGCCCCTGAAAATCAAAATGCTGATCAACAATAAACAAAGAGCCATTGAGCAAAACCCAAAGAAAGATCCCAAACTGTTTTAGCCCCTGACTGACTAACGGGGCTTTTACAAATGCAGGAATTTAAGAAAAAAGGATTAAGCAGCAATTATTCATGTTTATTTCTTCTCCAAATATATACTATATCGGTGAGTGGGTGACCTATGAATGGCTGTACAAATTCCATCATATAATGGTATTAAACACAGCGAACAGTGTAGTTCGGGTGCAACAAGGAAAGAGTAGGTTGTTACTTAAATAATTACAAAATGGCAGGCTCATCTGCATAGTTTACAAACAATTTTTAAAAAGTCAAATGCCAAAGGAGGGGAATAATGTATGGGTAGATTTGCTTTCCATCTCCTTCTTTTCACCATTCATCATCAAAGTTAGGAGAATCTAAATATTCTCACTGACTCCTGTTTCCAAATAATACTTTGTGGGGACCCTACACTCCCTGGACATATCACCTGGGGAATATCCTTTCTTAACCTGTAACAGGTAGGGTTAATGACAGGTGTATTTTCCCAAGGATGGGGGATTTCAAGACTAGGGGGCAAATTTTTAACGGGAGATGAGAGAGATTTTAAAAAAGGCATGAGGGATTTTGTTTTTACACAGAGGGTGATTCACATGTGGAATGAACTTCTTGAGGAACTGGTGGATGTGGGCACGGTTACAGTGTTTAAAAGACGCTTGGATAAGTAGTTGAGTAGGAAAGGTTAGGAAGCATATGGGCCAAGAGCAGGCAGGTGGGACTAGTTTAGTTGGGATTGTGTTCAGCATGGACTGAAGGGTCTGTTTCTGTGCTGCATGACACTATGACTCCATAAAGACGAAGATCATGTTATATTGTCACAATGGAATCAGAAATATAATGTGTCAATAAGTCAATAAATGTTGCGTTTTAAAAGTAGTAAATCGAACTTTGGTATAGAGTTTAGTGTACTGAACAATATCTGGCAAATAGAAGTCTAATTATACACCACAGCATTGACTCATTGGGTGAAACAAATCTGTTAGTTAATTTTGCACTCCAGCATGTGGCCATTTTTTCTTTTCTCGCTTTTATCCGCAAACTGGTCAATTTATTTTTCTTTCATATGCTAGTAAAGCTTCCTCTTAAATGGATCCATATCATTTACTATTACTCCTTCAAAAGCGAGTCTCCTCATTCTTAAGGGATTCAGAAAAAAATCTTTCCCTAATTTTACATTTTACTGGCCATCAACATAAGATAATTACCAAGGTTTGGTATCCTGCCTATGAAGCCATATTTTTAAATAAAATGTAAATGCTCGCTCTTGGTTGGATTTTCACAACAGTGGTGGGTGGTTCTCGTCAGGAAATGTCCTGACTCCATTTTGGTTAAAAGAATGCTCCAACGTTCATAGCTTTTGCTTTGGAAAGGCCTGCAATCTTAAAAATGAAACATAGGTAGTCAGGATGGTGGATTAGCACTGAGGCAAGTAGATCTGAAGTCATGCACCAGTTCTCTGGGACTTTGTCCAGTTGTTTCAGAGACAGTGAAGCCCTCTACTATTTGATACTGACAATAATTCCTATTCATATAAATTATTCAAAGCTTTTAGATCTTCTCAAGTGATTAATCTCAGAAAAACAAACAATAGTTTGCACTATTGTGTACTGTTTACAAGATGCAGTACAGTAATTCATAAAGGCTCCTTTGACCGTACCTTTCCAGTCTGCAGACTGTAACACCTAGAACAACAAGAGCAGTAAATGCAGCAAACACCTCTAATTTCAAGTTCCTCTCCAAATTACACACTGTTCTGACTTGGAACTACATCGCCATTCCTTCAATGTTGCTGTGTCAAAATCCTGGAACTCCCTTCTTAATAGCCCTGTGGTTGTATCTACATGTGATGAATTGCAGCAGTTCAAGAATGTGGCTCATCGCCAGGATTGCTGGGAATGGGTAATAAGTTATCCCTGATTAAGGGCTTTTGCCCGAAACGTCAATTCTCCTGCCCCTGGGATGCTGCCTGACCTACTGTGCTTTTCCAGCACCACTCTGATCTAAACTCTGGTTTCCAGCATCTGCAGTTCTCACTTTTGCCTATGGGTATTAAGTGCTGACTTTGCCAGGAATACCCACATCACATAAAAGAATGAAAATTGGTCAGAACATTGAGTATCGGAGTCAGGATATCATGCTGTAGCTATACAGGACATTGGTGATGCTACTTATAGAATGTTGTGTAGAATTCTGGTTGCTGTGCTATAGGAAAGATGTTATTAGTTTTGAGAATGTACAGAAACGATTTACAAGGATATTGCCGGGATTGGAGGGTTTGAGTTTTAATGAGCGGCTGAATAAGCTGTGGCTTTTTTTCCCTGGAGTGCTGAAGGCTGAGGGGTGTTCTTATAGAAGTTTATACAATCATGAGGGGCATGGATAGGGTGAATAGCAATTAAGTGGGGGACTTCAAAGCTAGAGGGCATATTTTTAAGATGAGGAGAAAGTTTTAGAAAAGGACATGTGGGCAATTTTGTTTTACACAGGGCGGCTCGTGTGTGGTCAGATTGGAATGCCTGGTCGGTGTGGATGAGTTGGATTGAAGGGTCTGTTTCCATGCTGTGTGACTCTTACGTCTGTGACTCTATAAATAAATGCTTGCTTCACATCTTGATATTGGTTTTGGGAATTAGTATATAACACCTTGGCTCTTAACACCTTGTAGGCCTTTAAACCATACTGCCAGAAGCCACATGTAGGGGTCACCTTCTGTCCAAATACATTACAGTTTACCTGTTGTAGGGTAAAATCTCTCACAGTACAAATCGAAGGCATTCAGCTATCCAATTAACAGTTGTATAGTCATAATCCGCTTGTACTTGCTGCTATTCAGGTCATTGTGTTGTACCTTCTGGTGATTGCATTTTCATAATTAAATGGGAAAAAATGTAATGGTATCAGTAGCTTAGTGTATAAGTAACTTGAGGAACTTCTATTCTTAAAAATGATGAAGCAGCTAGTGTAGACCTTGAGCACGTTTTGCAGTAACTACACAAAGTATGGCATTTTTAAATATGGTTTCACTGTTTCATCATCTGCAGTTTTCTTCCATCATATTAAAGATGACAATCATACATTCTGAAGTGGTAGTTAATCAATATAAAACTTTGTTCATTGAGCATAGCAGTTGGGACATCATGTTGTGGCTGTACAGGACACTTGTGAGGCAACTTTTAGAATACTGCTTTCAGTTCTGGTCTCTGCTTTTGGAACAATGTTGTTAGACTTGAAAGGGTTCAGAAAAGATTTACAAGGATGTGGCCAGGATTGGAGTGACCGAGCCAAAGGGAGAGGCTGAATAGGCTGCGGCTATTTTTCCTGAAGCATTGGAGACTGAGGGGTGACCATTTGGATGTTTATAAAATCATTAGGGGCATGGATAGGGTGAATGGTCAAGGTCGTTTTCCAAGGGTAGAGGAAAGATATCTGGTTGGCACACAGGAGTTGGACCGAAGGGTCTGTTTCCGTGCTGTATAACTCTATGAGTCAATGTCCGACAAGATTTCCTTCTGCTTTTGACACCAAATGTGGAGGTGAGTATATCAAAGTGGAAGGAACCTCAACTCAAGGTCAGGCTTACCAGCGTAATTACATTCTTCTCAGCTTATTACATATGAAGGTACATTCTATCAACAGGATGCTCTGACCTCCAGTGGAACCTCGGGAACTCTGACATCTGGATATAATGTTTAAAAGGCACCTAGACAGCACTTGGCTCTCTGCAACCCAGACACTTTACTCAACTTTTATTGATCAGCTTTGCCCGTCCTGGAGCTGTTGGAGACCACCAAAAAAGTAATACCTCACTTTAGCAATGTCTCCCTAAAGGTGTTCATGAAGGTTGTCCAGGAGGGGTTAAGTTATTTTACCAGTGATAGCCACAAGGGGCTAATCCAATTAATTTAAGGCAGCCTGGACAAAGTTGGCTGAGGAGGTTCTGTTCTCATGGACGACTCAGGAGAACTTGGCGCCACTGTCATAAGAGGATGAATGATCTGAGCAAAGAAGCTGCTTGTTTATAAAGGAGCCAAATAACTGAAATTTGTACTCAGTGGAGGAAAATGTGAACTCTAATAAGTATATGCCTCATATGTATCTGTTTCCTGCTTTTGGCTAACAAGTTTGTGTCTGTTGTGGGACAGTGATAGTGTCCCCACCTCTGAGCCAAGTCCCACCTACTCATAACGTCTCTGAAGAGGTTGATTAGGAAAAATATCAACAAGACTGTGCCTGTGCACATAATTCCAGTCTATTGGAGTGTTTGTTGAACTGTTTGATGTATGTTCATGGAAATCAAGATCTGCCATTCCTAAAGTAGTCACAAAAGTTAGATTTTTATCAAAGTATGCAAAGTTCCTAATTGACCTGTCTCTTTTAGATACTGGTTAACCAAAAGCACAACCAGGCATTCAAATAAAGAGCCATTAACTTTGACTTTTTTAATCTTTTGTTCCCCCTTTGTCCCAGGTTATCCTTTTTAAAATTATGCTTGTATACTCTGTCCCTTCCTAGCCCACTCGTGACATTATTGTCAAGAGTTGCTTTGGAAGCGTGCATATTCCTTCTCCTGAACAATTCTCCCTCTAATTAGTTTAAAGCCCTCTCCAGCATCCACTTCTTTGCTTTGCCAGGACAGTGGTCCCAACACTCAGTTTTTGGCAGGCAGATGGCTTTTGTCATTCACAGCTGGTCACAACGCCACAAACCAATTAATCACTACTTGTTCCTGGCCAGATCTTACTTTGTACACACCTTGGTGCCAACTTAATTGCAACCAGCCTGCCCCATTGGTTGTAAATAGAATCATAGAATCCCTACAGTGTGGAAACAGACCATTTGGCCCAACATGTCCACACCAACCCTCCGAAGAGTAACCCACCCAGATCCATTCCCCTCCCTATTACTCCACATTTGCCTCTGACTAATGCACCTAACCTACACATCCCTGAACATTATGGGCAATTTAGCATTGCCAATCCTCCTAACATGCACATCTTTGGATTATGGGAAGAAACCGGAGCACCCGGAGGAAACCCATGCAGACACGGGGAGAATGTGCAAACTCCAAACAGGCAGTTGCCCGAGGTGGAATCGAACCCAGGTCCCTGATGCTGTGAGGCAGCATTGCTAACCACTGAGCCACCGTGCCACACTGAACCAATTAAGCAGTGTAGCAATCCCTACCACAATTCTTTGGTTTACAATAGCCCTTTTCCCACTTAATTCCACAATCAAAAAAACTTCAAAATAAAGATATGCTTAGCACTGCTGCCTTACTGCACCAGGAACCTGGGTTTGATTCCACCTTTGGGAGTTTGCATGTTCTCCCCATATCTGCATGGGTTTTCGACCACAGTCCAGAGATGTGCAGATTAGGTGGATTGGCCATGGGAAATGTGGGGATACAGGGATAGGGTGAGGGCCTGGGTAGAGTGCTCTTTGAAGGTTTGGTGTAAACTTGGAAGCATAATGGCTTCTTTCCAACATCATAGAGATTCTATGGTCTTTCCATCAACAAATGCAAGACAGTTTTCAAGCTGACTTGTATGAAACGTTCTGAGAATTTTAATAGCAAAACATTAATCCACTGAAGGGAAATCAAATTTTTGTGTCCACCCAATTAAACTCCCATTCCCAAGTGTACGAGGGCATGTGCATCTAATAAGCTCTGCTTGGACACAGAAAATCACATCCTTGATCTTGGATTTTTATCCTGAATGAAGTAGATGGTAAAGCATTATTATAGTGACATGAATGAAATCTCATCCATTCCAACTGAAATATGCTTGCTCAGAAATAAGGATATTACTGTACCTGTAATTTCAGAGCTATACAATGATTAAGGAACACTGGAAGCTAGACAAACACTTAGCTGTGGACTAGTATAGTTCTTACTTTCCCAATCTGGC
Source organism: Chiloscyllium plagiosum (assembly GCF_004010195.1). Classification (NCBI taxonomy): domain Eukaryota; kingdom Metazoa; phylum Chordata; class Chondrichthyes; order Orectolobiformes; family Hemiscylliidae; genus Chiloscyllium; species Chiloscyllium plagiosum. Next base: position 5,522,411 of record NC_057719.1, read on the forward strand.
AGATAAATCATTAAATCTCAGTTGCTAGTATCTATTTGTTTTACTTTCATAGAATCATTTCATCACAGAAAGGGTACAGTACAAATTGAGTCTATTTGACTTGTCAAGTTTGTGCCAGCTCTCGGTAAAAGCAGTTTGGCTAATCCCTTTTCCTTATTGCTGTGCTGAAAGCTGCAATTGAATTTGCTTCCAAGATACTCTCAGGCAGTACATTCCAAATTTTAGCCATTCACCTTATATTTGATTTGACTTGATTTATTATTGTCACATGTACCGAGATGCAATGAAAGGTATTGTTTTGCATGCTAACTGGACAAATTATACCTTACATAAGTACATCAGGGTAGTAGAACAGAATATAGTGTTACAGCTACAGAGAAGGTTCAGAGAAAGATGTATGAGAGGTCTGTTCATAAATCTGATAACAGCAGGGAAGAAGCTGTTCTTGAACCTGTTGGTATGTGTTTTCAAACTTTTGTTTCTTCCGCCTAATGGAAGAGGGTGGAAGAGAGTATAACTGGGGTGGGAGGGGTCTTTGATTATAGTGACAGCTTTTCCTGCTGCCTCAGGAATGTAGACCGAGTCAGTGAAAAGAAGGCTGGTTTTCATGATGAACTGGGCTATGTTTCTAACTCTCTAATTTCTTGTGGTCCTTGGCAGAGCAGTTCCCATATGAGGCTGTGATGCATCCAGATAGGATGCTTTCTGTGGTGCATCTGTCAAAATTGGAAAGCGTCATAGTGGACATGTTTAAATTCCTTAACCTTCTGAGGAAGTAGAGGCATTGGTGTGATTTCTTTACTGTAGTGTTGATGTGAATGGATGAGGACAGACTGTTGGTGATATTTACTCCTAGGAGCTTGAAGCTCTCAACCACCTGCATCTCAGCACCATTGATACAGACAGGGCCATGTTCTCTAGTCCACTTCCTGAAGTCGATGACCAGCTTCTTTACTTTGCTGACATTGAAGCAGCTACATTGAACAAGGCCTCGGGATATTCTTCTTCAATACTTTTCCTGACATTGATTCAATCTTAAAATTGATTATTAAGTTTACATCAGTTTAAGTTATTGTCACTTCTGATATTAGTTTAATGGCTCTAAACTCAGTGGAAAGTGCATTTAGTAGATGGAAGAACATAGAACATAGAACAATACAGCACAGAACAGGCCCTTCGGCCCACGATGTTGTGCCGAACTTCTAACCTAGATTAAGTACCCATCCATGTACCTATCCAAATGCCGCTTAAAGGTCGCCAATGATTCCGACTCTACCACTCCCACGGGCAGCGCATTCCATGCCCCCACCACTCTCTGGGTAAAGAACCCACCCCTGACATCTCCCCTATACCTTCCACCCTTCACCTTAAATTTATGTCCCCTTGTAACACTCTGTTGTACCCGGGGAAAAAGTTTCTGACTGTATACTCTATCTATTCCTCTGATCATCTTATAAACCTCTATCAAGTCACCCCTCATCCTTCGCCGTTCCAACGAGAAAAGGCCGAGAACTCTCAACCTATCCTCGTACGACTTCCTCTCCATTCCAGGCAACATCCTGGTAAACCTTCTCTGCACCCTCTCCAAA
>NC_057719.1:5527257-5545014 GCF_004010195.1 Chiloscyllium plagiosum
ACCTCAATTAGGTCCCCTGCCCTCCTTCTTTTTTCCACTGAAAGGAGACCGAGCTCAGTCAACCTCTCTTTGTTAGATAAGTCCTCCATTCCAGGCAGCATCCTGGTAAACCTCCTCTGAACCCTCTCTAAAGCATCCACATCTTTCCTATAATAGGGTGACCAGAACTGGACACAGTATTCCAAGTGCGGTCTAACCCAAGTTTTATAGAGCTGCAACAAGATCTCATGACTCTTAAACTTAATCCCCCTGTTAATGAAAGCCAAAACACCATATGCTTTCTTAACAACCCTGTCCACTTGGGTGGCCATTTTAAGGGATCTATGTACCTGCACACCAAGATCCCTCTGTTCCTCCACACTGCCAAGAATCCTATCCTTAATCCTGTACTCAGCTTTCAAATTTGACCTTCCAAAGTGCATCACCTCGCATTTATCCAGGTTGAACTCCATCTGCCACCTCTCAGCCCATCTCTGCATCCTGTCAATGTCCCGCTGACAGCCCTCTACAACAGCCCTCTATACTGTCAACGACACCTCCAACCTTTGTGTCGTCTGCAAACTTGCTGACCGATTCTTCAATCCCCTCATCCAATTCATTAATAAAAATTACAAACAATTACAAAAATTACAAAATTAATCTCTTTTTCTGGCTCATACCCCTGAAGACTATAGTAAAACAAGTGAATATCTGAATACTGCATAAATGTTATGAATATTTCTGACTCAACTGCACTTTCAGGAAGTGTGTTCCAGACCCACACCACCACTTTTTAAAGTGAAAAGAAATCTCTACTCTTCTGTTAGACTTCTGTCTCTTATCTGCTTGCTGCTTATTGGTTCATCTACTACAGTGCCTTCCTATGCAAAAAACACAGCAGCATAATGATGATATCACTGCATTAGTAGTGCAGAAGTCCAGTCTAGTGCTTTATGGACGTGGGTTCAAACCTCACCTAAGCCACTAATTTTAGAATTTCAATTTAAAAGAGCGAGATAGGAGGATCTTGTGCTTCTGAAACTGTGTGATTGAGACTGGGAGCAGCAACGTTATAATGAGAAGGGTGCACTTTTGTAAGAAGGGCAGTGGCAGCAGAAGATAAAGCCAGTGACTAAGACTCCCTGCAACCTGTTTCTGCCTGTCAGAACTGAAATGTTGCATCATAGGAAAACAGGTAAGCGATTGGTGGGTTTTTCTTCCCTCTCTTTTTTGATTGACCAAGTGGTTTAAATCTCGAGACAATATTAGAGTTAAGTAACGAAATTCACCTAAAAAATGTTTAAGTTCAAAGTAATTAAATAGAATAAGGTGCTGACAGATGGTGTATTGCAGCTGTAGTATGTGGTAAATAATGGACAATTAGCTGACAGACTTTGACAAAGAGTTAATGAGCTGGATTCTGAGCTGCAGACTCTGTGGCACATCAGGAAGAGTGAGAGCTACATGGACACTGTTTCAGGAGACAGTTACACCCCTTGGATTAATTACATCAAATTTGGTCCATAACCAGGGACAGGAGTATGTAGCTGAGTGAGGCAGTTATGAGAATCCAGACTTTAGCTTTGGAGGATCCCCAGCCAGTGACCTGTCCAAAAGGTGCAAGGCTCTCCCTCCCTGTGGACAAGGGCAAGGATGATGAGCAAACTGAACATGGAAAGGTGGTCAACTAGGGGGAGACAAGAGAATTGTAGTAGTGACAAGAGAAAGCATTGTTAGAGGAATAGATACTGTTTTCTGCAGCAAAATCCCAAAGATTGTGTTCCCTACCTGTTGCCAAGGTTCAGGCATCTCTTCTCGGCTAGTGAGAAACTTGGAGTGGGAGAGGAAGGATCAGTTGTCATAATCCATGTTGGTACCAATGATATGGATAGGACTAGAAAAGAGGGTCTGCTGAAGGATTACAAACAGCTCTGAGCTAAAATTAAAAAGCAGAACCACAAAGAGAGTAATCTCCCAATTACTACTTGATATGTGTGTAAATTGGCCTGAGGTAAATAAGGTTAGAGAGGTAAATATGTGACTCAAAGATTGATGTGGGCAAAATGCGTTCCAATTTCTGGGGCACTGGGCCACCAGCGCTGGAAAAGAAAGCTGCTCATTTGGAACAGACTTCATTTGAAACATGCTCAAATGTGAATCATATAACTAGGTTGTAGGCAGGGCTTTAAACTAATTAGTGCAGGGGTGGGTTCAATTGAAGGAAAGTTTCAAAAAGTCAAAAATAAAAGAGAGCAGAGGTACAGGGTAGTGAAGAGACGAACCACAATCAAAGTGTGACAGGAGGGGGAAGAAAATATATGCAGAAGAAAGCAGTAGAAGTTAGAACCCAAGTATTAATGGTAAAAAGTCAGAGTTTAAGGCTTTATATCTGAAAATATGTAGCACTTCTAATAAAATAGCTGGGTTGATGGCACAAATAAAACTAAATGAATATGACTTGATAGCTAAGCTTAGAAGAAATGGGTGATGAAGACTGGAAACTCAATATTCAAGGGTATTTGGCATTGTGGAAGAAAAAGCAAAAATAGGATAGGAGGTGGTGTAGCTTTGCTAATGAAGGAAGGTACCAGTGTGGTGGAGAGTAATGAACTGGATGCATTTGATCCATGCCTTTTGGATGGAAATTAAACATAACAAGTGAAATAAGTTATGGGTGACAGTCATCTGTTGATACCAAAGAGTTTCCTCACCATACAACAAATCAGGAAATAATGGAGGCACATAAGAAGGGTACGATAATTGCCATGGGCGATTTTAATGTGCATATTGACTGGACAAATCATATGGACAAGGGTAACATAGCAAATGAATTAGTAGAGTGAATCAGGGATTGTTTCTTAAAGTACTACATTGTAGAACCCACATGGGACAGGCTGTTTTGGATCTAATACTATGTAATCAGGTAGGATTAATAAGAGATCTTGTAGTTAGGGTTCCTCTAGAGGTAGTGATCCTAAGATGGTAGAAATTCAAATTCCAGTTGAAGGAGAGCAACTCTTGTCTCAAACCAGTCTCATCAATTTCAATGATAACAGTTAATGAAGAATGAAGAAAAGGTTAGCTAAAGCGGACTGGGAAGAATGTCTAAGAGGGGCATACATAGATGAGCAGAGGCAGACATTTAAATAGATAATTCAGCAAAAAATTATTTTGGTCAAAAAAGAACTCAATGAGCAGCACAAGCCACCTGTGCCTGACAAAAGGCTATGCCAGTATTTATTGTCTATCTCTTTTTGCCCTTGAGAAAGTGACAAAGAATATTTGTCTTGAACCCCTGCATTTTTTGGCGTGAGTGGACACCCAGTCTAGTTTGGGAGAGAGTTCCACGATTTTGACCCATTGACCATGAAGCTGATATATTTCCAAATTAAGATGGTGAATGGCTTGCAGTGCAAATTACAGATAATGGTATTTCCATGTTCTGGTGTCCTTACTCTTGTCTTTGTCCTTTGGAATGTCCATGACTATGGCTTTGGATTACGCCTTTGGAAGTTTCTAAGGACCCTTGATAAATTTCTGCAGTGAATCTTGTAGATGTTGTACACTGATGGTGGAGGGACTGAATGTTTATTCGTGGATATAGTGCCTTTTGAATGAGCTGCTTTGTCCTGGATGGTGTCAAGCTTCTTGAGTGTTGGTGCTGCAGTCATCCAGACAAATGGGGAGTATTCCACTACACTCAGACAGTGTCTCACAATTAGGGGAGACTTTTGTGGTCATAATATTCTTTCACTATATCTGGGTTTTAGTAACTGGTACCTTGGGGAAGGTTAGACTCCTGATGACAGAAAATGCTGCAGCTCCTCGGGTTGTCAGGTGAATTAACCATTTTTTGTCTGCCACAATGTTGGCTGCCTGGAAAAGATAACACATTCTTTCCACATACTGGGCCCAATCCTCGACAGCAAGGTCAAACAAATCAAGCTTCACAAACAAAGGCATGATGTAAGAAATGCTTACCCCAACTCAAAAGATGACTATTACAAGCAAGTTTCAGCAGGATCATCTGTATCCTTGTCACCACTCACAGCGCCAGAGACCCGGGTTCAATTCCCGCCTCAGGCGACGGACTGTGTGGAATTTGCACGTTCTCCCCAAGTCTGCGTGGGTTTCCTCCGGGTGCTCTGGTTTCCCCCCACAGTCCAAAGATGTGCAGGTCAGGTGAATTGGCCATGCTAAATTGCTCATAGTGTTAGGTGAGGGGTAAATGTAGGAGTACGGGTGGGTTGCGCTTCGGCGGGTCGGTGTGGACTTGTTAGGCCGAAGGGCCTGTTTCCACACTGTAAGTAATCTAATCTAAGTGATAGAGCTAAGTGATTCCATGATCAATGGATCAGATCAAGGCTCTAGTCCTGCCACATCTAGTTGTGATTGAGAGTAAACAATTAAACAACTCGCTGGAAGAAGAGACACCACAAATGCCTATCTCATTGATAGGGGAGCTTAGAACATGAGTGTAAAAGGTAAGGCTGAAGCATTCACCACAGTCTTCAGCTGAAAATACCAAGTGGATAATCTGTCTTTGGCTCCTCCTGAAGTCCCCAGTATCACAGATACCAATCTTCAGCCAATTTGATTCACTCCATATGATATCAAGGAACAATTGGCGTCACTGGATACTGCGGGGCAGTGAACCCTGACAACATTCAGCAATAGTGCTGAAGATCTGTGCTCTAGAACTTGCTACTCTGCGAACCAAGTTGTTCCAGAACAGCTACAACACTGGTATCTGCCTGACCATTTGAAAAATTGTCCAGGTATGTCCTGCACACTAAAAGCCGAACAAATCCAAACTAGCCATTAGCATCCAATCAGAAATAAAAGGGACTTAAGGGGCAGTCTTTTCACGCAGAAGGTGGTGCATGTATGGGATGAGCTGCCAGAGGAAGTGCTGGAAGCTGGTACAATTACAACATTTAAAAGGCATCTGGATAGGTATATGAATAGGAAGGGTTTAGCAGGATATGGGCCAAGTGCGGGCAAATGGGACTAGATGAGGTTAGGATATCTTGTTGGCATGATCAAGTTGGACCGAAGGGTCTGTTTCCATGCTGTACATCTCTATGACTCTATCACTGTTGATCATTGTAAAGTGATGGAAGATGTCATCAACACTGTTGTCAAGTAGCAATTGTCTGCTCACTTATACTCAGTTTATGATTCACCAGGGCCACTCAGCTCCTGATTTTTTTACAGCCTTTGTCCAAATTTGGACAAAAGAGCTAAATTCCAGAGATTGGGTGAGAGTGACTGCCCTTGAAATTTGACTAAGTTTGGCATCAAGGAGCTCTATCAAAACTGGAGTCAATGGGAATCTGTGGAAAACTCTTTTCTAGTGGTTGGAGTCATGCCTAGTGCAAAGGAAGATAATTGTAATGTTCTGGTCAGTCATCTCAGCAACAGGACATTGCTTCATCAATGTCCTTCCCTCTGTCACTTCCTGATGCTGCCTGGTTTGCTGTGTTCTTCCAGCCTCCTGCCCATCTACATAAGGTTAGAAGTGGGCATGTTCACTGATTACTGCAGAATGTTTAGCACCATTTGCAATTCCTCCGATACCAAAGCAATCTGTGCCTAAATGCAATTAGATCTGAACAATATCCAAGCTTGGGATGACAAATCAAAAGAAGATACCACTGAATTGCCAAGTAATGACTATTTCCAACAAGCAAGAATCTAGGCACTGTCCTTGATAGTCAGTGGTATCACCATTGATAAATGCAGCAGTCTCGACATCCTGGGGATTACCAGAAACTGAACTGGACTAACTATATAAGTACTGGGCTACAAGAGTGGATCAGAGGCTAGGAATCCTGCGGTGATGAACTCACTCACTAACTAACTCACACGCCTCCAAATTAGAACTAAGCAGACTGCTTGATTAACACTGCAACCACATATGTTCAGTTCCTCCACCTGGTCTTTTTCAATATATAATTTCAGTTGCATCACACTGTAAACTTTTGCTATAAATTCTGTGTCTTACGATCTGATAGTCCAAAACCACCTGATGAAGGAGCAGCGCTCCGAAAGCTAGTGCTTCCAAATAAATCTGTTGGACTATAAGCTGGTGTTGTGTGATTTTTAATTTTGTACACCCCAGTCCAACACTGGCACCTCCAAATTAGAACTAAGCAGACTGCTTGATTGACATTGCAACCACATACGTTCAGTTCCTCCACCACTGATTCTCGGGAGCAGCAGTGTGCATCGTCTTTAAGATGTATGGAGAAAATAACTGAGGGTACTAAGACAGTACCTTCCAAACCCATGACCATTACTGTTTGGGTGGACAAGAGCTGCAGAAATGTGGGAGCACCACCACCTGCAAATTCCTTTCCAAGCCACTCAGCATCCAGAGTTGGAAATATATTGCCATTCCTTCAGTGTTGTTGTATTAAAGTCCTGAAACTTCCTTCTGCCCTTATGGGTGTACCTACTCCAAGTTGACTGCAATGGTTCAAAAAGTGTTGCCATCAATATCTTCTCAATGAGGCATGGTCAGTAAATGCATGGCCTAGACCGCAATACCACATCCTGTGAGTGAGTTTTTTTTTAAAAAATCTATCCCTTTTTAAGTATTTTTATGTGTCTCAATATGATCACCTTTTCTTCGAAACTCTTAAAGGTCAGTCTCTCTTCGTAGGACAGTCTTGGTATCTTGGGAGCAAATCTGGTGAATCATTTTTGCATTCTGTCTATGGCAGTAATATCGATCCTAAGCTGAGTAAATCAACACTGCGCAGTACTCCAAGAACAAACTAACCAACCTCGTATACAATTGAAGCATGACTTCAGTACTCATAGAAGATAGAACATTACTGCGCAGTGCAGGCCCTTTGGCTCTCGATATTGCACCGATCTGTGAAACCAATCTGAAGCCCACCTACACTATTTCATTCTCGTCCATATGCCGATCCAATGACCATTTAAATGCCCGTAATGTTGACAAGTCTATTACTATTACAGGCAGTGCGTTCCACGCCCCTGCTATTCTCTGAGTAAAAACACTAGCTCTGACATCAGTCCTATATCTATCACCCCTCAATTTAAAGCTACATCCCCTCGTGCTAACCCTCTGATTATCTTACATGTCTCAATTAAGTCATCGCTCAACCTTCTCTCTTACGAAAACAGTCACAAGTCCCTCAGCCTTTCCTCTTAAGACCTATCCTCCATACCAGGTAACATCCTAGTAAATCTTCTCTGAACCCTTTTCAAGGTCCAAAGTTTCCACATTCTTCCTATGGTGCAGTGACCAGAACTGTATGCAATAGTCTATGTGCGGCTGCACCAGAGTTTTGTACAGCTGCAGCATGATCTCATGGTTCTGAAACTCAATCCCTCTACCAATAAAAGTTAACATACCGTATGCCTTCTTAACAACCCTACCAACCTGGGTGACAACTTTCAAGGATCTATGTACTTGGACACCAAAATCTCTCTGCTCATCTATACTACTAAGAATCTTACTAATAGTCAGTATTCTGCATTCCTGTTACTCCTTCCAAAGTGAATCACCTCACACTTTTCTACATTAAACTCCATTTGCCACCTTTCAACCCAGCTCTGCATCTTATATCTATGTCTCTCTCTAACCTGCAACATCCTTCATCACCATCCACAACTCTATTGACCTTAGTGTCATCCGCAAATTTACTAACCCATCCTTCTATGCCCTCATCCAAGTCATTTATAAAAATGACAAACAGCAGTGGCCCCAAAACAGATTCTTGCAGTACATCACTAGTAACTGAACTCCAGGATGAACATTTCCTATCAACCACCACCCTATGTCTTCTTTCAGCTAGCCAATTTCTGATTCAAACTGCTAAATCACTATCAATCCCATGCCTCCATATTTTGTGCAGTAGCCTACCATGGGGAACCTTATCAAATGCCTTAGTGAAATCCATATACACCACATCAACTGCTTGACCCTCATCCAACTGTTTGGTCCCGTTCTCAAAGAACTCAATAAGGTTTGTGAGGCACGGCCTACCCTTCACAAAACCATGTAGTCTAACCCTAGTCAACTTATTCCTTTCCAGATGATTATAAATCCTAACTCTTTTATAGCCCTTTCCAACACTTTACCCACAATCCAAATAAGGCTCACAGGTCTATAATTTCCAGGGTTGTCTCTACAACCCTTCTTGAAGAAGGGGACAACATTTGCTATCCTCCAGTCTTCTGGCATTATTCCTGTCAACAATGCCGATATAAAGATCAAAGCCAAAGGCTCAGCAATCTCCTCCCTGGCTTCCCAGAGAATCCTCAAATAAATCCCATCCAGCCTAGGGGACTTATCTATTTTTACACTTTATTGAATTGCTAACACCTTCTCCTTGTGAACCTCAATTCCATCTACTCCTGTACTCAAATCCTCTTGCAGTAAAAGCTAATGGAATAATAACTAATCCTAATTGCTTGCTTCATTTGATAATTTCATAGTCACCACTGTTGACGTTAGCTTAGAATAGAAGATTTTTTAATTGAATTTAAATTTCAGTATCGCCTGTTGTGGTGGGATTGGAACTCATATTCCTCAGGGCATTAGCATCAATCTTTGGGTTACTAGCTTAGTGACTTACCAACACACCACTATCTCCCACTATGTATTTGGGTAGTTAAAATCCCTTACTGTTACTGCCTTATTCTTACACTGCTCAGACGTTTGATTGGCAGCCTAGGGTAGACACAAAATAGCATGTTTGTGTTTTTACTTCTACCCATACGCCTTGGTTTGATGATTCTTCACTCCTCACTATTATAATCAATTCCTTGATTAATATTATGAACCCCCTCCTTTTCTACCCCCTCTTTGACTTGTCTATAACCTCTAATCAGGAATGTTGAGCTGCTAATTCTGCGCACCTTTCATCCAAGTATCAGTCATAACTATATCATACTCGCTCACGCCTCGTTGTGCCCGCAGCTCACCTCTGTTATTCCTCAGGCTCCTTGCATTAAATGTATTTCATATAATGTGCTAAACTCACTTCTTTCTTATCTGGTTTATGTGTCCCTGCCTTCCAGAGTCACTCATTTGTGTTTTAACTTTTAATTCCAGCTCAACTTGTCTCTACTCTCAATGACTTGTCAAGATCCATTCCCATGCCAGTGTAGTTTTAATCTGCTCCAGTAGCACTAGCAGAATTCCTGGCTAGGATGTTATTCCTGCTCCTGTTCAGGTGTAACATGTTCAAGTTGTTCATGTCCCATTCCCCCTAGAAATCAAAATTGCTGGCGAAACTTCACGTGTCCTCAGCAAGTCCTTAGAAACATTAACTCTGTTTTCTCCACATAGTTGCTTATTCTTATTCTGGTGAGTTTTTCCAGCAATTTCTGTTTGTGTTTCAGACTTCTAGCATCCTCAGCTCTTGATTTCATGAACCCCTCCCCAGAAATGGGACTGCAGGTTTCCCTCACTGTCTGCCTGGTCCTCTTCTTCTGGCTTTTATGTCACTTATTTCCTCTCAGCCTGCACTTTCTTAAGCTGTAGAGTGACTGTGTTCTGAAACATGCAATCCGTAAACCCATGAGCCTTGTGAATACACTATGTGCCTCCATTTGCCACTCAATTTCCAAAATCCAGAGCTTGAATTGCTTCAGCTGGAGGTACAATGAGCACACATGGTCATCCAGACTGCCAGGAGCATCTGGGGTTGCCCACATACTGCAGAATGTGCACATCAAAGACCTGAACTAAATATAATTTAGGCTTTTGCTTTTATTTTACCCTTACCCCTATTTAAGTATAGACTAGAAAAATTGTCTTCTTGTTTATGTGTCAGTCCCACTCAGGTCCCCCTCTAGTCTCTGTGAGGGCCTTAACAGGGTCTTGGCTGATTACTTTCCTCAGAGTCCTGATCTTGCTCACTGCTCCCTGTACAGTGTGCAGTTAAATATACAGCAGTACACAGCAACACTAAAAGATTTACCCCTTATCCATTGACTGTGAACCCTGGTTCTGGATTGTTTATAATCGAGAACATCCTTTCTGCATCTACCCTGTCTAGGACCAACTCTTGCTGAGAAATAATGCTACATCAACAATGCACATTGATGATATGCAAATTGATCACTCTTTTCAGGGACTTAAAAGATGAACTTTGATTTGCAAAACTCCAGAACTTCTTGATTTATACTGCTCCATCATTTCCCTGCCAGGCATGACAGCTTACCAATACTATCCCTGATACTTACAAGATATTTTTGCATTAGTTGCTTACTTAAATCACCAAGAAAGTTAAACCTCATGACAGGGTAAGAGCTCTTCTAATAAAGTAATATTTGTTGATACAATGCTATTTACCTGATTGACCTAGACAGGAAGCAATTTCTGCATGCAATAAGTTGTTAGTGATTTACAAATTTAATTTTTTTTTCATATTTCTTAGTCCAGTGTGTCTTCCCTTCGTTTCTCTTTCTGCATCTAATTTGACTCTAATTCACCCTGTTTTTCTTTGATTTCACTTTTTTTTCATCCTGTGTTGAGATAACTAGATACTCTGTCGGAACCATAATTGAGCAAGGTCTCGGATGTCCTCTTTTCCACATTACCAGTGCACACTTCCAAAAAAGTTACGTTGAAAATTATATTTGAGCTGAAGAATGCTGGAAAAAAATCTAAATAATAGTGGTGCCACAATATCTCTGTTCAAGCAATACTGGCCCATTATAAAGGGCAACTTGTATGTACTTATTTTAACATAACAAATATTAGTTGATTAATATAAAAGTAAGTCTACTGCCATTCATTTTCTTTTACAATTATTCACTGAGTACAGCAGACCACTATAGCAACTCTAGTTTTAATTTGATTTGATTTATTAGTGTCACATTTATCGAGATATGATGAAAACTATTTTGCTTGCTATCCTGGCAATCATACATTGCACAGATACATCAGGGCAATAGAACAGAATGTGGAATATAGTGCTTTAGCTACAGAGAAGGTGCAGAGAAAGATCAATTTTAATATTTAAGAGGGCTGTTCATAAGTTTGTTAACAGCAGGGAAGAAGCTGTTCTTAAATTTGTTGGTATGTACTTTAAAACTTATGTATTTTCTGTCTGATGGTCGAGGGTGGAAGAGAGTAATGGAATGGAAGGGTCTTTGATTATATTGGCTGCTTCCCCAAGGCAGCAGAAAGTATAGATGGCGTCAGTGGATGGAAGGCTGGTTTGTGTGATGGACTGGGCTACGTTCACAACTCTGTAATTTCTTGCAATCTTGGATAGAGCAGTTGTCATACCAAGCTGTGATGCATCTAAATAGGATACATTCTATGGTGTATCTATAAAAATTGGTAAGAGTCATTTTGGATATACCAGATTTTCTTAGCCTTCTGAGCAAGTAGAGGTGTTAGTGTGCTTTTTGACCATAGCTTCTACATGGATAGATCAAGACAGATTGTTGGTCATATTTACTCCTAGGAACTTGAAGCTTTCAACCATCTTCACCTCCGCACTATTGGTACAGACAGGAGGGTATCCTCCAGTCCACTTCCTGAGGTCAAGGATCAGCTCCTCTGTTTTGCTGGCATTGAGGGAAAGATTGTTATCAAATAGCATGCCACTAAGCTCTCAATTGATCTCCTGTACTATATCACATCTGAATCAGGTGACTCTAAGCATCCATCAAGGGATTACATTTTGGATCTTTCCTAATTTGTACAGTTAAGCTGTTGCTGGATAACACCTTTACCTTGCTATTACTGTTCTGAATTTGGGTATACATTTTCTCCCTAGCAAGTAATTTTCAGCTGTACATTTTGATAAAGAGGTAGCCAATGACTTATTAACTTCATCATTAACTTGCATTAAAAGTGGCCCTTTGACCCATTTATGAATTCGCGTAATGCACAGTGAACAATGTTCTGGCCAGGATAGCCATTGTATTTGAGGATTTCACCAAAACGCTTGTAAAGTGTTGAGGATCCTATTTACATGTTCCCTGATAAAGCAATTTTCTAGCATGCGAAGCTATAAAAATCCCAATGTGTACGTTGTTGCAAGAATATAACTGTGCTGGTGTGCTGCCAGGTACGGAGGTTGCACATCAGGTGATTGGCTGATTGACTTAACAGTGTACTGCTTCAGTTGTTCATAATAAGCAGAGTACATACCCTACTCGATCAGCCCACGCTTACAAAGCCCAACACAAAACATCCAGTGTTAGACGTGATGCATTGCTGAGCAATCCTCAATGTGCTAATTGCTGCACTAACAACCAATTCGAGATGATCATCAAAGTAGTCAAATGGCTTATTTAATCTTTCTAAAGGTTACGTACATTCACATACACTGATCCATTCTTTTCAAACAAATGGATGTGTTCAAGCCTTACATATTGTTTGAATTAGTATGGTGTTTGGGAAGGCTGCCTTTCCCTATTACTTTTGCCATAGTGACACCTTGGCCACTCAGCGTCAACTTTCCAACCAGACCACATCCTTTTTCTTCTATTTTGTAAATTCTGATTATTTGAAATTTAGGATTCTTTTATTTAGCCTGATGAGTTCAAGGCGAGAAAATACTGCAGCAATATATCTCTCTTTTCAGCAACCTACTTTAAAGTTGAATATTTTCCACTGACCAGTGAGTTCAGCTCCTATATACAAATGTAAGTAAAGAAAATGTAATTCTTGGGGTACAGCAGTAATGATGAGCAGTTTTGATATTTTTTGAACCACTGTCTACTGCTGAGCCATGCCCCAGCATATCATAAGACAGCTGAATTATTTATAGAATAAAATCCAGCAAGATTTCCGACTTGATTTAATATAAAGTTAAATTGTACGTGACCTGAATTGGTGCAATTCTAAATATATCACCTTTGGTGAGTTTTAATCATGCCTCTTGGGAATGAGCTGTGTTTCAAAGTGTTGATTTAAGCAGTGAATTTGTAAGCTTTTAAAAAAGTGCAGCCTGTAGGCATTGATACATCTGTTTAATCTGGATGATCCATTCTCTTATATCAATGCCATTTTTTTTCAGTCTGATACCATGGGGTTTTGTCCCAGACCCAAATTAGCTTAAAACCCCTAATCCATTTTTAGAAATGCAGAAATATCTTCCTTAAATTGCTACCTTAGAAACAATATGAGCTTTATTGTCAAGTACACTTACAACTTGCTATATGGGAATGGGTCCAGCGTGAACCTCATGGATAGCAAGTGAGGCCAGTGTGGACTCGAGTGAGCCCTTACTTACTTTTTTGGGGCTAGCATGGGACCTGGCATTGGAATCACCGACTACTACATCAGTGTCGGCGAAGTAGGCTCAGTGATGAAATGTGGTACCTGAGGATTGGCGACTTCATCATGGATTGGGTCTGATGCTGACGATGGCAAAGCAGTGACGGAGGGCATCACAGTGACGTCGATTAGGTGGGCCCAACAGTGAGTGATGTGACTCAGACATTAGAGGGCCCAATGCAGGTGGTGGCGAGACCATGGCAGAGGAAAATCGGACCAGTGGCAAAAGATGGCGCCAGAAGAGTGGCAGTTTCAACATTGTTGGGTCCAGTGTAGATGGTGCTGAAAATGTGTTGCTGGAAAAGTGCAGCAGGTCAAGCAGCATCCAAGGAACAGGAGAATCGACATTTCGGGCATAAGCCCTTCTTCAGGATCTCCAGCATCTGCAGTCCTCACTTTCTCCAGTGTAGATGGTGGCCTAGCAGTGGAGGAGGGATGACGGTGAAGACATTGTTGTTGATGATGAGCTGGCTCAGGACTGATGGACTCTCTTTAAGCTATACTTTACTTTTTATTAAAACTATTCAAAATGGTGAGGGCTCGTGGAGACAGTGGAAAAACTTTTCACTGTATTTTGTTGTTGTTCTCATTGTAAAATAAAAATCGTTCATTCATATTTGAGGTCAGAGGGATTATGAAATACCTGTGAAGTCATAGCAATTGGTGGGGGAAATATGGACAATGAACTAATTAGATAGGTCTTTGGAGCAGCCCTACCTAGTATGGAAAACGTGATGTCAGGCTCTGAGCCAGATCAGATTAAGAGGACTGACCAATGGAAGGATTAGTGAAACAATAATGAAAGTTGCTGGGGGCATTCAGCAAGTCTCCTTCTTGAGAGAGAAGCAGTAAATAATTTTATATGAGGACGATTGATTGAAATAAGTCTTTGGAACTGATCATTCTCAAAATCTTTGCTCTTTGGACCATTAAGGAGAATAGTGACTAAAATATAATATAGTTTGTCCCCATGATTTTTAATACATGGGTCTGAACTAACTGAAAAATTATGCTTTCAGATAGTTCAAGTTAGCCCTCCTGTTAGATTCCAATTAGAGCCAAGTCACTCTTTACCTGTTTTGATTTCCAAAATATATTTGAAAGCTCAGTACCCAAATTACATGACACCACCAAGGATCAAAATATATTATTATGCTCATTACTTTCCTTTGAAGTTGTGATCAGTTAGCAGAGATACCTGTTTGCACATTATCAAATTGTAATCCTGTGCTACAGTTTAAAGTGTCCATTTAATGGCAGTTTGAATTCTATAGAATTAGTAGAATCCATCTCTGGCTCTTCCGGCCAATTTCTTTGTTTTGAGATAGCTAACCTAAATGCAGCATTCATCAATACCTAGACAGTGTCAAAGTATTGAAAGAAATGTAACAGAATTCAAATAAAAGAAAAACCAGAGTTTAAAAATAGGTTATCACTAACAAAGTTATGTTGTTTTGCAGCTAATTTAACAGGGCATGCAGAAAAAGTTGGGATAGAAAATTTTGAACTACTGAAGGTCCTTGGAACAGGAGGTAAGTAAAACATTTTTGCTATCTCATTTTATACAGTACTGCTACTTAATAATAGAGACAATCTCTGTTCTGGAGAAGAATTTATCTGGACTTGAGACATTAACTCTGTTTCTTTCTGTACAGATGCTGCCAAACCTGTTGAGTTTCTCCAGCATTCTCTGTGTTTATTTCAGATTTCTAGCATCTGCACTATTTTGCCTTTATTTGTTCTTACTTGGATGGACTGAGTTACTTGCACTCCCATGTAGTATGTATTAGTACTTTGTAAGGAAATAGACATCGCAGTGCAAATTGATTGGTACTTGTGAGTGAAAGATAACTTAACTTAAATAATTAATCCATTGTTGGGATGTTTTGAAATTTGATAGCTTGCTACATTTGTCCCAGTCACATTATTATTCTAAATATTTCTTGGAAGCAAATAGAGAGAACTTTGCATTAGGCATTTAATAACTTATTTACAATGCGTACACTGGCATTGATCTAGTATGTTTCTGTTTTTGGAGGCAAATTTCCTGTTCTGATTTGATAGACTTGCACTTCCTATTCCTTGTTGCCAGAAGCTGTATAGTTTAAAGCAAACAGGAAGACCCAAGAGGCACCAAGAGAGGGAATACAGAATGTTTAAAATCATTAACAGACAGTGTACATGGAGTTTAATTCTGTTTAGAACATGTTGCTAAAGGCCATTTGCTTGAGTGCAGACAGATTTAATTCTAATTCCACACAGCCATGTGCTTTCTGTTTCCTGTGAAAGTACTAAAGTACAGGTGCTGTTTCAGTGGTACAGTACACTGAATCACTTTTAAAATTGTTTTGTGAGCAATGGACCTGTATGAATTGTAAGTTGTCTCTCAGTAGATGAGAGATTATCATTTTCAGTTTAGTGCCATGATCTTGAGCAGTGGAGAATCTGGGTATAGAAGAGAAGCAGAAAGTCTGTGCTTGTCTATTTTGAATATTAATTGAATTATATTGTCTTGATGCTTTCATAGAAAAATCATTTTCTGGAATAATGTTCAGAGAACTGTTTCCCCATTTTTTCCCCCTATCTCTGTACTGACTACTTAGGTCTTCTCAGCTGGGTTTGTGGACATTAATGTGAAACATTGAAAAATTACAGACAGAGAAAGAGGCCAGTCGGCCCATCATTTTTGTAATAGCCAAAGAAAAGAGCCGTTCAGCCTAAACTCACTTTGGAGTCCTGTATGTTTTGCACTAGAAGTAAACACGCCAGTTTTTTTTCAGGTTTCCTCTGTTTCCAAATACTGCACCATCCTCAAAACTTCCCCTCAAGTCTCCTCAACTCCTGTCAACTTTTGTAAATTGGTGCATCATTGTTATTGACCTATCTGCTTGAGGCATTCAGTCCTTCCAATGAACTTTTATCTAGTTTCTCATAATTTCACACACATCAATTAAATTGTCACCTATGTTTCCTCTATTCCAAAGAATGTAACCTCAGCCTGAGTAATCTTTCCTTTATGGCAAAAATGTTCCAAAGCTGGTAAATTCCCTTAAGTCTCTTTTGCACCCTCTCTTGTGTGATTACATTTTTCCTGTACTGAGGTGATCAGATGCATAGAAACTAGGAGCAGGATTAGGCCAATCGGCCCTTTGAGCCTGCTCCTCCATTCAGCTGAGCCTGTATCTCAATGCCATCTTTTTTCTTTCTCCCCATACCCTTTTGATGCTTTTTAAATATAAAATTGTACCTATCTGTTTCTTGAATATATTCAGTAACTTGGCCACCACATCCTTCAGTGGTGGATAATTCCACAGGTTCACTAACCTTTGATTGAAGAAATGATTTCTCATCTCAGTCCTGAATGGCTTTCCTTATATCTTGATCTGTGTGCCCTCTGTATGTAGAATGCCCAATCAAGAAAAATATCCTCTCTGCATCTAGATTGTTCAGCTGAGATTAGATTATATTACAGTTTGGAAACAGGCCCTTCGGCCCAACAAGTCCACACCGACCCACCGAAGCATAACCCACCCATTCCCCTACCTAACACTATGGGCAATTTAGCATGGCCAATTCACCTGAGCTGCACATCTTTGGACTGTGGGAGGAAACCGGAGCACCCGGAGGAAACCCACGCAGACACGGGGAGAATGTGCAAACTCCACACAGTGAGTCGCCTGAGGCGGGAATTGAACCCGGGTCTCTGGCGCTGTGAGGCAGCAGTGCTAACCACTGTGCCACCGTGCCGCCCACAGCTGTGTAAGTTGGCATGGACGGGTTGGACTGAAGGGTCTGTTTCCATGCTGTACATCTCTATGACTCTATGTTTCAATCAGAACCCCTTTATCCTTTGAAACTCGAGTGAAATCAGGTGGAGTTGAACCAATCTCTCCTCCATAGGACAGTCCTGCCGTCCCTGCTATCAGGCTAGTGAACCTCCACTACACTCACTCTATGGCAAAAATATTTCCTTTCTTAGGTAGGGAGATCAAAACTGCATACAACACTCCAGATGGTGTCTCACCATGGTTCTGTATAACTGCAGTAAGACACGCTTACATCTGGACTCAAATCCTCTTGCAATCAAATCCAACTCTCCATTTGCCTTCCTAATTGCTTACTGTACCTACCTGTCTAATTTCAATGACCCTTCTGCAAGGGCACTCAGATGCCTTTGTATATCCACAGTTCTCAATAAATCACCATTTTAAAACTAATGTGCATAACTTCACATTTACCATGTTGTACTGCACCTGCCATGTGTTTGCCCATCCACTTAACTTGTCTGAATCATCTTGAAGTCTCCTTGCATCCTTAAGGGCTACGGGGAGAATGCGGGTAAGTGGAGTTGAAATGCCCATCAGCCATGATTGAATGGCAGAGTGGACTCGATGGGCCGAATGGCCTTACTTCCGCTCCTATGTCTTATGGTCTTATCCTCTTCACTACTCATAATCTTATACATTTTCATGTCATACAGTCATAGAGATGTA
>NC_057719.1:5545514-5654203 GCF_004010195.1 Chiloscyllium plagiosum
TCTCAGCCCATTGGCCCATCTGATCAAGATCCTATTCTAATCTGAAGTAACCTTCTTCGCTGTCCACTACACCTCCAATTTTGGTGTCACCAGCAAACTTACTAACTATGGTTCTTATGCTCACATCCAAATCATTTATATAAATGACTAAAAATAGTGGACTCAACACCGATTCTTGTGGCACTCCACTGGTCACAGGCCTCCAGTCTGAAAAACAACCCTACACCACCACCGTCTGTCATCTACCTTTAAGCCAGTTCTGTATCCAAATGGCTAGTTCACCCTATATTCCATGAGATCTAACCTTGCTCACCAGTCTCCTATGGGGATGATTTCCCATGCACTAAGCCATGTTGAATATCCCTGATCAGTCCTTGCCTTTCCAAATACATGTACATCCTGTCCCTCAGGATTCCCTCCAACAACTTGCCCACCATAGACGTCAGGCTCACTGGTCTGTAGTTCCTTGGCTTCTCCTTACCGCCAGTGGCACCACATTAGCCAACCACCAGTCTTCCGGCACCTTACCTGTGACTATAGATGATACAAATAACTCAGTAAGAAGCCCAGCAATCACTTCCCTAGCTTCCCACAGAGTTCTAGGGTACACCTGATCAGATCCTGGGGATTTATCCACTCATCCATAGACACTTTTCAAGATGTCACCCTCTATTTCCCTACATTCTATATCTGTCATCAACAAACTTTCCTATTGTGGTAGTATAGTGGTCTTATTACAATACTATTAATGTAGACATCCAGGTAGTGTTCTGAGGACCCTGGTTAAAATCCCTCCTTCCACAGCAGATGGTGGAATTTGAATTCAGTTAAAAAAAAATCTGGAATAAAGACTAATAATAATCATGAATCCACTGCCGATTATTGGAAAAACTAAGTTCCATCTGGGAAGAAAATCTCTTCTCCTTACCTGCTCTAGCCTACATGTGACTCCAGACTCTCAAAGTGATTGCTGAGACCTGTGGTGAAGATTCAATCAATAAATGTTGACTTAGCCAACGATGGCAACATCCTATGGAAGGTGAAAAACATCTTGGAAATGTTGTCTTTGGACGTCTCAATCAGGTCATCTATTTACATATAGTAAATAGCTGTGGTCCAAGCACTGACCATTGTAGTATTCAGCTAGTCACCACCTGCCACATGGAAAAAGACCCATTTATTTTCTTCTACGTTTCCCACCTGTCAACCAATCCTCAATCCTTGCCAGTATATTAACTCTGTGTTTTAACTTTGCTCACTGACTTATTATGAGGGAATGTATCAAAAGCCTTCTGAAAATCCAAATACACGACATGTACTGGTTCTCCCCCATCTAGTAATAGAATAATGCAGATTGGGTTACCATCTTTGTGGAACACCTCTGCTCTGTCCAAAAAAATTGATCTTGACCAGGTTGTCAATTTGCTCACTGAGCTGGTGGGTTTGTTTTCAGATGTTTCATCCCATGTTGGTTAAAATCCTGACCTTCCACTTGCCTTCCACTTTTATATACCACCATGTTCCCAAGCCAAAATTTACATCTCAGAGCTACTGCAGTCCTCCACCACTTCATTTTCTGCCTAGGTACCTTAAAACAGTCAGGACTCAACATCATGTTTAACAATTTCAGAGTGTGACCACCTTTCTTCATGTTTGTTACTCACTCCCACGCGCCAGGTCCTGTTCTGTATGGGTTGCTCCAGCACAGCCACCCCATTTTCTCACACTGATACTTTCCATTCGCACTCATTCAGCATTTATCTTCCTCCCAGTGTATCATCAGCAATCGCTTACTCTGCTTCTCCTTTCTTTGTTTCGCCCCCCCCTCCCAACCTCTCTCCATTTCCATCTATACTGTTCACCCCTCTCCATCTCCCTAATTTTCAGTATAAATATTGCCATTTCCCAATTGCTTTCAGTTCTGACGATGAGTCATTGGACTTGTATCGTTAACTCAGTTTTTCTCTCCACAGACCTGATGAGTTTCCCTAACACATTCTGTTTTTATTTCAATAATCCAACATCCATAGTTCTTTGTTTTAATTTAATGAATAATTAACTTTTTATAAAAATAGTAAGCATTACTCTGAATGAGGCCTATCAACTGTTTTGCACTGTTCCAACATTAACTTTTTCATTCTGTGCCTTTGTCTGTCCACCTGTCTTGCTACATTCAGAGATTTGTGGACATTATAATGTGTTTTTGTTCTTGCATTTGCTTTTGTGCTTCTCTGTTGCAGTCACTCATTTTCAGTACTTCTTTGTATTAATTGTTTCCCTGAAAAGAATTACCTCACATTTCTCCAAATTGAATTCGGTTTGCCAATTTGAACCACATGACCATCCGTTTATATTTGCCTACAGTCTACAGCTTTGTTTTCCTTAAGAAAAGCTATACTGGCAATTTTTTTAAACTTCTGAATCAGGTCCCCTGCAGTTAGATCTAAATCTTTGATTATACCAAGATGCAAAGAACCTGAAACTGAGCCTAGTATGATCCCATTAGAAGCAGCTTTCCAGTCACATCAACACCTCCAACCATTATCCTTTCCTCCCACTGGACTAATTTTAGATTCAATGTGCCATTTTCCCTTGGGTCTAATGGTTTTCACTTTTCCATGCAGTGTTCGTGTGGGATCTTGTTACAAGGCTCATGAAAATCCATGTCAACTTCTTCAAAAGCTGTACATTCATTGAACCTCTTTTGTTGTCACCTCAAAAAATTCACTCCAGTTCATCAGACACAAACCAGTTCTTAATATATTCATGCTGACTGCACTTGATTGATTTGTGCCTTTCTGACGAGCAACTTATACTGTCCCTTAGAATTCTTTAGAGTAATTTGTCTACCACTGAGGTTAGGCTGCCAAATCTGTAATTACTTGATCTATCCTTTCCTCCCTCATTTAAAAAAAAAACTGTGTAATGGTGGCAGTCTTCTGACTCCAACACTATACCCAAGGATATATCCTATAGGAGAGGATTGGAAAATGTGGTCAGAGCTTCTTCTTTTCCTTTCAGTACTTCTCTCAGAAGCCTTAAGTATGTTCTAGATTTGAAAGTTTAGCTATTTCAAAGATACTAAAACTACTAATACTATGCCCCCCCCCCCCCAAAGCTGTATTTATTACATTCCATATGGTACACTCTTCCTTATCTATGATGTCTGTATTGTCCCTTTCTCTGTGAAGACAGGCACAAAGAATTCATTAAGAAGCATTTCTTGAGCCTCCAAACACAGGTTCCCTTTTTGATCTGTAATAAGTTATCATCTTGCTGTTTGTGTATATTCATAAAAAAAACTTGCACTTTCTTTGACGACTAACATTCTTTCATGCTTTCCTAATTTCCATTTTACTCGTGCACTTTTTTAGAGTCCTGGGCTTTCCAGGAAGAAAGGGCACACTTCAGCCAAAGAAAAAATAGTATAAATCAAGTACATAGCATATAGTACAAAAGCAAATGTTTTCGTGAAGAGAAAACTAAGGGGTGTAAAATGATCAGGTCTAGGTATCTACCAGCAAAGCCTAATCAACTCTCAGGCATTGACTCAAGAGGAAAGGAACATTCAGGTGATAAATGCCAGAAACAACCACCTCTAACACGAGAGGATCTAATTACCTCCCCTTGATGTTCAGTGGCATTACCATCACTGAATCACCCACTATTGTGACAATACAATGGCTTTAAGAGGGGTATTTTGTCCTGGTTTTTTTATGAAGAGAAATAGAATCAGAGGTGATGAGCGGTCTGTTCCAGGCCAATAATGTAAATAGCCTGTGGGGCCTTGGGGTTTTTAGTTAACGTTGGAACAATAGAAACAGCATGAAGGGTGGGTTCAAACTCCCATAGAACCAAGGTTTTAGTTTAACTTTCAGTAATTGCTGGGTTATGGAAGCTGCTATAACATCTCTCCCTGCTACAGCAAAATGCTTGAGTTTTCTCTCTCTCTTTCTCTTTCTCTCTCTCACACACACTCTCAAAGCTTTCTCTTGATGTTATTTTCTCCTGGTCTGGAGCATTGCATGTGAGACAATCTATTTTACTAAATTTGTCTTTGCCATGTATGTGTTTATGGGATGTTACTATATTGGAATAGTTATTGTTTAGTAGTTAAATCATCTATTAATCTATTAAGTTTTCCAATAAGTTATTCCGATTCTTCTCTCTCGTATTTGTATTTTAACTATAGTGTAAGAAAAAAGGGTGTTTTGCTTCAAGCCTGGTAGTGTGACCAGTCAAATTGCACCTGGAATACAACGCTTTACACTTGCCTTTAAGAATAAGGAAAACTTGGGGTCTAAGCTGTCTGCTTAATATATTTTGAGTAGATTTGGTCTGGTCCCTAATATTATCAAAATCCTGGTGTTGCCATTAACCAGAAACTGAACTGAATGAGACACAAGGGCAGTTCATTGGTTAGGAATTCTTTGGTGAGTTAATTACCTTTTGATTCCCCAAAATTTGCCTACTGTCTGTAAAGCATATGTCAACTGTACTGGAATATGCATACTGGCCTGGATGAGTAAAAAGCACCACCAACACTCAACATTTCATAGAGGCATACAACACCGCTCGTTGGGGTTACCAGACATCCCAAACTAAACTTGTCCCATTGCCAGCATTTGGCCTGTATCCCTCTAAATCCTTCCTATTCATAAACCCATGCAGATGCCGTTTAAATGTTGTAATTATAACAGCCTCCACCACATTGTCTGGCAGCTTATTCATACATGACTACCCTCTGTATGATCAAGTTACCCCTTTAGGTCCTTTTTGATCTTTCCCCTCTCACCTTAAACGTCTGTCCTCTAATTTTGGACTCCCCCACTCTAGGAAAAAGATCTTGGCTATTCACCCTTTCCATGCCCCTCATGACTTTATAAACCATTATAAGGTCACTCCTCAGCCTCCAATGCTCCAGGGAGAAAAGTCCCAGCTTATTTTATAGTCAGAACCTGGCAAGTGTTTATGTTACAAAAACAGATATTTCTGGAAACACTCAATAGGTCTGGCAGCATCTGAAGAGAGTAAGCAAAGTTAATGTGTCAACTTCAATGACCCCTTCAGCCATCTTAAGGGGTTAATGCCAGTGGGGATTAGGCCATTTAACTTGATTAGCCCACTTGACCTCAATTTGCAGTGGCAGGGAAAAGTAATTCTCTAGCCTTTTGCTATGTACTTATTCTGGGTAGAATTAGGAACTTACTGCCTGAGTAAGTGATGCCTCCCACTCCCACACTGACCATAGGGAAGGCAAAGACCAACCCCTCATCACTTCCCCCCACCCTCAACACTAAAGCATCTTTGCTGTACAGAGAATTTAGTGATGCGCCTGTGCAACATTTTAGGATGTTTGAATATGTTGACGTGCTATGTGAAGGCAAGTTATAGTTTTTGTTGCTGCTTCACTATTTCAGAATTCAGCTTTTTTAAAATTTCACTTTGTTTTGGGTGTTGAAGCCACGATCCTTTTTTCAGACTTGGCTCAGCATGAAGCTGTTAAACAATCAACATTCCTAAGTCTTGTAGCTTCCTCAATTCACAGCTGTTGTTTACCCTTCTCAGCAAAGCACTTTCACAGCAGAAACATAAATTCATGTTTTTAGTACAATGTCAAAAATTCTTTGGGTGAGTTCTCAATCTCTGCTCTAAGTTAGACCAAACACATCATCTGTTTTTTTTCTGCTAATTAACAGTTGGCTATAGAGTTGAACGTGCTGTTCTTCTTTGCACCTGTAGGTCAGTTGCAGAGGCTTGATTATAAATTACCAATTATATATTTGGAAGTTAGAGCTGACATTGCAGGTGATGTGTTGTAACTGGAGTGTTTAGGTATTGGCTCTGTATCTTGAGGATCTTCTGTACAGAGTTGTTCAGTTAGATGCTGAACTCCAGACATCATGATGTATCTGCTAGGGGAAAGTTATCAGAACACTTTGATGCAAAAACCACTCTCAATCCTCATGATTGATGTTAGTTTGGATTTGGTGAGGAGCAGGAGGGGCCAATCAGGCAGTTGTGGAACCCAGGATGTAGCAACAGAGACATCTGAACCTTAAGAAATCACGAGGAACTTGTTACCTGTATCAGAAGAAGTACTACAAGAAAATGTGCAATTGACCTTCATGGTACAAGAGGTGACTGAAGGAAGTAGTGGTCAAAACAAAAAGAGATGTATTGGCAGCAGAGGTTATTATAATATTGGAAATAGATAAGTTTCTTGCTGCAGTGATCAAAAGTCCAAAAGGCTCTGCTGCCGACCAAGTATCAGAATTAAGCATGTTTCTAATAACTCTGTAAAATAAGACTTGCATTTATAGAGTATCCTCCAAAACCTCAAGTTGTTCCTAAGCACTTTACATCCAATTGAGTACATTTATAATGTTGTTACAATTTTACTATTGGAAACATAGCAACCAGTTTGTACACAGAGCCTTCACAACCTGAATTTCATGTAAAATTGGCAAAGAGTATGGTTTAAAGAGATATAATCATACAGCACAGCAGGTGTTCTTCAGACCATCAATTCTGCGCTGACCTATCTAAATTAATCCCACTTTCCAGTACTTGGCCCATAGCCTTGAATGTTGTGATATTTCAAATTCTCACCATTGTACTTTTTAAAGGTTGAGTTTTCTTGCCATTACTCCTTTCCCAGACAGTGTATTCCACCATCCTCAGGGAGCAAAATTATTCTTCAAATTCCATCTAAACATTCTGCCCTTCACCTTAAACCTATATCCCTTTGTTATTGACACTTCAACGAAAGGGAACATCTGCTTCCTATCAACCTTGTACATACCCCTCATACTAATATACCTCAATCTGGTGCCTTCTCTGCTCTAAAGAAAACAACCCAAGTTTATCCAGCGTCTCTTCATAGCTAAAGTGCTCCAACGCATACAATGTCCTGGTGAATCTCCTTTGCAATCATCTCCTTGCAGTAGTGAGGCAACCAGAACTGCACAAAACACTCCAGGTGTGGTCTAACCAAAGTTTTGTACAGGTCCAAACTAACCTCCCTTGTAGTTTATGCCATGACTAATATTGGCAAGTATCCTTATGTTGACTTAACTATCCTATTATCCTGATCTGATGCCTTCAGGGATCTGTGGACAAGCACCCAAGATCTCTGTTCCTCAGACTTTTGTAGTGTCCTGCGATTCATTGGATGCTCCCATATCTTGTTACTTGTTCTAAAGTGCATCACCACATATTTTTCCAGGTTAAATTCCATCTGCCACTGATCTGCCCATCTGACCAGCATTAAATTCCATCTGAACAGTTTATGTCTTTGTGTAACCTAAGACCTTCACTATTAACAACTCAGCCAATCTTTAAGTATTCCATAAGCTTATTTAACATTCCCCTTATAATCTCATCTATGTCATTAAGATATATTGTAAGCAATAATGGACCCAGTACTGTTACCAGTGGTATGCCACACAGCACCAGCCTCCTGTCATATAAACAGCTTTCCACCACCACTCTTTGTTTCCTTCCAGCAAGCTAATGTTAGATACACCTGGTCAAGTTACCCTGGATCTCATGTGCTCTTATCTTCTTTATCAGCCTATGTGGACCATATCAAAGGCTTTGTTGAAATCCCTATAAACTATGTCAACTGCAGTTTCCTCATGCACACATCTGATCACTTCCTTAAAAAATTCTATTAAATTTGTTAGTCATGACCTCTCTCTGACAAAGCCATGCTGACCATCCTTGATTAAATCTTGCCTGTCTGAGTGGAGACTAATTGTTCCCTTTAGAATTTTCTCCAATAGTTTTGCTACCATTATTGTGAAACTCACTGATCTGTGGATTATCTCTATCACCTTTGTTGAAAAGTGGAACCATATAAGCTGTCCTCCAGTCCTCTGGTATCTCCCGCATGGTGAGAGAGGAATTAAAAGTTAGCATTTCCTCTCTCTGATCTTCCACAGCAGCAAGGGATACAACTCATCCACACCTGGGGAATTGTCCACGTTTAAGCATGCCAAAATTTCTAATACCTCCTCACTCCTGATGTCAAAACTGCCCAAGAACCTGTCAGTCCCTCTTCCCAAATTCTATACCTACTTCCTCCTTCTCCAAAGTGAAGACAGAAGTTCTTGTTTAACACTGCCAATGTCCTCCGGCTCCAAGTGCAGAGTGCCCTCTTGGTCCCTACTGGTCCCTAGTCTTTCACAGGCTACCCTTTTCCCCTTAATATATTTCCACCAATGCTATTTCATGTCCCCTCTTTGCTCTCCTAATTGCTTACTTAAGTTACCCCTTGCTCATCTTTACCCCACTATAGACCCTCCATTGTTTTACACCCTTCATATCTGCTAAAAGCCTTTTTTTTTTCTTATGAAGCCCTGAATATTCCTAGATATCCAAGATTCTCTGGACTTGTTACTGATACATTTCACCCTAAAGGAGTGATGTTTGGCCTGTACTCTCATTTCCTTTTTGAACACCCCACCCTTCCTTCCTCCTCCTCCCCCCCCCCCCCCCCGCTCTGTTGTAGATTTTCCTACAATTAGCTGTTCCCGAAATACTTTGGCCAAATCCTGCCTTATTTTAATAAAATCAACCTTCCACCATCCCAAAACTGTTCTTTGCCTACCATCTTTTAAGTAACAAATTTAAGTCATTGTTGCTGTCACGAAAGTGCTCCCCCATTGTCACCTTGAACACCTGTCCACCTTCGTTCCCCAGAATTAGGTCTAGCATTGCTTTATCCCGTGTTGGACCTTGTACGTGTGGAGCTGTTATGAATACAATTCCAGAAATCCATCCCCTCTAATCCCTTAACACAATGCCTATTCCAGTTACTGTTGGGCAAGTTGAAATCCTCTAAAATAATTACCCTTGTTATGGGATCAGGCCAGACCCCCTCAAAACATTTCAAGAAAGTAGCGCAGACCCTAACTTTGCTAGTTGTTTTAAGCAAGTGTACAATAGATATTCCAGGAATAATGCAGTTGGCCCAACCACTTAGTTTTAAACAAAACAGAATTTATTTGCAAGATTACTGAATGAAACACAAACAATAGAGAACAGAATATAGAATAACGTAAATATCCAAAAACCCTGCAGATTATCCCAACTTAATGATGCTGTTCTAAACACTTGCAACAACCTAAATGGAGTCAAGTTAGGTAAAAGGGAAGTGCAATGAGATCTAGATGTTCTAGTACATCAGTCAATGAAAGCAAGCATGCAGGTACAGCAGGCAGTGAAGAAAGCTAATGGCATGCTGGCCTTCAAACAAGAGGAATTGAGTATAGGAGCAAAGAGGTCCTTCTGCAGCTGTACAGGGCCCTGGTGAGACTGCACCTGGAGTATTGTGTGCAATTTTGGTCTCCAAATTTGAGGAAGGACATTTTGGCTATTGAGGGAGTGTACCGTAGGTTCACGAGGTCAATTCCCAGAATTGAAAGATTGGAGCGACTGGACGTACATACACTTGAGTTTAGAAGGATGAGAGGGGATCTGATTGAGACGTATAAGATTATTAAAGGATTGGACACTCTGGACACAGGAAGCAGAGTGTGTTTAACAATAAGGGGGTAGGCCATTTAGAACAGAGTTTAGAAGATACTTCTTCACCCAGAGAGTGGTGGGTGTATGGAATGCTCTGCCCCTGAAAGCATTGGAGGCCAAGTCTCTGGATACTTTCAAGAAAGAGTTGAATAGAGCTCTTAAGGATAGTGGGGTCAAGGGTTATGGGGATAAGGCGAGAACAGGATAATGATTGTAGATGATCAGCCATGATCATAATGAATGGTGGTGCTGGCCCAAAGGGCCAAATGGCCTACTTCTGCACCTATTGTCTATTGTCTATAATCCCCATAAATGCCCTTGACAAAAAAGGTAAAATCAAACAGCCGATTTTAAAGCAGAGTTGTCAGAGAGACGGTGTTTCAGCATCGATCTGTTTCTTTGGGTCCGGCAGCTTCACAACTGACTGACTGCTTTCAGTGAACAGCCAGACTGATAAAACCAAACCAAACCAAACCAAACCAAGCCAGAGGAAAGTAGTAGAAAGCTGAGCCGGGAGAACTGGTCACTCTCCATTTGATTGTACAAGTGTTTTTTTCAAAGCTTGATAGCATTCTCAAGTAGTTAAACCCAGACTTGTCAGAATCACTGCTTTTACGACCTCTGAAAAAAAACCAAGGGCGGCATGACCTTGTTAAAGGAGCAGCATTGTCACTTCCTATTTGTATTGTTTTTACACACCTCAGTGGATTGTCTATAGATCTGCTTCTCTTTCACCTACTGACTGTTTGGGGGCCTATAATACACGACGAACAAGGTGATTGCCCCTTTTTTTATTCCTAAGCTCTATCCGCTCTATTCCTAACCTCATTTGAAGATCCTTTCAAGATACCATCCCACCTTACTGCAGTAACTGACTATTTAATTAGTAATACCATACCCTGTCTTGCCTGAAGATTCTATACCCTGTAACATTGAGTTTCCAGTTCTGCCCTACCTAAACCACATCTCTGTGATAGCAGTAATATCTTAATTCCATATATCAATCCATGCTCTTAGCTCATCTGTCTTATTCTAAAGTAGAATAGAAGTAGAGAGCTTTTTTGGGGGTAGCATGGTGGCTCAGTGGTGAGCACTGCTGCTTTCCAGTGGCAGAGACCCAGGTTTGATTCCACCCTTAAGTGACTTTGGAGTTTGCACATTCTCCCTGTGTCTATGTGGGTTTTCTCCAGGTGCTCCAGTTTCCTCTCAAAGTCCAAACATATATAGATTTCAGTGAATCGACCATGCTAAATTGCATATAGTTTCCAGGAATGTGCAGGCTAGACGGATTATCCAGGAGAAATTCAGGGTTACGGGGATAGGTGGGGCAGTGTACAGTCTCGTCTTGTTATCTTGAAACGCACATGTCTGAATTCTCTCTGATTTGGTTCCTTTACAATAGTATGCTGTCCCTAGTGATTTGGGAGATGAATGTTTAGGGCCATAGAATACTGGCATCAGTACTGGGGAATGAGTGACCTATTCTATTGGGATAGGTTACATTTAAACTGTTTTAGAACCTGCCTTCCAGAAAGTTGAATAAATTGCTTTGAAACTAAAGGTGGAAATGCCACAATTTAATTGAAGAAATTTATTACATCTGAAGAGATAAATCAAATATTTGAATCAGTTTCACAATTTGGTAAAGATGAGTGGAGTGTGCCAGAAAAAGACAGAGTATAGATTAGAGAGGTGCTGGAAAAGCACAGCAGGTCAGCCAGCATCCGAGGAGCAGGAAAATCGACATTTCGGGCAAAAGCTCTTCATCAAAACAATCCTGATGAAGGGCTTTTGCCTGCAACGTCAATTTTCCTGCTCCTCGGAAGCTGCCTGACCTGCTTTGCTTTTCCAGCATCACTCTAACCTAGACTCTGATTTCTAGCATCTGCAGTCCTCACTTTTGCCCAGAAAAAGACAGAGTTTAGATGAACAATTAAATCAGGGAATTTACCAAAAAGTTTGAAAGTGCATTGTTTGATCATACAGAATGTTCCTAAGGTAGATAAATTAATGACACTAATAGAGATAAGTATATTTGATCTAATGCCACAGTTGCGAAATAATGGTGGGTTGGTAACCCTGATTTTAAAAATGATGTGCTAATGCAGGCAGTAGTGCAGAATAAGCATGGCTTGGAAATCAGGAAATAGAATCTGTATCAATGAATATTGAGTTAACTACATGAAGGCTAGTATCCCATCACAAGTCACCTTCTTTTTGAATGTGCATAGTACATGACACTGACCCAGCTGGCTCCTAGGGTGAATGGAACCCCTGAAAATCCTGTTTATGTATGTCAGCCAGAGCTCCCTGATTGTACCAGATTAATAGCCCCAACCAGGGAACTGGTTGTTCACCTGGCTGATGTCCACCTGGCTGACTTCATTCCAGTCACTGCAGATATATGAAATAAAAGGGGCTGAGAACACTGGTGGGAATAGTTTCTTGGTCATCAACCGTAACTATAGCTTTGGCCAAAGTAGAAATCAAGAAAGAGGAGGAACTGATAAAGGAAATGCAATAAATGTGCCAAGTTTTAAATTTCATACAAACTGGACTAATTGGATTGATAAAAATAGTTTGGAGATTAAACTAACGGATTGCATTTAAGACAGTTTCATAGAACAATAAAATAAAAGAAAAATACTGCAGTTGTTCGAAATACAAACAATAGCAATAAATGATGGAAATATTCAATAGATCTGTGGAGAATGAAACAGAGTTAACGTTTCAGGCCAATGATCAAGTTGATCAGTGCTTGAAAGGCTGAATGACTTACTTCCCTTCAGTCTTAACATCCTTCAACAGAACTAGAAAAAGATGTAACTGATTGTAAGTAACCACAAAGACAACGAGGTGGGCAAGGAGAAGATGAGATGCATTTGTACTTTTGAGTATCGGAGTTGAGATGTCATGTTGAGGTTGTACAGGACATTGGTGAGGCCTCTTCTGGAGTACTGAATGCAGTTCTGGTTGCCTTGTTACAGGAAAGATATTATTAAACAGGGGAGGGTTCAGAAAAGATTCATCAGGATGTAGCCAGGAATGAAAGGTTTGAGTTATAAAAATAAGCCGGATAGGCTGGGACCTTTTTCACTGGAGCATTGGGGGTTGAGGGGTGACCTTATAGAGATTTAGAAGAATGAGAGGTATAGATAAGGTGAGCAGTAAAGATCTTTTCCCTAAGCTGAGGGAGTTCAAAAAGGGGCATATTTTTAAGCTGAGAGGAGAAAGGTTTAAGAAGGATGTGAGGGGCATCTTTTTTACATGGAGAGTGGTTAGTGTGTGGAATGAATTGCCAGAGGATGGATGCAGGTACAGCTACAATGTTAAAAAATATTTGGATAAGTGCATGAATAGGAAGGATTTGGAGGGATATGGGCCACATACAAGCAGGTGGGACTAATTTAGTTTGGAAACGTAGTCTGCATGGAGTAGTTGGACTGAAGGCTCTGTTTCCATGCTGTATGACTCTATGAACAGTATTTCATTCCAAGTGTTAATTTGGTGTATGTTCTTTATCTCTTTGCCTTTTCTTCTGTTTCTAGCTTATGGAAAAGTATTTCTTGTGAGGAAAATCAGTGGTCACGATACCGGAAAGC
Source organism: Chiloscyllium plagiosum (assembly GCF_004010195.1). Taxonomy (NCBI): domain Eukaryota; kingdom Metazoa; phylum Chordata; class Chondrichthyes; order Orectolobiformes; family Hemiscylliidae; genus Chiloscyllium; species Chiloscyllium plagiosum. The sequence continues at coordinate 5,558,651 of NC_057719.1, forward strand.
TTTTTGCCATGAAGGTGCTGAAGAAGGCAACAATAGTTCAAAAAGCAAAGACTGCAGAGCACACCAGGACAGAGCGTCAAGTATTGGAACACATTCGACAATCACCTTTCCTTGTCACATTACATTATGCTTTTCAGACAGATACAAAACTCCATCTTATTTTAGGTAACATCACAAATAGATTTTACTTTTTTAAACTTGCCAGTTCTCGTCATGTTCTTCTCCTGAAGGTGTTTTCTTATTTATGGACCAGGGAGATGGTTAATAAATTCTGGGCTTGTCAGCGAAGCCCAATAAATGAAAATGTATTGGATAAAAAAAATGCAATTTTACTAATGTCACTGGTACCCAGTTGATTGTTACTTAAGAGGAGTCTTTAGTAAATGTTTGCAAACAATTAAATCACCCTGTTTGTGATCTCACCCAACATCCACGTTTCCAGAAGAGGTTGTTATGTGGATGTCAGCAGTGGGAACTCTGCCCATTTCTCACATCCCCATTAAAGTGGGGCCAAATACAAAATTGAGGCAAATGGTCTTGTCTGTATTCCTCCAATTGAACACTGATTACAGGCCAATCCTGAAATTTCCTGGCCTGTGTGGCTTTATTATTTGCTGTGTAAACTCACTTAATGAATGATTGACTGACTGAATTTATCTTTCAGGATCACAGTACACCATGATCTAGTTTTAATGTTATTGCTATTCTAGTCACATGACCTCCAAAAATAGCGCAATCTTACAAAGTCTGACTGCATTTACTTTCCTTGTGAAACAGTGACATGCCAGAGTGCAGAGGTTAGTTTATCGTGATAATTCATACTGTAGGTGACATTTTTTAAAAAACGGGATCCATTTATATAGTGACTGTACATACATTTACTTCCTTATGCCACCAATGTGATATTAGCGGTTTTTCCTTCTCCATAATGACATTGTTTTTTGGCATTTGATTTAACTTGATGTTAATATTGATTTTTTTAAAATTGCCAGTTAAAGTACACTGTCATTTTATGAAGTTATGAATTAGAAGCAGACCATTAAGGCCCTCAGCCTGCTCTGCCATTTCATAAGATCATGTTTGATATTATTGTGGCCTCAATTCCACGTTTCCCTAAGCTCCAGTATCCTTTGACTCCCTTGTTAATCAAGAATCTGCCTACCACTGCCTTAAAAAATACTCAATAACCCTGCCTCCAATCATTTCTGAGAAAGAGTCCAAAGTTTTATGACCTTCTAAGAAAAAGAAAACTCCTCCTCTTCTGCTTCTTTTAGGAATCCCCCTAGTTGTAGTTTTTCTCATGAAGGAAACTACCTTTCAGCATCTTGTCAAGTGCCATCAGACTCTTTATATGTATTAATAAAATCACAGCTCTTTGTTCTGAACTCCAGTTGGTACAGGTCCACCCTGTTCACTCTTTCTTCATAAGATAACCTCCTTCCCATCCCATGTATCAGTTAAGTGAACTTTTTCTGAAATTTATTTACATTTGCATCCTTCCTTAAAGATTATACATAGTACTCCAAATGTGGCATCCCCAAAATTTTATACAACCAAAGTGAAGCTTCTTTACTTTTATGTTCCATTCTCCTTGGAAAGGCAAACATTCAGTTGCAGCCATTGATTAGTAAGGCAACAGTATATTCATATACAAGAGCACCAAGGTTACTTTGTATCTGAGTTGTGAAGATTGTCTGTACTTAAATGAATATTGGTTTTCTTTTTTTTTGCCAAAGTGGACAAGTTTGCATTTACTCACATTATATTTCGCCTACCAAATATTTACTCACTCACTTAACTTGTAGCACTTTGCAGATTTCTTATGCCCTTTTCACAACTTACTTTCCTACCTAATCTTGTATTATCAAGCAAATTTAGGAATCATGCCTTTTGTCACTTCATACATGTAACCAGCTGAAGCCCTGATTCTTCTTGCTCAGTATTCATCACATTCTACCAGGTGGAAATTCATCATTTATATATAAGTTCTGTTTTCTATTATCCAAGCAATTCTGTCTCAATGCTAGTATGTTATCTCTTACTCCATGAGCTCTTGTTTTGTGTAATAACTTTTTAATGTGACACATACTCAAATGCCTCTGAAATTGTAAATACAGTACATGCACTATTTCTCCTTTGCTTTTTACTTCCTCAAAGAGCTGTAATAAACCAGTCAAATGTGATTTCCCTTTCTTAAAATCATGTTAAGTATACATTTGTTGCATTCAAATTTCTAAGTGCCTTTTTGTAATCTTGTTTAACCTAATGGTGTCTAGCATTCTCCTGATGAAAGATGTTAGGCTAACTTGTTTATATTTCTCTGATTTGTGCCCCTCATCTGCAGCGTTTCTTAAATACAGGAGTCACATTTACCATCTTCCAATCTGATGGACTTTTCTGGAATCGAGAGAATTTTGGAACATTAAAATCAATATGGTCACTTCTTTTAACGCCTTAGGGTGAAGCTCATCAGGGTTAGAGGACTTGTCAGATTTTATTAAAACAATTCCAATTATGAGGGAAAAGATGCTGAGTAAATTGTTCTGAGTTCCTTGTTCCCTTTCACATGTTGATTCAGTTATTTCTGGAATATTAGTTGTGTTCTCTACAATGAAAACAGGCATACAACATCTGTTCAATTCACTTGCCATTTCCCAATTTTCCGTTATTAATTCCCCAAACACTCTCTGTAAGACCAACACTCACTTTACTTACTGTCTCTTTTCACACCTATAAAACTCTTCCTTTTATATTTCTAGATAGGCCTCTTTCATAACCTAATTTTACCTTATTAATCTTTTATTAATGCTTTGCTGTTCTTGTGTTTAATCTTTATGAAATTATATGACTTATTATTCCAGTTTGATGCTATTTTTGATGTCCATCATTAGCCACAGACATGAATCCTTCCTTTAGAATCTTTTTCATTGCAATTTATATTTTCTGAGTATTCTGAAATATCTCCTTAAATATCTGCCTCTCTCCTGCTCCTTTATCTACAGACCTATTTCTGAACCTAACCAGTACATTTATTGTTAGGAATTAGTCTCATAATTCACTTATTTGCCTTTATTTTTTTCTTATCTTTACCCAAACTTTTACATCCTGATCCACAGAACTAAAGTTATCTCTCCATGTTGTACCAATATAATCCTTAATTAATAGAATGACCCCTCTACCTTTGCTTAGCTACCGGTTCTTTCAAAATGTGTTTTAACTATGAATTTTCAGGTTCTGGTCTTTCCCTTCTTATTGCCATATCTTTGTGATGGCTATTTTGAAATGTTTAGCCAGTGCTGCTATCAACTATACCTGTATGCATACTTAAATGAGGTGACAAGCAATTGTACATGGAAGTCTTGTTGTCCATCTGTTTATCAGTTTTCAGACTTGCGCATCTTTCTTGGAACTTCAACTCATCCTAAACCTTTTATACAATTAGTAAAAGGTTGGTTAGATATGGAGAAAGTGCTTTGATTTGTGCAGGATTCTGAGGCTAGATGTTTCTAATATAAGATAGTTACTAATAACACTTCTTGGATCCATGATGTAGAATTTATGATCTCAAGGGACACTGGTAACTTTTGAAAGGAAATTTGAGTTTCCAGTTATCAACTTAAAGAGATTTCACCTTAAAACTTCAAAAGAACTAATTCTGATTTATATGTTTTTTAACGCTTATTTTGCAAACCTAAACATCTTAACTGACTATTCCCTTTTCTTAATTCCACCCAAGATTTCCCCAATGCTTCTATAGAATCCACTGCTGATCTCCTCTAGGTTAATCAGTCATGTCTGACAATTCTGATTCTGTAGATATTTGGATTTTTATTCAAGTATGGGTTCCACTCTCTATTTCTGCTTATTGTTTGTGATCCCAGAGAATTAAGTCACAAGGTTCCACAATTTTGAACAGACAAATTAAACTTTGTTGTACTGTTTGAATTTTGTAGCATAATCTACAATATATACAACTTATACTCTAACATCCACAATTAACATGAGGCAAGTATGGATTACGAGGCAAGGTATTGCTGAGTACTCAATAAAGAAGATCAAATAGTAGAATTGATTAATTTATTGTTGTCACATGTACTGAGATATAGTGAAAAGTGTTGTTTTGCATGTTATACAGGCAGACTGTACCATACAAAGTGCACCTGTAACAGAACAGAGTGGAGAGTATCGTGTTACAGATACAAGAAGGTGTAGAGAAAGATCAGAATTAATATTTCACAGGTCCATTTAAAAGTTTGATAACAATGGAGAAGGAACTGTTCTTGAATCTGTTCATATGTGTATTCAAACTTAGATCTTCTCATCGACAGAAGAGGTTGGAAGAGAGTAGAACTGGGATGGAAGGGAGTAACATGAATTTCTCACCAAAACTCCAGACATCGGTGACACAGTAGGTCACTATATCTCACCAAAATGTTGTCTATTTTTTTGAGGGATTCTAATTCTTCACTTTCAAAGTTCTAGCTAGCTTAGAAATTTCCTGCAAAGTCACTCCATCACAGGCTACTCAATAACTGGTGTTGTCCTGGTAAATCATTCTCTTCCCCTGAATTGAATTGAATTGAATTAAATTTATTATCACATGTACCGAGGCACAGTGAAAAGCTTTGTCTTGCGAGCAATACAGGCAGATCACAGAGTTCAGTGGCATAGATAAGTAAATAATACGTTAACAGTGGCAAAAACAAAACACAAATACAGGCGAATGTTAAGAGTTTGTGAGTCCATTCAGTATTCTCTGAGGCCATTCAGTATTCTAACAACAATAGGGTAGAAAATGTTTTGAAACCAGCTGGTGCGTGTTTTCAGGCTTCTGTATCCTCTCCCCGATGGTAGAGGTATCTTCTGTATCTTCTCCCCAATGCGTCTTGAAACAGGCAGTGACAGTGGCCTGCTGCAGGGAGAGATTGAAGGTGTCCGAGAAGACCTTTGCGCATGCTCTGAGTACACGGCCTGGTACTCTGTCTGGTCCCATCGCTTTCCTTGGATTCACACAGAGGAAAACTGATCTGACTTCTCATGCAATGACTGTTGGAATAGGTTAGTCAGGACTTGTCAGAATAGGTGTTATCTCTCTGTCGATATTCTGCTCAAAGTGAGCATAAAAGGCATTGAGACAATCTGGGAGGGATGTGTCATCGTCTGCTATCTTGTACTGTCTCTTTTTAGAACCTGTGATGTCAGTCAGTCCTTGCCAGAGTCGCAGTCTGTCTGTCTGGGTCTCTAGTTTGGATCGGTATTGGTCCTTTGCTGTCTTAATGGCTCTGCGAAGGTCATACTTGGATTCCTCATATTTGAGTTGGTCTCCTGATCTGAAGGCCTTATCCCTGGTTTTTAGCATGTTCTGTCTGTTCTGATTCATCCAGGGTTTCCTGTTGGGGGACACCCGGATTGACTTCCGTGGTATTGACTTGCTGATAATGTCTGTGACGGTGGTGGCATTCTCATCCAAGGTACCTGCGGACACGGCCCATCAGCTGATTCCAGACAACACCGGAGTTGATCCTCTGCCTCCTCTGACCAGCACTGGACCTGTATCCATGAGTGGTAGAATACAGCACATCCAGAGCTTCCTCAACCTTTGTTTGTGGTGGTATGAACACAGCAGTTAATACAGCAGCAATAAATTTTCATGGGGCCATATTTGATGGTGAGAAATTCAAGGTTTTGGGAGCAATGGCTGCCCAGGGGTTGCAATGTCCATGCACCACAAATTGTTGATTAAAAAGCAAACGCCTCCACCCTTTGTCTTACCCGAGGATGCTGTACTGTCCATGCGATGGATAGAAAAACCATCGATCTGAAATGCGCAATTGGGAATGGATGGGTTGAGCCAGGTTTCTGTGAAGCAGAGTGCGTAGAGTCCCGCAGTTCACGCTGGAAGCTGAGCCGTGATCTGTGTTTGTCCATCTTGTTCTCCAGAGATTGTACATTTGCTAGGAATAAGACAATAGACAATAGGTGCAGGAGTAGGCCATTCTGCCCTTCGAGCCTGCACCACCATTCAATATGATCATGGCTGATCATCCTTAATCAGTATCCTGTTCCTGCCTTATCTCCACAACCCTTTATTCCACTATCGTTGAGAGCTCTATCCAACTCTTTCTTAAATGAATCCAGAGACTGGGCCTCCACTGCCCTCTGGGGCAGAGCATTCCACACAGCCACCACTCTCTGGGTGAAGAAGTTTCTCCTCTTCTCTGTCCTAAATGGTCTACCCCGTATTTTTAAGCTGTGTCCTCTGGTTCGGCACTCACCCATCAGCGGAAACATGTTTCCTGCCTCCAGAGTGTCCAATCTTTTAATAATCTTATATGTCTCAATCAGATCCCCTCTCAGTCTTCTAAACTCAGGGGTAGTCGCTCCAGTCTTTCAGTGTAAGGTAGTCCTGCCATTCCAGGAATTGACCTCGTGAACCTACGCTGCACTCCCTCAATAGCCAGAATGTCTTTCCTCAAATTTGGAGACCAGAACTGCACACAGTACTCCAGGTGTGGTCTCACCAGGGCCCTGTACAGCTGCAGAAGAACCTCTTTGCTTCTATACTCAATCCCTTTTGTTATGAAGGCCAGCATGCTATTAGCCTTCTTCACTACCTGCTGTACCTGCATGCTTACCCTCATTGACTGGTGTTCAAGAACGCCCAGATCTCTCTGTACTGCCCCTTTACCTAAATTGATTCCATTTAGGTAGTAATCTGCCTTCCTGTTCTTGCCACTATAGTGGATACCATACATTTATCCACATTAAACTGCATCGGCTATGCATCTGACCACTAAGCTAAGAAGGGAGTCTTGAAATTACGTAGTTTTAGTCTTACTAGCAGGCTGGCATACTTACCTTGCTTCCAGGAGAAAATGATGTCTGCAGATGCTGGAGATCAGAGCTGAAAATGTGTTGCTGGAAAAGCGCAGCAGGTCAGGCAGCATCCAGGGAACAGGAGAATCGACGTTTCGGGCATAACCCTTCCTGAAGAAGGGCTTATGCCCGAAACGTCGATTCTCCTGTTCCCTGGATGCTGCCTGACCTGCTGCGCTTTTCCAGCAACACATTTTCAGCTCTTAGCTCGCTTCCACGCAGGTTTCTTACATTTGATTGGTCAGGGGGTCTGTTGGAATGGAGTGTGACTGCTTCCAGTTAAGTGATCCTTCCTAGGACACAGTGGAGCAGGTATATTCCAGTTTAGTATATTTTTGGAGAGGGTCTACTTAGGACCCAGTGTAGCAGGTAATTTACTGTTTCGTTTTTTTTAGTGGAGGGAATTTGCTTAGGACCCAGTGGAGAAGTTCCTGGTTTCAGTTTCTGCTGATTTGTTGCTCCAGGTCCAGCCATGTTTTTTGCAAAGGTGTTTGGGCTGCTCTCCAGGTACGTTCTGAGAGATTTCATGTCAGGCAGGGGTCTTATGGGGTCAGGAGCGTTTTGTGACAGTTCTCCTTCCTGGGGCAGGTCTCTCAGGTTCTTCCATTTTCCGTAGGCCCCAAGCATGGTGCTTGCCTAGGCTGCCTCTGGCTGGCCTGGCCTTCCAGGGTGGTCGGATGAGTCGTGGGCAACATGTGGTCTGCTGCCTTCATCCAGTAAGCTGGCTTTCAGTATTGGAGGAGCTTCAAACCTTGAGATTGCATTCAAACATCTACGCTGGCACAATTCAAATTCTTTTGCAGTGAACCATCAAGCACTATTTGTGGGTTTCTTTGACTTCCAATATGTCTTATATACATAGTACTCACTGTACGTTAGTTTCCTTCAACCCCACTCTCAGCTGCTAACATAGAGCCACCTTCCTTCCACCACTTAACTGCTGTTTTTTGTGAAGAAAAACATGCAGTTAAATCCAAGCAGTTGTCTTTCTGCAATCTATCCACAGCTGCTATAACTGGAATGTCCCAAATAGAGATTTCAATTAATTTTATTCACATGTGGGCATAGATATTTCTGGCTGGCCAGCATTTATTACGCATCCGTAGTTGTCCTTGAGAAGGTGGTAGTGAGCTGCCGCCTTGAACTGCTACTGTCCATGTGTTAAGTCCATGTTAATTCCTTTGATCTGAAAAATTAATGTGTACTTCAGAATCTTTCCTTATTTAGTCCCTCTTCGCTTTCAAAGTTTGTTTCATCTGAGACCCACACGAATAATTTAAAACCAGTCTGAAAACAATTGTATCCGTGTTGTCTTTTCTTGTTGTTTTCACACTTCTAGCTCTGACTTTGTCTGTGCACATGGATAGATGTTTGATGTGTAAATACTGTATGTGATCTAGCAACTTCTGAATCCCAGTATTTCTATTATTTTCCATTTAGCTTTCGAGAAATGAAATTTGTAGAAGTTGTGTTCCTGCAAAATATGAGTTGTGAACTTAAACATTTTCACATCAGAAAGAATTCAGGAGAAATGCCTTTTCTGAGTGATTGGAATGTAGAATTTGCTACTTCATAGATACAGGGAAATTTAGAAAATATCAGGAGGCTATTTGTCTCATGAAGCCTGCTTTGCCAGTCAATATGATCATTGGAGTAGCAAATTCAACTCCATGCTCACCTTCTATTTGCATACCCCTTAATGCCTTTAGTCTCGAGAAATCTATTTCTTACTTAAATATATTTAGTGTCTAGGCCTCCATCACCTTATGTGGTAGCGAATTGCATAGGTTCACCACCCTAATGTCAGTCCTAAATGGTCTCCCATATTCTGAGATTGTTACTCTAAGTTTTGGACCTCTCCCCAGATAGGATGTGTCATCCCTGAATCCAGTCTATGCATTCCTGTCATAATTTTATGCATCTCCATGAGATTTCCTCTCATTTTTCTGAACTCCAGTGACCACAGGCCTAGATGAACCAATCTCTATTTATATGACAATCCCACCATTTCATGAATCGCTGTGATAAACCTTTGCTGCATTCTCTCTATGACAAGTGTATCTTTGCTTGGGTAAGGAGAACAAAACTACTCCAAGAAATGTGATACCATCCAGGACAAAGAGCCCACTTGAATGGCTCAACATCCTCAAACTTTCACTCTCTTCACCACTGATGCTCAGTAGCAGGAATGTGTACATCTACAAGATACACTGCAAAAATTCCTGAAGGTTCCTTCAAGAGCACCTTTCAAACCCACAATCACTACCACCTAGAAAGACAAAGGCAGCAGACACATGGGAATATCATTGCTGGCAACTTTCCCTCCAAGCCACTTACTTGGAAATATATTGCTGTTCTTTCAGTGTTGTTGGGTCAAAATCTTGGATCTCATTCCGTAATAGCATTGTAACTCTACTTACACCGAATGGATTGCAGCAGTTCAAGAAGGAAGCTCACCACAATCTTTCTGAGAGCAACTAAGGATGAGCAATAAAGACCTAGCCAGTGACTCCCACAACCCATAAATGAATAAGAAAAAGATGTAGTCTCACGAAGGCCCAGTGCAACTGCAGTAAGACATCTTTGGTTGTATATTCAAATCCCCTTGTAATGTAGGTCAGCATATAAGTGGCCTTTCATGAGTATTTGAAACAAATTGCTTATATACATGTAAGAGAAGAAAAAGTAGAGATATGCTGACAGCATAAGATAATGTAAATGAAGTAAGGTAAAGAGGAGGCTTGCATGGAGTATAATTGCCAGCTTCACTAAATGGCCTAATTGTCTCCTATAAATTCTAGAAAATAATCTTTGTTTCCAGTAAATCGAGGTATTCTTCTTAGTTTTGTGAGAGCAAAAGTAGACAAGATATTTTAGAAAAAGAATTTAGATTTTCTGAGTGCAGCAGATGTTGCTTTGAATATTATGAATCAAGTGGCAATTAAGTCAACATACAATAATTGGAGTCGTTATTAGGTTTCCATTTAAGATTTTTCTAAAGTGTGAATCATTATACGTTCTTTGACTTTATATGTTTTAGGTAAACTAAAATAATTTCCTGTTGGAAAATTTTGTTTGGGTAAATGTAAAACTTGCATTTCCCCTTCCCACCCTTCAGCTACCTTCAGAAGTAGACGATCTCTGCGATTGTATGTGTGACCAATGCTTTAAAAGGTTGTAAAAGGTATTTATGTTTCTGTATCAAGTGCAAAGTCTAAATAGTGTAATTTAAAGACATATCAGTGGATATATACATACTTTCTTCAGTATTTAGCTGACATGTTTTCATGCTTGAAAAGTCAAAATTTGATAGACTTTTAAACAGAATTAAATCAAGAACTGTGGGAATTTCATGTTTAAATTTGCATTTTAATGGGTAGATGCATTTCTGCCAGTAATGACTGATGTGGGAGAAATGCAGGTGCACTTATAATAGTTGTTTTACATGTATCAAAGAAAGTGGTAATTGTCTTATAAAGTTAGGAGTGCGATCAATGGCCAGTAATTCGTTCTTAATCTCTGGAAACTGAAGCCTGTGCTGGGAAGTGAAGAGGGCATATATCATGGATAAAGAAGTGGCCGCGAGAACCTCTGTTTTACTTGTGGGGATTTATTACTCACTCCCTCTTGGCTCAAAATTCTTCATTTGAAGCAACTCTTCATTCAAACATGGAATAAGGTCATTTGAAACTTGAACTCAACTTCTACTACCAGAATCAACTGGTAAGCAGCTTTGAAACTATTTTTATATTGCTGAAAATACTGTAAATACTGCTCATCCAAAAGGTAAAGAAAACCATTGTTAGGTGATACTAGATCTGAGATCTCGATTAATCCTAAAATCAAGATTACCACCAATCAGCTGGCAGTAGTCTGGACTCATTTGTTCACTAATGAGGATCTTCAGAATTTAATGTTGGTTTGCAAAGATACATGGCTGAAATGTCCTATAGGTCTGTAACCCAGAATTTGTGCATAGCTATATCTACTCTGATTTCACCATGTAAGGACAATGGACCTGCCATGTCAAAAACAAGGGCTGCTACATCGGAAGTGAAAAGGATGAAAGGGGCAGGATGTGATAAGAGGAAAACGCTCAAAAGCAGATGTGTACTAGGCCCCTTGCTATCAGCCATTACTCCAGGTCAGAAGTTAAATCTGTCCCCTCCCACAGGACATTCTAATGGTGGAAAAGGGAACCATTCTAATCCGATGTTTTCATCTTTCCACAGGTCATTAACAAATTCAGATGCTCTTGATGAATGACATGGCAAGGGTGGAAGTGAGGGACTGGCAGTAGCTTCCAGAGCGTTCAGAGAATACAGACCATGGCTTTGTTGTGCAATTGTCTCAATTTCATCTGCAGATGAAAAGGAGATTGAAAGTCAAATCTGCACTTTTACTCACTTTTCTCTCTCTCAGGAGAGGGAGAGAATTGCTCTGTCTATACCTTCGCTCCAAGGCCAAGTGACTTGGTTCTCCACAGGCTGCGCCAGCATGGACACATTTCACTGGTCTTAGTTGGCTGGGTGAGCTCTGCAGCCTCAGAATCTAGTTTTAAGAAACAGGGGTTCTCTGAAGAACTGGTGAATGTTGTTGCCTTGTCAAAGAGATTGGCTACAACAGATCAGTGAGCGTATGGAGTGTGATTAAATGATGGCAGTACTGAAGAGATGCTTACTGATGTACATGAGGAATCACGAATACTCAAATAGTAACATGGAATTTCTGTATGAGGCCTCCACTCAAAACATGTTGCGCAGGGCATATTACGAGTTACAAAAGCCAGTGCAACAGCTGGTGCCTGCACTGAGAATATTTAGCAAATCAGTTGGCATCAGAGAGCGAGGGAATAGTTGGGACTTTAACCTTGATGAAAGCTCTGATTTCTGCTCTTGAAACTTTGAATGCCATACTGTAACATGCTAACAATCATAGCTTCCAGTTTCTTGCTGACACCCAACATAATCTGAGAACAGCCAACAAATTAGAGTTGAAGATCAAAACACTGGAAGGGTGGCAGGTGTGGTCCATGAACCAGTTATGCTGTCCTTGTGGATGAAAGTATCTCATTAAGTTCTGACCTGCCAGCAGGAAATACGGAACCACCTATGGATAAGTGGCTACACAAGGCAATATCCTTTCCATTACTGTCTCAACCAGTAACAGCATTGTTCTATGAGTCTTCTACAAGGGCAAACCTGATCACAGCTGATCAGCTCATCTTGCTCCCCTTTTTCCACTTCTGAACTTAGTGGGACAAGTAATACAATATCCTGATTTGGAAATGTATTGCTATACCTTCACCATCACATGGTCAAAATTTTGGAAGTCCCTTACTTACAGCGTTGTGGATATATCTTCAGCCTAAGGATTACAGAGTTAAAACAAGGGCTCACCATCACCCTCATGAGAGCAACAACAGCTTAACCTATAATGCCAACTTGTCATGCATGAATGGGGAAAATAAAAGGAATAGTTAACTGGTGGGCTCATCAATGTGCCAGGGTAAAGGGTGGGGAAAGGTGGATGGCAGCAGAATTGATTGCCAGTTTTCACTATCTTTTTACTATTTTCTGCAGTGATTGCAATGAGGTCAACCAGGTAGACCTCATAGAATATGAATTCCCTGATTGGGGTTGTTAATGTGGTCCAGTCAGCGAGCCCTGATTGACATGTAAGAATAAATGCCAGACATCCTGTTCACTCTGAGAACTGGCTCTGAGGGAGCTGGATCAGTGTCAGGTACTCTCCATGTATAAATAAACGGTGACCTGGTAGTGGGATACCAGCCTCTGTGGAATTATTTCAGTGCTGACGAGAAAACATTGCACCCCTGAAGAAATTTGCTTGCAATAGTATTCTTGGAGTTGGGGGTAAGCATTTCTGTCACCATGCTGATATTTGTGAAACTTGACATCTTCAATCCTCCCATTGAAGACTGAGCCAAGTATATGGAAAGAGTGTGTTATTCTTTCTATGCAAATAACATTGAGGCAGATGAAAAGCAACGAGTAATTCTCCTGACAACTTGTGGACCCGCAGTCTTTTTGATTATTCAGAGCTGGTTACTATTTTTACCTGGTCTGGCCTATATGTGACTCCAGGTCTACAGTAATATGTTTGGCTCTTAACTGCCCTCTGTGTAGTTAGGGGTGGGCAATAAATGCTGGCCTAGCCAGCAACGCCCTCATCCTATGAATGAATGAAAAAAAAAGCCTAACTTTCTAAGACATCAGATAATAAAACCTTTCAACTGTTCACAGATTTAGTTAAGGAATATTATGACCCCAAGTCTGCTCTAATCCTCAGATGCTATCAGTTTTACTCTGGCAATTCGAGAACCAGGGGAATCTGTATCATGGTTTTTGACGAGGTTACGTTGACTGCAGAGGCATGTGACTTTGGTTTAACCCTCAATGAGATGCTGATAGACTATTTGGTATGTGGGATTAAAGATGTTACCATGCAAAGGTGCCTATTAGTTGAAGGCCAACTGGCTTTATCATTGGAAAGTGTGGCAAGCAGAACATATGAACTGCAGGGTATTCCAGTGGAAGTGGACACAGTTGCCAGTCCATCTAAGCTTGGGGGACATCACTTGAGTGATGGCAATTGCATAGCTTCACTCAGAACATATCCTGAACAAAGGGACTTGAGGTCAGCCCACAGCAAAACCCCAAAACAAAGCCAAGCCTCGGCCAAATGATTAATATTTTCTTTGGGATCCGGACCAGCAAACTATTGTGGTTGCTGCCAGTGTACAGACTCAAGACAGCAAAAAGGTCCCACTGAACCTAAACTGATAAGAGAAGTCATAGGCCAATATCCAAGAGGGTGCACACCCTGGAAAGCCCACATACATGTGGTTTGGAGCAGTTAAATTGCTTAGCAACATCCAAAACAAAATAAATGTTTTGTTAAATGGTCACTCAGTTCTAATGGAGGTCAGTACTAGCATGGCAGTTTCAGTAATTAAAGAACCAGTCTTTCACGAAATTCACTCTGGACTCCAACCATTAAGTTTGTACAAGCCCTTGACTAGACTGAGAACCTAAACCAGGGAACCTTTACAGATTAAGGGTACACCTTCAGTTCTGGACTCTCATGAGAAGCAGCTGGTTCAGTTCCCACTGATTGTGGTAAAAGGCTCCGGCCCAAGCTTGATGAGGTCAAGTTGGTTGAGAAAGACACAACATTTTTTGATTAGAAAATGGCTGCCTGAGTGAAGTCTTAAATATCCAGATGTTTTTCAGGAAGTTCTATGGACTACCAAAGGAGCCAAAGTCACCTTGCACATTGATTAAGAAGCAATAGCACGATTGTGCAAGGCCCACCCAGTGCCATTTACTTTACGAGGAAAGGTCAGAAAGCGAAGGAGTCATCAAACCAGTCTAGTTTGTGGAATAGGCAGCATCAGTCAAACCGAATGTGAAGGCCGATGGGTTGGTTTGCCTTTGTTGGAATTTTAAACAGTAAACTGTTTTTCACAGCTAGATAAATACCCAATACTTCACACATACAAAGCTTGCAGCGGGATGCTGTCTTTCACGAAGCTGGACATGAGCCATGCGTACTTGCAATTGTGGTTAGATGAGGATTACTAAGGGTAGTATGAGCTCATAGGTGGCACAATGGAGAGGAATTCCCAATAGTATAAGCATCCAGGCTTTGGGTAATGCAGAGCTTAAATATGCTCATTTGGGGAAGGAAGATTTGATGGTCATATTTGAAGACTGGAATTCTGACAATACTTTTACAGATGTAAGTGTGTAATAATAATGGACCACAAACCCCTGCTAGGTCTACTTAAAGATGGCAAGTTAATGCCGCCCATAGCTTCAGTCGAAATTTGGTGGTGGGCTCTAATACAAAGTGCACATGATTACGAGTTGCAACACCGTCCAGAAGGCCAAGTAGCAAATGCTGATGCATTAAACTGCCTCCTGTTGATGAATACACCACCGCTGGAACTGGCTGAAATGGTTTTAAATTTTCTGGACACCCTTCCAGTCACAGTTGACAATATCGGACTTTGGACGTGGAAGGATCTGGTCCTGGCAAAACTGAAATAACTGGTGGTGATGAGTAATACCAAAGGGCCGTCACAAGCAGAATTGAAAGCTTTTTGGACCAGGAGAGAGCAGATCACAGAAGAGGAGGCACATTATTATTTTAGGGAGCAAGAGTTATAGTCTCAAGGAAAGATTGCTGCCAGATAATTACTGAACTCCATCAGGGTCATCCAGGGGTTTCCAAAATGATGATGTTGACAAGAACTTAAGTCTAGTGGCCGTGATTGGATGCATTGCATTATTGGGGCAGTGCCCAGAAGAATTCCAGCCAGCAGCTGCCAATTATTTATGGGAATGGCTGGGTAAACCCTGGATTTTGTTACACATCGACTATGCAGGTCCTTTTATGGGTTCAATGTTCTTAGTCATTGTGGTCAGCCACTCAAAGTGCTTGGACGCACAAAGAGTTCATTTGTCAAACACTGGGATAACAATAGAAAAATTGTGTGTATCTTTTGCAATGCACGGACTAGCAGAATTGTTGGTCATGGATAATGGGCTCTCATTTATCAGCAGGGAGTTTGAGTATTGCCTAAAGTCAAATGGTATTCATCATTGAAGGATAACTGCATACCATTCGTCATCCAGTGATCTGGCAGAAACTGCATTCCAAATGTTGAAGACAGGCTTAAAGAAATGGCCTACAGCTTCACTAGATTCCAAACTGTCCCAGTTCCTATTTGATTAGAGGACCAGGCCTCATGCAACTACAGGGGTAGCTCCAATAGAGTTACTAATGGGGAGAAGATTCCATACTAAGTTAAATTTGATCTTCCCACTTGGCGCTGAGGGTGAAATAACATCAGGAATGCCAATGCAGGACACAAGACGCCTAGGGATGAAGTTTGGTGTCAGGTATGTGGGATTGGCCTTGCAAGGGTAAGAAGCATGGTCAACATGAGGTCAGGTCCAGTAATGTATAAAGTTGGGTAGGTGTGCTGGTCTGAACAAGCACATGGACCATGTGAAAGCTGCAAAATCACAAACTATATGGGAACACAATGTGCCCAGCTGTTAGACAGCATTTCCAACTGTTCAGAATCTGTGGGATTTCCTTGTCTGTCAAGCATTAAAGACACTTCACAATCTGAGATGGGCACGAATGTTGCCATGTCGATGCTTTTTCTGCCTGAAGAAGAGAATGAATTTCTTTTGAGACTCTCTGGATGCAAGATGAGAGCCACTGTGCATTACATGCTGCCCATTTCAGAGGCAGAGTTGGAGGAACCTGACCCGGTGCTAAAACACCCCAGAGGAGCTCCAAAAAAAGATCCAGTCTGTGTCCTCGGATTCAGGATGGGATGTAGTGATTGTAATCAGGTGGATCTCAGAGAATGTGTATCTGGTCCAATCAGGGAACCCTGGCTATCAGAGAAGAACAGGGCTGTCAGACATCCTGTTTACTCTGAGAGCTGGTTCTGAGGGACTTGGATCAGTGTCAAGGACTTTCCATGTGTAAATAAAGGGTGATATTGTGACAGGATATTGGCCCGTGTGGAGTTATTCCTCTTCTCTTTCTCACTTCTTTTGTCACTTTGGGGAGAGGTAGCCTGACTAGAATATTGTAACTACCACTTTGCTGACTGGCTTCTTTGTTGGCTGCCTAGATTCTGAATTTTATTGCTGCAAAGTAAATTTGGCAAAT
Organism: Chiloscyllium plagiosum; assembly: GCF_004010195.1. Lineage (NCBI taxonomy): Eukaryota > Metazoa > Chordata > Chondrichthyes > Orectolobiformes > Hemiscylliidae > Chiloscyllium > Chiloscyllium plagiosum. The sequence continues at coordinate 5,575,247 of NC_057719.1, forward strand.
TTTGATTATAGTTCTTTCAATTTTTTTTAAAATAAACTATTTAATCCAAGTTCACAATGCTGATTAATGTTCAATAAAAAATTATCATTATAAAATAGTAAAAGTTTCCATGAATTTAAATTGCTGTAATACATTGTAGTGAAACTATACCTTTCAAGGTCCACTTAAGATTTTATTGGGGTTTCTGTAAGCATCTGCTCAAATGTCTAAGAGTTTAATTTTTTCAGGCAATGTTTGTATGAGATTATATTATTTTCAGGTTAACTTTACTATTTCTATAAAAACTTTTTTTATATAATAAAGTCTTTGAAGTCAAATATTTGTCTTTTCCTCCTTGCAACCTCTGTAGAGACACTCATTTAATAATGCATGTACCACAAGCTGCTATCTCATTGCTTCACCTACTTGAGGACATATGTGCAACAATTCCACATCCTTTAACTATTGACCCATAGTCCAGGGTTATCTGCTTTCGTTGGCTCATTCCTGCCATCGACTGATACATTCCTGTATGCCAAAATTCAGGCATTCTATAAAAGTACAGTTCTGCAAGGTTGTTTAGAGGGAACCCTTCAATCTATCCACGAAACCTGGAGCAGCTGCATAGCATGCAATACACACTATTCTTTTGTATCTCTCCTTAGCTTTTATCTTGTGGGACACCAGAAATTGTCACAGTCACAGCTTCAAAGGGGCATCTTTGTTGTGGAAAATTCAACAGTCCAATACCTCTTATTCTGGAGAATGCACTCGACAACAGAATTAACCACAGTAAAAACATCACAACAGCATTCTCCAGATGTCCTTCACCCCAAAAAAACCCCACAGGATTCACATGCAAGTTGTGCAGTGGGGGAGTACAGATAATCTAAACAGTTAAAGTGTTAGCTTAGAGTTGGTTGTGTTGGGGTATCTTGTAATGTGATGTGCCTCCATTGTTCATAACCCTGCCCCTATCTCCTGAATGTGGGAAATGGCCAGCAGTCCTAGAGAAATCTAATGCTTCCCGCTTTTCCTTTGCACTGAGCACATTAAATTTATTTGCGTTCTCCAGCTCTGTGGAAAAGGATCTTGAATGTGGAGTCTAATTGCATTTTGACAACTTTTGGACTTTCACTGGTATTGCACAACTGCCCTGTGAATGCCTGCAGTGGTCCAGACCTGTAAAGGATTGGAAGTCATGGTCATCTCATGTCAATGGTTAATGCTTCGTTGAGTGTTGATCAGTTTTAAATCATTGAGGATCCAGTCTCTAACTCAGCAAGTATCCAGCTTTCAATGGCTCAACTATCACATGATGCATTCTTCAATCTTTTGAATGTCATTGAAGAATTTTGAATTTTCTGGGTTGCAGACTTTTCGAGTGCTTAGATCTTTCATTTCCCTGTTTTCCTGTGTCTTGTTTTCTTTACGTTTTTCTCCTTCACCTCCTTGATACCTAATTTTTAAAAACCTTTTGGTGCGATGTGAGTGTAACTAGCTTGACCAGCACTATTTTGTGCATCCTTAATTGCCCTTGAGAATGTGGTGGTGAGTTGCTTTCTTGAGCTACTGCAGTCCCTGGGTGTAGGGACTCAGATTACTGTTTAGAAGCGAGTTTCAAGATTTTGACCCAGCAACTATTAATGGACAGTGATTAATTCCAAATCAAGATGCTGTGTAGGTTGGATGGGCACTTACAGATATGCTGCTGACCATGTCCTGCTGGTGAAAGAAGTGATAAATTTGAAAGGTGCTGTCATGATCACTTGCTGTGGTCCTTTCTCAGCTGTGTCAGTGTCATAAACTAACATCCATATTTTACCACCAGATTTTATAGTATTCATTAAGGGATGGATGTTGGCCAGGTACCAGGGGGAGTGTAGCAACTCTACACTCTTTGAAAACTCTAATAAAATTTTGTATGTCTGTAATGGAGCAGTATAGCAATAGTGAGGGAAGGCATTGAGCAGTTATGCCAAGAACTCCACTAGGAGGTGATGATAATGAGGGAAGGCACCAAGCAGGGCAGCTGGATAAATTGTATTGGGACTTCTAGCAGCAGGTGGTGAAGGTGAAGAAGGGCACTGGGCAAGGCAGCTGAAGCAGTAGGATCAACCCTCCCTGGAGAAAATGCGGTCTTTGGGGGAAGGAGGCCCCTTGGTGAGAAGGATCGAGAGTGTGGTGCTGGAAAAGCACAGCAGGTCAGACAGCATCCAAGGAGCAGGAAAATCGACATTTCGGGCAAAAGCCCTTCATCAGGAATGTGGCTTGAAGCCTCGTGGGTGGAGAGATACTTGGTGAGAAGGATCAGACAATCAAAGAATTTGCTGAACCAGATGTAAACCACAGGCTTAATTCCATGTAAATACTGATTTACATAGTTAAACTTAATTTTCTTCTATATTTATAAGAACCTGATGCCGATGGAATAAAGCACGTCTGTTTCATGAAGTTTGGACCATCAGTGTGTTCATAATTCCTGTCACATGTCCAACTGAACAGGCACCTGGGACCTTGGTTTAATGTCTCATCCAAAAAAATGACAGATCCACCATTGTAATATTATGTACTGCACTGGGGTCCTGGCTTGGTTTTGATGTGCTCATGCACTGGAGTGGGACTTGAACCATCCCATATGGTTTCTGGAAAAGAGTCCTGCCAACTTATCTACAGCTGACAAATCTTATAGATGGTTACAATGCTACTGCATTGGCAGTGGAGAGATTGAATGTTGATCATTGGTTCCACTTCCTCAAAGTTTGCACCTGGGACCCACCATGATGCCTGTATCCTGAGAGCTCTTTTGTTCTGCTGCATGTGATGATCCAGGAGTCACAGAAGGATGGTTATTGGAGGACACGGACTAACTTTGCAACTTGAGCTCTCTCTCTTTCTCTGTCTCACATGCACACTCAAACATAACCCAAAATAATGATGATGCGATCGCTTGATTGAGGCTAAGTGTCAACGTAATACAGCCCATTCTTTGACTAGAGACATTGTGGACAGAGTGTGCTCTGTCCACCCGGAGCACACAAAGTGGGAATGTGATTAATGCTGACAAACTGGGATCATGGGCAATTTTCCAAAGAGTGTGATGAGGACATTGAGCAGGAGAAACATCATCTTTTGCGTGATGAAGCACAGCTGCGTTGATCACTACAAGCCAGGCAGGACTTAATTGAATAAAACTGAAAGAATGCGGATGCTGTAAATCCGAAACGAAAACAGAAATTGTTGGAAAAGCTCAGCAGCTCTGGCAGCATCTGTGGAGGGAAATCAGAGTTATTGTTTCAGATCTGGTAACCATTTCTCAGAACTGTTCTGAGTCACCGGATCTGAAATGGTAACTCTGATTTCTGTTCACAGATGTTGCCAAAGCTGCTGAGCTTTTCCAGCAACTTCTGTTTGCGTCCACTGTATGAGAGCTGGGTGCACTGATCAATCATTGACTGTAAAATTGTTGGTGTTTGACATACAAGCAGTTGTAATCCAAGCGGCAAATGTAGCTTATGTTTGTTTGCTTTCTGTGCATTTTTGGTCTTTGTAAATTAGAAATGAATGTTGTGAAGTGATTGAAGAGTTTCTTGTATGTAAAGGTCCCACATTGACTTAAGTTATTGGTTTGCACTGAGCAAAGGGAAGCTGTGACTTAGAGAGAAATGGTTGTTATTTAAAAAAAGGGTCATTACAAGTACAAAGGATCAAGGGATCATGGCAGTATCATAATTATGCATACAACTTCTGCTCAATTTTCTACAATGTTTTTTTGCTGCATGTTTACTCAACATTGGACCACAGGTGTGCTGAGTACAAGTACACAGGACATTCCCAAACCAAAAAAAGCCTCAATTGCACAGACGTAACAGCTAATTGTTATCAAATACAATCAGGAGTGAAATTTGCCTTGAAATATGCATGTGTAGTCTTAAGAGAACAACAACATAACATCAGAGATGTATGGCTATGGGAACGGAACAAGCCAGTAAAAGATATTTGTACAGGTGACAAAAAAAAAATTGGTCAAAGAGGTGCAGGAAGAGAATGCCGGAGTGTCAGACTTAGGCAGATACGGATGTGGAGATAATGGATGCACAAGTAATCTTCCAAAATTCTCGAGATTCTGTTGCTGCCCCATCAGATTGAAACACTGCAAATGCAGCTGTTGTATTCAACAGGTGGACAGAAGAACACTGTGTTGGAAAAAAATAATATTTTATTAGGAATAATAATGAAGCAGGATATTTAGAAATTCATAATGCAAGAGTCAATGTGGTTTTACAAAAAGAAAATTGTGTTTGACAAATTACTTAAAATTCTTTAAGGATGTAATGAGCAGCCCAGATAAAGGTGAATTGAAAGATATTTGATAAGATGCCATACCAAAGGTTACTAAAACATCAAAGCTCATTGTATTGATATTGATATATTAACATAGATGGTTGGTTGCTGGATAGGAAAGAAAATTGGGGTAAATGGATCATTTGCAGGATGGGAAACTGTAATTAGTGGAGTGCCAGTGGAGATATTGGCATTCATTGTAAAGTGAATGGAGTATTAAAATGGGAAATTCTTCCTACCATTGTATAAGACATTGATGAGGCCAAGGAGAGAGATACTTACATTGGGGTCAGAGAAGATCTTATGAGGAAACACTGAGGATGTTGAGCCTATACTTATTGCAGCTAAGAAGAATGACAGCTGGTCTTACTGACACAACACAGAAGTTTGTCAGGGGACTTGACAGGATAGATGCTGTTTATATATTTCCCCTCACTGTAGATTCTAGATCTTGGGCGTAATTTTAAAAAATTAGGGGTTAATTATTTAAACTGAAGGAGAACATGAATTTCTTCACCCGGAGGGCTATGAATTAATCTCTTGCAGTTGGTGATTCCACCCCTTTCAGAGATAAGGGCCAGCAGCTGTTCAGTCTCAGGATTGCTACCAGGAGCAGTGTCCATTGTTTGAATTTCCCCCCCAGGCAGTGGAAATATCCCATGAAGTAGGTTACACAACCTATGTACATGGGGTTGGATTTGCTGGGATAATTCTGGGAGGTCTAGCAATAGGGTTGCTTGTGAGGACAGGAAATTCTGAGGGATACCAGAGTAGTTGTCTGTTGGCCAAAAAGCACCTGATCAGGACACCTCCTTCACTAGGACCACAGGGATCCCAACTGGCAAATTATTCAATTGCCCTTGGTATTTTGTCAGTGATGGTGGAAAAAAGCCCTTAATTGGCCACTTCAGGTGAACTCAGGATGGGAGGGCATCTGTTACCAATTCCCTTCACATCCACTTTTCCCCCTAGCAGGTGCCAGAAAATCTCAGTCACATTATGCTTACCATCCCAGAGGCCAGAGAAAAGATTGAGGCACCTGCTCACATGTTAATTGTGACCATTACATAAACTTGAATATCTAGGAAGATTACTTGTGGTATGTCAACTGGACAATTCCATGTATGTATGGAAAGATTAAGAGGTTGAGTGTAGTGCAGCAATTTCCATATAGTTACTCTTATCAGGGATCTGTGTGGCTGTTTTGTCAACCTACAAAATAAAAATCTACAGTGCTCATTGCTATGAAATATTTGTTAGCTGCAGAGTTCAAGAACAAATGCAAATATTCAGATCATAACTGGCTGATCTAGACACTACTATTCAGTAGTAGACAGCTGTTAGAAAATAATTGCCATCTTGCATTAGTTCGGGATTTGTTGGAGGTCTGTTGGAGGTCTATTCTCAGTGTTAACTAAAATGTTAGTGAGGCATAATGTTGGGGCTCCTATCTCTCGCTTAGATGGGTTTCAAGTTCAGAAGGAACTTAAGCATCTGTCTTAAGAATATGCTATATTACCAGAATTAAAATCTTGTCTCACTATTTAGGTGGATGTCAAGACACTGTTCAGATAATATTTCTCTATTTGTTCTAACCAACAACCAACAACACTGACTGATAATTCTTTTACAAAAAGTACTTAGTAGGCATTGAAACTCTTTGGACCATCATGAGTATGAGAGAGATGATATAAAAAATGTAAGCTTTTCTTTTATGGTATCTGTGAGTGGTTGATTGTCACAGCACAGGTAGACGTGGTTCATGGCAGAAAAGGATCAAGCTTTCTTTAGTTTGTTTCTCAGGCAAATGTTGAGTTACCCAAATCAGTGAATTTGTTTTTTCTCACCATCATTCCATAATCCCAATGTGCAAGTCCCCATTTGATGTGATGTCTTCATTTATAGATGTTCAAATTGAGGTCCTTAGATCTGAAAGAGCTCTGTAAAGATCTCTTCAGTGCATTGGGAATCAAGTTTTCTGGAACAATGTTTTACTTTTAGGTTAGCCTACTTTGTGTTTTGTGTATTAGAATAATGTACTCTCAGTAGTGTTAGTATTTTCGGAAAATTACTAGGAATCTGTTAATATTCTCAGCAAGCAACTATACAAAATAATTTTTAAATCAATATCCAATAAAATAGAACAGGAAAAGCAGGACTAACAAAACACAGTGAGAAATGAAAGGTTTTGTGAGTGAGTAAGAATATCTATGAGACATTTATTCCATGTGATGTTTATCAATAAGTTTAAAATATTCATTAATATAACAAAGATTTATTGCTGTGTTAAATTATTGAAAATAAGAGATGTAATCATAAGGTTTAATTTGCTATGTTTAACTTTAAAAGCTAAAGTGTTACAGTTTGGGTTTATTTTGGAAACTTTCCTTAAGAATGTTAGAAATGGTTTCACAATAATTCCTGTAACAAGAATATAAGCCAGCAGTAATACAGACTCAATAGCCATCAATAGTAAATGTTCTGTTGAAGAAGATGGAAGACTGATTAGTTGATCTGTATAGTGAAATGGAGGGAGCAATAAGATCAATTTTCAATAAAATGCAAAGTCCCAGCATCACCTGCTTTTAATGAAGTGCAACATCTTTCTATTTTTGATCTGAAATTGATCTTATACTTCAATTAGTTGCTGTCCTGTGACTCACTACTTTGTCAAATCATGATATTAGGACTGCTCAGTCTAATATTACAGCTGAAGCTGACATTATAATAAAAATAAGATTCGGTCAAAGCATTTGCTAGTCCAAAAGCTGATGTACACATTAGCTCTGCATGTTAGCAGAAAGCTTTCATTCTTGACTTGGCTGTAGTATATAACAAAATAAATAAATATCCTGGAGATGACATTTTTTCTGTAACTGTAATAGAATGAAAAAAAATTGTTAACAATGTGCAATTATAGATAATTAGGTTTAAAAATGTAAAGCCTAGGATACACCAAACAAAACTGTTAAGGTTTGTCTATGTGTTGTAGCTTAGATCACTAGACTCTATCGTGATAGGACCTTCCAATGTTTCTTAGAATTAAATGAACTATGATACATATAAACCCCTTTATTTAGAATTTTGTAGGACAGTACAGTGAGCATGCTTCAATATTAAATTCATTATAGAAGTCATCCTCTCATTGTTACTTCTGTATAACTAATCAATGCCTGCTTTTCTTTAAAACAATATTTCTGGACCTGAAATGGCCATGTTTCATGATGAAGGCATCAAAACCCTCATTAAACAGGTTTCAATGAGTACCTCAAACTATAAGGACTGAGTGTCAAAGCTAAATGACTTCTCGGTAACTATTTTCTGTCAGACCTACCATTTGCATCTGATTTCTTTATGGATTCAAACCATTCCGCTGTTTCGAGGAAGAAAACAAATGACATTGTTTTTGGGAACATTACCAGAGGAACAAGAGAAATATTGAATCAATGCATTTACCTGATCCAATTTCAAAAGGATATTATCAAACAGAATCAATCATTCAAACAAAAAGGAACTACCTCAAACACACAGGTGTTATGCAGCAGTACAGGATGTGTAATCAAAATATATTATTGTCTTTAGGAAAAGGATTTAAAATTATGGAAGTATGATGAGGAAGCTATTTTATTATCTGCTTTTGAAGTCATCAAGATGTTGTTTTGAAGACACTTCCCCTAGAAGCATTAAATTAGTTGCAAACCATCGAGTAATTATCAGCAAAACTTTGTACATCGAACACAGAGTAAGAAGGACTTCTACAACCTGTTTGAACTTTGACTTTACCTGAGAACCTATTTCCTACAAATTCACCTTCAAGAATCTCACAGCTTACTGAGAAACCGTTGTTTTACAAGACCCTCACTTCAATTTTAAAGCTTCATCCACATCTGAGAAATGACAAGCCTGCCATGAAAGAGACTGAGATAATTATCAGTGATAAAAGTATATATTACCTTAATCTGGATCTAGTTTTTTGTGTGAGTATATGTGAAACAAGTGAGTGAAATGTTTCATTATTTTGGGGTAATTGTGTGGAAATAAATAACCTTCTTTGTAAAAACAAATTGTAAAAGCATTATTACTGAAAAGAATGATTTGGAATTCATGTTGTATAATGGTAGGAAAATGTACGCATAATTTTTAAATGTAGACATACTAATCACAGGCAGTAAAGAGGACGTAAATTTCTGTCTCTGACATAGGCTTAGTTCCACATTATAACAAAGCTATAAATGTATTGCCTTCTTTATGGCTGGTAAATGTAAATTTTAATTCTATAATTTGGAGAAATATCAACAAATGTTTTATGACTAGGTGTGTAGATTGTTATTGCTCTGTAACAAAGGTACCTCTTATGAGTTGAACAAAATATTCATGTCTAGACCTGTCACTTAATAGCTACTAATCTCTTATGAGTTCGCTTATGAGAGCTGTAATATGTGTTATTAAAATGTTTTATTTTAAATACTGAGTTAATTTGTTCTTGCCAGGTTAATTGTTAGCAAATTGCTGAAGTTATTTGATTATCCTGCAACATGTTTGCTTTTAGCTTCACAACAGAAATGAGGTGGGATATTTGATCAATTTAGCTTTCACTTGAATGAATTCTACAGTCTGTCATTTGCTCCCAATTTTTTCTTTAAAATTCCACTTTTTTTGTCTTGATTACACTATCGGAAGTCCATTTCATAGTACTTTTTCAGTCAAGAAGAATATTCTGATAAGTCCTAAAATTATCCTTTCCTTGCTTGAACTAATATTCCTTAATTCCATTATCACAGTTCATAGTAATATTCCAGATCAGCTATCCTTCAACAATCTTGATGCTGCTATACAATAATTTCTCCAATGCCTATTTTCAGGGATGTGTTTCTCATGTGGCTTGACTAGGTCACTGCTGAGATGATGATTCCCTTGGGGTCTGAGAACAAGGGTCGTAATGGTAGGCCATTTAAAAGACTCAATAGAATTCTGTACCCTAGAGAGTGGTGAATACTCACTTATTCAAGACAGAAGTCATGTAATAGTTAGGCATGAGAGGTATTGAGGGATATGAGGATAGTGCAGGAAGTGGAACTGAGGTAGGAAGGACAGTTTTGATACTATTGAACAGTGATGGTCTAAAAAAAACAAATGGCTCTCAGAAACTCTTATTTCATATGGCTTTTTATGTAGACCACCCAGTAATTTGGGCCTTTAATGCTTGAAATTAACAGTATGCCAGTTTCCTGCATTGCCCTCAGTGCTTTACTACCTGTCTTGCTTATTGGTATCCAGACTGGATGCATTACTCAAGGTGTAGTCTGATCAAAATACCCTAAAGCTAACACTACCTATTATGAATTATATTCAAATCTTCTAGTTATACATTTCAAACTGTTGGCTTTGTTGATTACTGTTCTGACTTTTGTTGGTCATGATGAGTAAACAATCTACTCAAATTACTAAATCTCTTTCAACTTCCTTTATAATTATTCCAGCAGTCTTCATGGACTATGTGGCTTCCCATTTTTTCTTAGACACAATAGTTTATGCTTTTATGCATCAAATATTATCTGTGATTTTCTTACACATAGGTGGCTTGTGAAAACATTTTGTAACGCTGAGCTGCTCCTTCTGTTTCCATTACCCCTTGCATCATCTACAAAAGTTAGAACGTTGCATTGAGTTCCTCAGTTTTGGTCATTGATATAATTTAGGGACAATGGTGATCTAAACTCTGACTCTTCAATCCATACTCATTGTTTCTTGTGTTTTAATCAATTCCTCGTCTGATTCCAGGTTTCCTCTCAATCCCAAAAACTTTAGATAATTATAGCCCTTTAATGAAAGCCTTTTGGAGGTTGAAGTCCAACGTGTCATAAGAATTACAACAATTTACTTGAGTTTGTTATACCATCAAAGAAGTCGAGAGATTAGAACTCTCTCAATTAGAAATTGATATTGAGGTTGAAAAGCTGTGGACACAGTAGTTCTGATCAGACCATGGAGAACCAGTGTGAGATCTATGCTGGCTGTATTAGGAAAGGGTCTCAAAATAACACTCAAATCAGGCACTGGCAAGCCGAATGGCTAGACTTCCACTGCAATTAAGAACCCTGGGATAGAAGATCTAGCCAGTTGGAGGCTGCCTGTTCTTGCACCAAACACCTTGGAGGAAGTGTGGTTACTGTGAGCAAAGCCCCAGGATCACAGAGAACCCAGACTAATGTAAGTAATTTGTTTGAGGGGGGGGGCAGGGAGTTGGATTTCTCAGTTCGAGGTGGAAGTCAGAAGTTAGGACAGGGGTTTGCTCCTAGCAGACATCCCTGCCCTATCATATGCCCAGTTCCTTAATCAGGCACTTTTCATCAAGTCCCCCACCCTCCCCACCCTTCGAGGTGATGGGCTGCATGGTGACAGGGCTGCCTGTAGCTGAGATAATGGCTACGTTCAAGCCCTTAGTGATCCTTAATTGGTCACTTAAGGACCTCGTTAGGTAGTAGGTGGAAATGTCTACCATTGACCATCATACTTAGAACTAAACTGCAGTGGAATCGAGAAAGTGGCAAGGTTTGAATATGCCACCACCTCGTCTATTTCAGTGCACTTGCTGCCTAAGAGTGTGTGGACTTCTGGAGTAGAAGATTTTGGATAAGTGGTGCTGGAAAAGCACAGCAGTTCAGGCAGCATTCGAGGAGCAGCAAAATCAGGAATAAATTCCTGATGAAGGGCTTTTGCCGGAAACGTCGATTTTGCTGCTCCTCGGATACTGCCTGAACTGCTGTGCTCTTCCAGCACCACTAATCCAAAATCTGGTTTCCAGCATCTGCAGTCATTGTTTTTACCTTCTGGAGTAGAAGATTCAACCCTAAGATGGTGGTATGTTAATGTTATTAGTTTTTGTCTTATTGAAGATTATGTTGAAAATGGTTAATGGTCATGATGGTTTTTAGCATTTCTTACTATCACTAATTGTTTTGGTTGTCTGTCCACCATCATCAGCAGAATATTCATGGGGTTGCACTTCGGCTTAGTTCATTTGGAACCAAACTTCCAATTGTGCTTTATCAGCTTTGTTTTTTTTTGCTTTGTTGAAAACTCTACAAAAACATGGCTTGTTAGTGCCTTGACAAAACCTTGACACCTGCTTGACGGAAATTGAACTAATGGAACTACTAACTCCAGATTGGCTTGTCCTTAGCTTAGAAAATTAAACAGGATGCTGGCCTGTGGATCTTAAAATGTTGTGCTAGCTCTTTTTTTTTCAGGGTTGGTGCACAAGTGTTTGATTATGCAGTTGTCCCTAATGGCTGATGCTTATTCATTCCTGTATTTATTGATTCAGCCAGAATACTTTCAGTTCTGTGTTGCTTGTTATGTATTTAAATTTCAAATGTAGTCAGAATTCCTCAAATGTAAAGCTCTAATATAAATCTTTGCATTGTGCATTCTGGTGAAAAGATAACCAGCCTTCAAACCAGCTGACTTTTTTGCCTACATTTTTCATATACAATTTTATCAGGCGTATCAGAAATCTTAAGAAAAATGAGACTTGCAGAAACGTGATTGCTTTGCTGGGCTACATTTCATAGGACATAGAATCACTGCAGTGTGAAAACAGGCCCGTGGCCAAACAGGTCCACACTGACCCTCCAAAGAGTAACCCACCCAGACCCATTCCCCAACCCTATATTTACCCCTAACGAATGCACCTAACCTACATGTCCCTGAACACCATGGGCAATTTAGCATGGCCAATTCACCTAACCTGCACATCTTTGGACTGAGGGAGGTTATTGGAGCATCCAGAGGAAACCCACGCAGACTCGGGAGAATGTGCAAACTCCACAGAGACTGTCGCCCGAGGCTTGAATCAAATCTGGGTCCCTGGTGCCCTGAGGCAGCAATGCTAGCCACCATGCAAGAGTTACAGTGCAAAATTGGTTTTAATAACTTTTAAATACACATGAGAAAAATTAAAAGGTGAATTTCTATGTGTTTAATGTTATGGATTTGTGCCACTGAACACAAATTTCTGTTTCATAATATCTGCCTTGTATTTGTAAACTTTCTATGTTGTGCTATTTTGGATTGCAATGGTTCAATCCTCATGTATAATGTTTTATTTTGTGTAACAGACTACGTGAATGGAGGGGAATTGTTTACTCACTTGTCACAGAGGGAACGTTTCACAGAGCATGCAGTGAGAATATACAGTGGGGAGATAGTGTTAGCACTAGAGCATCTACACAAGGTAAGCTGTACATTTATTGGTCAAGAACGACATTTGGCAAATGCATTCTCTGTCTATTTCTGTAGTTGACTAGGTGTACAGGATACAAGACATGAATTAGGTGAATATCTTAACTCCAGTGCTTCTGAAATTTTAAAGAAAATTGCAAATGTCTTTATTGCTTTGTTTTATCTGTGCTAACACTTGTACAGTTAGTTAGTTTGAAAGTAAAAAGCTTTGTTGCTTGTGTAAATTTAATATTTCCTGGTTGTAATCTCATATCAGTGATTTAGTGTGTAGTTGAAATGTCACTGGACTAGAAAGCTGTTAACCCCTTTAATGTGCAAAATAGAAACATTTCTATGAGAGGATGTAAACTGGTATCAGGATCACATTCTATTCTTTATTGGCTGTGGGTGTTGCTGTAACGTCATATTTTTTAAAATTGTCTTCATGGGATGTGGGCATCACTAGTTCAGCCAACATTTATTGCTCATGTCTGGCTGCTTTTGAGAAACATAGGACCAAGAGCAGGCAATTTTGAGCCTCCCCACCATTCAGTATGACCATGGCTGGTTATTCAACTCAGTACCCTGTTTCCACTTTCTTCCCATATCCTTTTGAGGTGGATGGTAGTGGCGGCTAAGGTGATGGTGAGATGTCTTCTTGAATTACAGCATTCCAATTGCTGTCGGTATCTGCTGCCTTTGTCCTTATAGATGGAAGGTGCTGTCCAAGGATCCTTGATAAATTTCTGCAGTGCATCTCCTACTGAGCAGCATTTAGGTAGGGATTTTTTTTTTGGACAATTTGAAAGTGAAGAATGCGAATCATTCAGCCAAAAGAACCGGGAAATGTGGGTCATTCAAGGAGAAGAACTAACATTAGCAAAACCATGGTGAACTGAACTGCCTCTAATTCCTACAGTCTGTAATTAATATCTCTACAATTTCTGCAAATTTCAGGAGATTAAGAATGCTGTTTTCTTCATAAATATAGAAGCATAAATATGTTTGGACTATTTTGTTTAATAATTTTATAGTCAAAAGTGTGGCGCTGGAAAAGCAGGTGAGGCAGCATCTGAGGAGCAGGAGAATCAATTTTTTGGGCATAAGCCTTTCATTAGGAAGTCCAGCATGACACGTTTCGACTAACTCTTCAGCATCTGCAGTCCTACTTTCTCCTTAATCATTTTACATACAGTCCCGTGTAAACAACCTCCATCACCGCAGCCTAAATAATAATGTTATTGTGAAATGCCTTGCATCATTAAAGGCACTATATAAATATAAATTATTAATTCTATTGGCTCCTTCTTCCAATCATCAATAAGTGTTGGAAGTACCAATTCTAATACAGATTTGGGGGGGGGGGGGGGGGAGCCTTGCCTGTCATTCCTCTGTCTCAGATTGGATTTCATTACACATTTTTTATTCTATCATTGCCAAGCTGAGATTCGATCTTTTGAGCCAACATTGTGTCTCCTGATTTTATCAACTAGTTTTTTTTGCAGGAGATATCTTATAAACCCAAAGAAGCTATCATTACATTCTCACCCTTAACAATAATAACAAAACTTTATAGAAGGGCATTTAACATAATAAATCATCCCAAAGCAATTCATTTAGTCACTTTGTCAAAAAAAAATGTTACCTTGGTCACAAATGACCTCCTTTTCTACATGATGTGGAGGTGCTGGTGATGGTCTGGGGTGTACAAAGTTAAAAATCACACAACACCAGGTTATAGTCAACAGGTTTATTTGGAAGCACTAGCTTTCTCCAAAACTATAAACTGGTGTTGTGTGATTTTAACCAACTCATTTTGTGTGTCCGGGCTCAGTCTTACCATGTAGTTTTGATCTTCCTTAATGTTCCATCAATTTGGTCTTGCAATTGTTTTGGCAATTGTTTGTCAACAGTTTCCTGGTGTGAATATAGAGTTATCAGTTTCTCGAGCCCCTTTTTAAGTAAGGGCATTATGTTTTCCATTTTTCTATCTAATGAATCCCTAATTTTTAGCCAATAAGTCTTCCAGCATATTATCTAGGCTTGTTTGGCCTGTTTTTCAAAGCCATGGACTTCACCCTTTTTAACAATTTCCCATTTTATGTTCAAATGTCTTTAAGTACATGCAAGGTACTATATGAATACAGGGTTCTTTGATGAGCTTTCAACACCTATACCTTTATAGGTCTCTTACTGCCTTTGTTTCTGTTGAATCATTGTAGCACTAAAGGAAGCCTCTAGTGCCATTAACTTCTCTTAACAACTCTTTCCATTGTCTGGTGTACAGATTACCTGTCTATTTTCTTTGTCTCTTCAAACTAAACTCCAGATAATTCCACAACTACTTTCTCTCGAGCTTTTTCCCTTCCCATATGCTTTGTCCTGAAGCTCTTAAAATGCTTGCTCCTTTTAAAATTATAATGAGGGTTTACAGTCTGCAATGTTAAGACAGTAGTTCTCTGTGCAAATTCTGGCTGTGCTATGTGTTTCCAGCATTTTCAGGTTTTTGCATTTGACTTACATTCATGTAAATACTTGGCTGACTCCTGTCTAATCCACCTGATTTACTTACTCAGATCTTATTCAAATATTCACATCAAACAATTTCACTGTATTACCTGCCCAATTTTGACCGGCAAGGAATACCCTTTTGTTGTACCAGCCTGCTCATTTGTAACTACACTTGAGGCATTGAATCTTAGATGGAAAGAGAGTCCATGTTTGAACTTGCAACCAGTTAACTATGGAAAGAGTGCGCTTAGTAGACTAATTTAACCCTTCTTCATTCCAACCTTTCTTTTTACCTGATCTCAGAAATTAAGCTAATATGAACAACACAGGTTGCTTTTGACTCCATTTTGAATTTCATTTCAGGAAGGCTGTACTTTGTCCTGACAAATGGTGATTGCCTCTGAAAGAGGAAAGGTAGCTACAAGGGCATGAGGGAGGAGCTGGCCAGAGTTGATTGGAAGGGGAACCTAGCAGGGAGGAGGGTGAAGCAGCAACATCAGGAGTTTCTGAGGGTAATTTAGGATGCATATCAAAAATACATCCCTACAGTGCTGAATTAGTCAAAACAATTAATAGGAGTCAACACAGCCATGACTGACAAAGGGAGTAAGGGATAGCGTAAAAGCAAAAGGAAAAGCATACTATGTGGTGAAGATGAGTAGAAAACCAGAGGATTGGGAAGTCTTTAAAAACCGGTAGAGCATAACTTTAAAAACCAATTGGGGGTAGAAGATGAAATATGAGGGTAAGCTAGCTAGTAATATAAAAGATGATTATAAGAGTCTTATATGGGGATAAAAGCGTTGCAAGAGTGAACATTGGATTGCTAGAAAATGATGCTGGCGAATAGTAATGGGAAACACAAGAATGCCAGAGGAACTGAATACGTACTTTGCCTCAGTCTTCATTCAAGCAGCATGCAAGAACTTCAGGGGACAGAGGTGATTAGTGTCATTACAAAGGAGAAGGTGATGTGGAAACTGAAAGGTCTAAAGATGGGTAAATCACCCAGACCAGTTGGACTACACCCCAGGATTCTGAAAGAGATAGCTGAGGAGATTGTGGGGCATTGGTGGTGATCTTTCATGAATCACTGGAGTCGGGGAGGGTCCTAGAGGACTGGCAAATGGTTAAAGTAACATCCCTTTTTGCGAAAGGGGGGAAGCAGAAGGCAGGAAACTCTAGGCTGATTAGCCTGACCTTGGTTGTTGGTAAGACTTTAAAGTCCATTATTAAGGATAAGGTTGCAGATTACTTGGAAGTGCATGGCAAATAGGACTGAGTTAGCATGGCTGCATCAAGGGAAAGTCATATCTGACAAATCTGTTAGGATTCTTTGTGGATATAATGAGCAAGTTAGACAAAGGAGAGCCAGAGTATGTGATCTATTTAGATTTCCGGAAGACTTTTGACAAGATGCCACACAGGAGGCTGCAAAATAAAATAAGAGCACATGGTGTTACAGTAACATGCTGGCATGGATAGAGAATTATCTGACTGGCAGAAAACAGAGAATGGTGATAAAGAGGTCTTTTGCAGGATGACAGCTGATGACACATGGCGTTTCGCAGAGGTCAATGTTGGGGCCACAATAATTCACGTTATACATTACACTTTGGACAGGGCTTTGTTGTTAACATGATGCAAACATAGATTGAGGGACAGGTAGTTTTGAGGAAGCGGGTCAGTTGGAGGATTCGGACAGTTTAGCAGAGTGGGCAAAGAAGGGGTAGATAGAATGCAATGTGGGTAAATATGAGGTTAATGTACTTTGGTTGGGAGAATTGAGGCATAAACAGTTCTCTGAAAGGCTTTAGAAATCTAAAGTGCAAAGGTACTTAAGAGTCCTAATTCAGGATTCTCTTAAGGTTATTTTACAGGTTCATTTGGCAGTTAGGAAGACAAATGAAATGCTGATATTCATTTTGAGAAGTCGAGAATACAAGAGTCGTAGAGATTTACAGCACAGAAACAGACCCTTTGGTCCAACTCATCCATACTGACCAGATATCCCAACCCAATCTAGTCCCACCTGCCAGCACCAAAACCCTCCAAACCCTTCCTATTCATATGCCCATCCAGATGCCTTTCACATGTTGCAATTATACTAGCCTCCACCACTTCCTCTGGCAGCTCATTCCATACACGTACCACCCTCTGCGTGAAAAAGTTGCCCCTTAGGTCTATTTTATATCTTTCCCCTCTCACCCTAAACCTATACCCTCTAGTTCTGGACTCCCCTACCCCCAGGAAAAGACTTTTCACAACATCTTTCCGATAGGAAGGCGACCAGAATTGCATGCAATATTCCCACAGTGGCCAAATCAATGTCCTGTACAGTCGCAACATGACCTCCCAACCCCTGTACTCAATACTCTGACTAATAAAGGAAAGCATAACAAACACCTTCTTCACTATCCTATTTACCTGCGACTCCACTTTCAAGGAGCTATGAACCTGCACTCCAAAGTCTCCTTGTTCAGCAACACTCCCCAGGACCTTATCATTAAGCATATAAGTCCTGATAAGATTTGTTTTCCCAAAACGCAGCACCTCACATTTATCTAATTTAAACTCCATCTGCCACTTCTCAGCCCATTGGCCCATCTGATCAAGATCCCGTCGTAATCTGAGATAACCTTCTTCACGGTCCACTACCCATCCAATTTTGGTGTCATTAACAAACTTACTAACTATACCTCTTATGCTCACATCCAAATCATTTATATAAATAATGAAAAGTAGTGGACCCAGCACCGATCCTTGTGGTATTCCACTGGTCACAGGCCTCCAGTCTGAAAAATAATTCTCCACCACCACCCTCTGTCTTCTACCTTTGACCCAGTTCTGTATCCAAATGACCAAGTTCTCCCTGTATTTCATGAGATCTAACCTTGCTCACCAGTCTCCCATGGGGAACCTTGTTGAACAGATACACTGCTGAGGTTGTATAAAGCTGTGATCAGACTGCATTTAGAATATTGTGAGAGTTTTGGGCCTGTACCTAAGGAAGGGTGTGCTGACTCAGGAGGTTTACAAGAATGATCTCAGGAATGAAGGGCTTGTCATTGGAGGAGAGGTTGAGGACTCTGGGTCTGTATTGGATGGAATTTAGAAGGATTGGTGGGGGAATGTGTTTGAAACTTAATACTGAGAAGTCTGGATAGAGTGAACATGGTAAAGATTTTTCCACTAATAGGAGAGACCAGGACCACAGCACGCAGCCTCCAAGTGAAGAGTTGACCATTTCGTACTAAGATGAGGAGGAATAATCTACAATCAGAGGGTGATGAATTTGTGGTATTAGGGAATGAAACCGGTCCTTTACTGTTGCGGGGAAGGTACAGGGGGTTTGGGGAGGGGGTTTGGTGGGGAGAGTGGCGCGAACCAAGGATTGGTGAAGGCAGAGAGGGGTGGGGAGGGGAAGGTGTTCTTCGGAGTTGGTGGAAGTGTTTAAGATGATACATTGGATGCAGAGACTGGTAGGGTGGTAGATGAGGATAAGGCGCACCCTGTCTTCATTGTGTTTGGAGGGGGATAGTTTAGAGCAGTGGAGCAGGTAATAGAGGAGGTGTGGTGGAGTGCTGTCTGAATGACAGAGGAGAGAAGAGCACGTTGTTCAAAATAGGTGGACATCTGGGATGCTTGGGAGTGGAATGTCTCCTCATCCAAGCAGATGTGATGGAGGCAGAATAATTGGGAAAACGGGATGGACTTCTTGCAGGATACTAAGTGGGAGGAGGTGTAGTCCAGGTAGTTATGGGAGTCTGTGGGTTTATAGACAGTCTGTAGACTGTCGTCGGTGATGGAAATGAAGAGGTCAAGAAAGAGGAGGAAGGTATCCGAGGTAGACCAAGTGAAAAGAGGAGTGGAAGTTGTGGGTGAACTCGATGAACTGCTTCAGTTCAGCGTGGGCACAGGATGTTCACTGATATAGTCAGTGATGTAATTGCAAAGAGTTGGGGCACAGTGCCTATGTAGGTACTAAGGAGGGACTGTTTGATGTAGCCGACAAAGAGGCAGGCGTAGCTCGGGCCCATCCAGATGGCCAAGGAAATGTTATTAAGGGTGAGGACTAGTTTGGGAAGGCAAAGGAGGGCATTGGTGGAGGGGGACTGGATGGGTTTTTTGAAGAGAAAGATGTTAAAGGCCTGGAGGCCATCCTTGTTGGGGTATGGACATGTATAATGACGGCATGTCCATAGTGATGATAAAGCACTGGGTGCCATGGAATTGGAAGTTACTGAAGAAGTGGAGGGTGTGGTTAGTGTCACAGATGTAGGTGCGAAATGTTTGCATCAAGAGGAAGAGATTGAAGTCAAGGTAGGAGGAAATACATTCAGTGGAGCAGGAGCATTGGAGACAATGGGTGAGCCGGGGTGTTGGGCTTATGGATCTTGGGGAGCAGATAGAACTGGGCAGTGTGAGGCTGGGGACCATGAGGTTGGAGGCAGTGCAGGGTCGATGATCAGAGGCAATGAGGGCACAAACAGTGTAAGTGATTTTGGGCTGATGGGCCAGGGTGGGGTTGTGGTCAAGGGAGAGGTCAGACGTGGTGTCAGAGAGCTGGTGTTCGGCCTCTAGAAGACATAGAGGTCCGTCCTCCCGACAACCATTACCTCGTCTTTGTGAAACGGGATTGGTGCAGAGAGAGTAGAGTGCTTTTTGAAATATAGTAACTGCTCTGATATGGAAAGGTCCTAAGCTTGATTGCCAGACTGTGCTGATGTATCTGGTCTTGGCTGAGCAATGGTGAGGATGCTGCATTGATGTCTGTGTCATGGATAGAGAAACTCAACTGGACTCGCCACATCAACACAGTGCCTACAAGAGCAGGTCAGAGGCTCGGAATATTGCGACAAGTACCTAACTTCCTGACCCCCCCCAAAAGCCTGTCCATCATAAACAAGGCGCAAATCAAGAGTGTGATGGAATAGGACAGTACACCACAGTACAGGCCCTTTGGCCCTCAATGTTGTGCTGACCTTTTATTCAACTTTAAGATCAGACTAACCTAAATACCCTTCATTTTACTATCATCCAACTTGCTTGGATGGGTGCAGCTCCAAAACCAATCAAGAAGCTTGACACCTTCCAGGATAAAGTAGCTCGCTTGATTGGTACCTCATCCACAAACATCCACTCCCTCCACTACCAAAAGCAGTAAAAGCACTGTGTACTATCTATAAGATGCACTGCAGAGATTCATCAAAGTCCTCAGACAGCACTTTCCAAACCCATGACCACATTCATCCCGAGGGATAAAGGCAGAAGATAGATGAGAACATGACAATCTGCAAGTTCCCCTCCAAGCCACTCACCATTCTGACTTGGAAACATATCATCATTCCTTCACTGCCACTGCATCAAAATCCTGGAATCCCTCCCTCAGGGCATTATGGGTCAACCCACAGCAGGTGGACTGCAGTGGTTCAAGAAGGCAGCTCATCATTACCTTCTCAAGGGCAAATAGGCTTGGGCAATAAATGCTGACCAGCCCACATTCCACAAATGAATAAAAAATGAAAATCTTGGCTTTCTGTTCCTAATCACTAACCAGTATTCCATGTTGGAAGTCCACAAATATGAACCTTGGCTGAGGGCAATATCAGACTTGACCATGACACCTCTCCTATTGTCTCTGGTTGGTCAAGTAGCCTCTACATACTATTAAAGATAGTACCAAAGACAATGAGAAGCAGACAGTGGGCCTTTTGAGAGATGGGTAAACTACATGAGGGGCATGGATAGGGTGAGTAGGCAAGATCTTTTCCCCAAGGTAGGGGAGTCCAAAACTAGAGGGCACAAGTTTAAAGTGAGAAGGGAAAGATTTAAAAGAGACCTAAAGGGCAATGTTTTCATGCAGAAGATAGTGCGTGTGTGGAATTAACTGTCAGAGGAAGTGATGGAGGTTGGTACAGTTACAACGTTGAGAAGGATCTAGTTGGGTACATGATTCGAGAGGGTTTTGAGGGATATGGGCCAAACACTGGGAAATGGGATTAGATTAATTTAGGATATCTGGTCAGCATGGACTGTTGGACCGGAGGGTCTGTTTCCATGCTGTGTATCTCTATGACGCTGGTGCAGGAATATTGTCTGTAGTTTATAGTTATTAACACATTTAAATATTTTAAAAATTATTTTGGTTTGTCTGGAAAATAAGGTGCATCGGATTTCAAATTTTTGAAACACTGTGGAGGAGAAAAGTATTCAAAATTTGTAACTTTTGCTTACTGTGTTTTCCACAGCTTGGAATTATATATCGAGATATTAAACTGGAAAATATACTTCTCGACAGTAATGGCCATGTGGTTCTAACAGATTTTGGACTCAGTAAAGAGTTTCTAATAGATGAAGTAAGTATTTTGCCTTTCGTTGCAACAACATCTATGCTTCATTGATTAATGCAATGGTGTGTATTCAAAAATTAATTTCAAATAACAGATTGGGAATGCAATCTTTAACATTGACGTGAATCTGATCTATTTTGCCACAGTAATATTTTTCTCAAACCTTGTTCAGATCAGAAACATATTTAATCCAGTGTGGCTCAATGGGATTGAGATTACCATTGGCCTTGGTTTTATATTGTCTCTCCAACTTGGAGAGACAATGTATATTTCTTTTACAGAACATAAGTATTGCTGAAAAAAGAGGCAAGCTGATGAAGCTTTTCAATGCACACATCAGAACAGGATCAAGAGTTCCAGATTTCTCAGAGAACAATAATTTCTACTGCATGAGAAAGGCTGCTGATTGAATAATGCATGGTCTCTAATTGTTCAAGGCATTGCCATGGAACTATTGCCCCTACCCTTTTGTTTAATTCACAAACAACGTGCAGTGCTTATTCTGCTTGCAGAGGACAGACCCTGAGTATAAATTAAACAAAAACGTGGGGGTATAATATTTCCCAGGGCTATATTCTCCTTAGTATTACCTCCATGAACCAGTCAACTTGTCAACTAATCAGCACGATTTTCACATGCAGTGAAGACTGTTGGTTGTTTAGAAATGTGGCATTCTTGTTTGTCCTGAGGAATATGAGGCAAAAAAACTTTGGCAGCATATCTAACTGTTTTTTTCAGCCACATATGCAATCATGTGTATCTTCTGTGTCTCGCTGACCTCACTGCTTTGCCTCAGATTCCAGTTCTAATTGGTTTGATGACCTTTTATGCTGTTAGGACAATTCCATTGCTTATGTCTTTGAATAGTGATAGTTTGCATCTGTGAGCTACTGCCTCTGCCATTCTATTTTACTATTAAACCCTTATATTATTCTTCATCCTGAGAAAGAATAAAACATTAGTCATGTTTGTAAATCCTGGCAACTGATTGGAAATAAACATGCCTGGGGCTTCCTCCTTCCATCTGCCTTAGCTAGGTTTTTTTCGTAAAATAAAATTCACAATAAGTGAAAATCGTTGACAAGACAGAACTGTATTGCCCATCCCCAATCAGGTCAGTAGAGCTGTGTAGCCCCTACACCACCAACTAGGTCAGTGGAACTGCGTTCTTTTTTATTTCAAAAATATACTTTATTCATAAAATAATCGATATACATATATAACCACGAGAGCAATTCAATACTGTACAGTCTTTACATGTGGGGAAAAAATGGTCCTAAGGCGTTTCTTATTTATACAAGTCCATATTTATACACATTTGAGGCATCGGGAAGGCCAATAACTGAGCATGTTGTGTGTGTAATGAGGTCAGCCAGGTGGACTTCATAGAATATGAGTTGTTAATCTGGTCTAATCAGTTTGAAAGATCAGAACATTAACTTTCATGTATCTGAGAGGCAATGGCCCAGTGGTATTATCCCTTGACTTTTAATCCAGGAACCTAGAATAATGTTCTGGGGACCAGGATTTGAATCCCTTCAAGCCAGATGGTGAAATTTGAATTCAATTTTAAAAAGCCTCAGCCACTCCAACCTCCTGCCCTCACAAAGTGCAGCCCTCCATTCCCTCCGCTCCAACCCCCAACCCGCAGACAAGGGGGGGGGCACAGTAGTAGTGTGGCGCCCTGACTCTACACAGCTGAAGCCAGGCCCCAACTTGAAGATACCTCCTCCTATTGTTCCCTCGATCATGACCTCACCTCCCAACACCAAATCATCATCTGCCAGACCATCCACAACCTCACCACCTCTGGGAATCTCCCATCCACAGCCTCCAACCTCATTGCCAGTGAACCCCGCATTGGCCAATTCTATCTCCTTCCTAAGATCCACAAACCTGACTGCCCCAATCGACCCATTGTCTCAGCCTCCGCCTGTCCCACCGAACTCATCTCTTCCTACCTCGACACCCTTCTGTGCCCCTTAGTCCAGGAACTCCCCACTACATTCGGGACACCACCCATGCCCTTCGCCTCCTCCAAGATTTTTGTTTCCCCGGCTCTGTACGCATCGATCCGCCACGACGAAGGTCTCCAAACCCTCAGTTTCTTTCTCTCACCCTTTCCCAACCAGTACCCTTCCACCGACACCCTCATACGCCTAGCTGAATTGGTCCTCACGCTCAACAACTTCTCCTTCCAATCCTCCCACTTCCTCCAAACCAAAGGGGTAGCCATGGGCACCCACTTGGAACCCAGCTATGCCTGCCTGCTTGTTGGATACGTGGAACAGTCCATCTTCTGCAGTTACACTAGCACCACCCTCTACCTGTTCCTCCGCTACATCGATGACAATATTGGCACCGCCTTGTGCTCCCACGAGGAGGTTGAACAGATCATCAACTTTACCAACACCTTCTGCCCGACCTCAAACTCACCTGGACCATCTCGGACACCTCTTCTCCACCCCCACCCCCTCTTCCTGGATGTCTCCATTAATGTCTCTAGCGACCGACTAACTACAGATATATGCTACAAGCCCACCAACTTCCACAGCTACCTAGACTCCACCTTCTCCCATCCTAACTCTTGTAAAAATGCTTTCCCTTATTCCCAATTCCTCCACCTCTGCTGCATCTGTTCCCAGATGATCAGTTCCACCTCAGAAAGTCCCAGATGGCCTCCTTCTTCCACGATCGCAACTTCCTTTCCCGCGTGATTGACAATGCCCTCCAGCGCATCTCCTCCACTTCACACACCACTGCCCCTGAACTCCACCACTCCCAACGCAACAAGGACCGAACCCTCCTGGTCCTCACTTTCCACCCCACCAACCTCCACATATAACACATCATCCTCCGCCACTTCCGCCACCTCCAAACAGACCCCACTGTCAGAGATGTATTTCCCTCCCCACCCCTATCAGCATTCCGAAAAGACCATTCCATCTATGACTCCCATGTCAGGTCCATACCCCCCACCAGCCCAGACCCCACTCCTGGCACCTTTCCCTGCCACTGCAGGAAGTGCAAAACCTGGGCCTATGCCACACCCCTCACCTCCGTCCAAGGCCCCAAGGGATTCTTCCACATTTGTTAAAAATTTACCTGTATCTGTACCAATGTCATCTACTGCATCCATTGCACCCACTGTGATCTCCTCTACATCGGGAAGACAGGACATCTTGCGGATTGTTTCAGAGAACATGTCTGGGACACCAGCACCTACCAACCCCACCGCCCCGTGGCTGAACACTTCAACTCCCCCTCCCACTCCGTCAAGACCATGCAAGTCCTGGGCCTCCTCCACTGCCAAACCGTTACCACCCGACGCCTGGAGGAGGAACGTCTCAAATTCTGCCTAGAGACCCTGCAACCGCACAGGATAAATGTGGATTTCAACAGCTTCCTTTTTTCCCCTCCCCCACATTATCCCAGTCCCTAGCCTCCAACTTGGCACCGCCCTCCGGACCTGTCCTTCACTCTCCCCTCTGCCCTAACACTTTTTCCCTCACCTTCATCCACCTATTCCTTTCTCAGCTACCTTCCCCCAAACCCCACCCCCTCCCATGTATCTTTCAGCCGCGACCCACAGCCTCATTCCTGATGAAGGGCTTATGCCCGAAATGTCGATTCTCCTGCTCCTCAGATCCTGCCTGACATGCTGTGCTTTTCCAGCACCACACTCTCGACTCTGATCTCCAGCATCTGCAGTCCTCACTTTCTCTCAGCCCATTGGCCCATCTCATCAAGATTTTGGTGTGCATCCTGGGGAACAGCCCGTGGAGCACAGAGTCCTGTGTCATAGAGCTGCTCAGGACAAGCCTTCACAAAAACCACTGCATCTCTCTGCAGACCTCCTTTGCAAAGCCTCATTCCAGCAGGATATATGTGATAGTCTCTCCCCACTGCAGCCACTTCGAGGGCAGTGTGCAGTGGCACAGAGTCCAGGCCTACATGAAGGTTCTCACAGGTAGTGCCCTTCTCACCATCAGCCAAGCAATGTCTTGGCGTTTGTTGGAAAGCTGTGGTGATGATGCATTCTGCCAAATGACTTTGACAATCTGCTTAGAGAACAATCTTCTTTGGAGACAAAAAAACTGTAAATCCTGGAATCCAAAGTAGACAGGCAGGAGGCTGGAAGAACACAGCATCAGGAAGTGCAGAAGTTGATATTTTGGGTGTGACCCTTCTTCAGGACAGGAGGTGGGTGTCAGGGGAGCTGACCTTTCCCTTTTCCCGCAAGGTCTCGAGGACGCTATGCGGTGACCACTTGCGGATTGACATGTGGTCAAAGGTGTTTTTCTTTGCACATCTCTCCATGAAGGACTGGAGATAAGGAATGGTCCAACTATTTGGAGTGTTCTTTGGCAAGTCCCATCCTTTGCAACACCGGGGACAGGTCAAAGCTCAATGTGGAGTTTCATTTGGCGTTTGTGTACTAAGGTCTACATACAGCGTGGCTATCAGGATGAGGGTGGCACTGGGTGCATTGTTAAGCACTTTTCCAGAGTTGTTTACATGGTGTCCCTGCAGACATAGTCCATCTTAGACCTCCAGATGAAGTGGAAGATGGCTCGGGTGACTGCAACGGTGCTGGTTCATGGAATGTGCAGTGTTGCAAATTGAGATCCAGCTGCAGACTTTTTGAAAGATTTCAATTAGCAAATGAAATTAGATTCACATTCTTTAGCACTGTTTGATAATTGAAACATATTGTAAAACATATTAAAACATATTGTAAAATGCTGGCAGAAATTAGTACTGTACGATCTTTAGATCTGTGAAGTCAAATCATTAGTTCCTACATGCAAAGTAATACCCTATACAAGCAAGGTTTTATTTGTCAAGTACAGCAGCAAGTGTTCTTCTGTGACTATCATATGCTTGCACTCCTGAAATTGTTTTAAAATATCTTTATGGACAGCGCACTTGTAAATATTGTCATACTACTGAATCAGACATCTTTTGTAAGAAAACAAAAAAATTAATTTGTGGAAAATGTGTTTTTCAATATCTCTAATATATAAGGCTAATTGTTTTGACAAGCCCTCAGTCAGCCTCCAGCCCTGCAGCATCCTTTATGGACAGCCTGGTATGCAGTAAGACTGTGAGACGGTGTGGTTGGCCGCAGTCTGGAGGATGGGTGCAGGGTGGCCACATCAGGGAAACTGGTGGGCAGGAGACCACAATTGCAGTCAGTAGATAGGGAGGCCTATGTTTGGAAAAGATGAGTACAGGGAGGCCAAAGATTGTGTCGAGAAGAGTCTGAAAATTTCTTTATTTTGTTATTTTTCTACTTTTGTGCTCAGAAGACTGTAGTGCAGAATTTTTTAAACTTATTTCTTTATTTCACTGTTTCTGTAACTTAGATTTTGTACCTAGGTACTTTTGCCCTAAGATGGTGTCATCCATGGCAACATTGTACACTTTTCGCTGGACTCTTGAACGCCATACTTTAGTACACATGACAGTAAAATCTGAATCTATAATATTCTCTTGAGCATTTTTAGGAAAGCTGCCCTCCTTCCCAATCAAGAAAAGAGTCACTTAGCTTGTTTTGGCTGAGTGCCAAACCTCCATTTCATGCCAATTTTACTGACACCAAAAAAAGTCCAAGCATCACCAGTTGATTTCAAATTGGGCTCACAATTTCACAGTCGGAAGTAGATTTAAATATAACGGTAAGCAGCCTGACCGCTACCCATATGCTCTGCTACTGCCAGAAAATGTGGCAGGTGTGATGTGGTTGAGTCATGTTAGACTGATTTAAAAATATTATTTATTTTGTTTTATTTGTTCATGAGATGAGGATATTGCTGGCTAGGTTAACATATATTGGCTATCCCTCATTGCATTAGAGAAGATGCTGATGCTGCCTTCCAGTTACAAAAAACGTAAAATAGTACTGCACAGGAACAGGTCCTTCAGTCCACCATTTCTGTACCGATCATGGTACTATTCTAAACTAATCCCATCTGCCTGCACCTGGTCCATACTCCTCTATTGCCTGCCTGCCCTTTTGTCTGTCTAAATTCCTCCAAATGTTGTTACTGTATCTGCTCTACCACCTCCCCTGGCAGTGTGTTCTAGGCACCTACCATGCATTGTATAAAAAAACTTGCACATCTCCTTTAAATCTTTCCCGCCTCAGCTTAAACCTATGACCCCTAGTATTTGTCATTTCCACCTGGGAACAAAACTCCAACTGTCCACCCTTTCATACCTCTCATAATTTGTATACATGTATCAAATTGGCCCTCAGCCTCCGACACTCTAGTGAAAACAATCCAAGTTTGTCCAATCTCTCCTTACAGCTGGTACACTCCAATCCAGGCAACATCCTAGTAAACCTCTTTTGTACCGTCTTCAAAGCCTCCACACCCTTCCTGTAGTTTGGTGACCAGAATTACACCCAACGTTACAAATGTGGCTTAACCAAAGCTTAATACAGCTGCAACATGACTTGCCAATGTCTGTACTCATTGCCCCAACTGATGAGGGCAAGCATGCAGTACCACCTTATCCACTTGTATTGCCACTTTCAGAGAGTTGTGGTCTTGCACCCCAAGTTTTCTCTGTATATGAGTGCTTCTAAGGATCTTGCCATTTATTGCCTGCTTTTGTCTTGCATTCTACATTCCATAATGCATCATCTCACATTTGCCTGGATTAAACTCCAAATGCCATTTCTCAACCCAATTTTCCAACTGATCTATATCCTGCTTTGACAACCTTCTTCAATATCCGCAACTCCACCAATTTTCATCTGCAAACTTACGAACCAGATGTGCATTTTCATCCAAATCCTTTAGAAATTACAAACAACAACAGAACACCAGTGGCTATAGACCTCCTGTCAGAAAAGCACCCTTCCACAACTATCCTCTGTCTTCTATGACCGAGACAATTATGTATCCAACTTAACAACTAATTGTGGATCCTGTGAATTGTGTTGAGACAGTTGAGCTGAGTAGGTCTATAATATCAGACTTTGAGCTGCCTCATTGATTTTGTACATTGTTTTTTCACTCCTGGATTCCTTCAACAGTCTACATTTCCTAATGTTTTTCTCTGCGCTGTTTACATACATGGCTCACTCTTTCTCCAATTCAGTACTTCACAATTCATGGTTAGGGGGTGTGGCATAGTAGTAATGTTACTGGAATGGCAATCCAAAGCCTCAGACTAATGCATTGGGGCAGCTGGAGCAATTTAAATGTGTTAGTAAAACAAATTAAAATTAAAACATTATCGGTTTTCATAAAAACCCATTTGGCTCACATGTGTCCTTTATGGAAGGAAGTCTGCTGTCCTTGCTTGGGTTTGCCTTCTATGTGATTCTAGATCCACAGTAATGTGGTTGCCTCTTAACAGTCCTCTGATATGGTCCAGTAAAGCACTCAAATCAAGTGTAATTAGAGGCAGGCAGCAAATGCTGACCTTCCTAGCACAACCTTAAATAAACTTGTAAGTGTAACATGTAATTTGTCATTTATGCACCCAATTGCATGATGTATTTAAATTCTGTATGAAATCGTAACTGTACTCGCAGCTCCCATTGCTTGAGCTGGAACTTCATGTTGGGCTTGGAAAATGCAGGTTGAACTATTTCCTGGTTTCAAAAACCCATGTTCCAGACATCTGTTCATACCTGCCATATTTTCCTCTCTCAGGTGGGCAGGGGAGGAGGTTTCTTAAGTCATGAGGCAGCATTGTATAGGTGCAGGTGTTGAGAAGAGCTGATTAGAAGGTCTGCCTCAGTTCATTGAGATATCATCCAACTCTCCAACATGCTTCTTATGCCCCCTAAATGCCACAACTAACTCCCAAGCTCCTCATATCCTTCATTCCTCCTTATAACTCCCTATATCCCCCCCCCCCGTACCATTATCCATTCTTGTATTTTTTATGCTCATTCATGTCCTGTCAATTCCCCCAGAAATCCATCGTAGCCACTCAACTCAGTATATCCACTAGGGATGGAAATTTGGAATAGGATATCTTTAAGATAGACATAATTTAATAGTTCAAAGTTTTTTTTATAAGAACTGTCATATCTAAAGGCACGTCATGCTGAAAAAACACTCCTCCATTAAACCTTTTCAAATGGTCCACTCAAATGGTCAATCTGTTGTAAAACACCTTACTATTTACTACGAGTGTTGCTATTTTAATAAGCTCTTAAAACTATCACACAAAATGTGAATGTTGAGCTGTGTGGTTCTGGATCTTTTGAAACTCAAGCAAGCATCCATGATGGCCCCAACTATCAAAACAAACCTTAGAAAATGTCAAATCTGCAGTCCATTAAAACTTAAATGAGAGAAGGCATATGTTAAGCGTATGATGTTCATTTCTACTTCAAAGCAGATTGCCTGTCAATCAATGGAGTGTATCAGGTACTTAGAAAAATTTTTGATGTTCAAGCAGGGCTTTAGCTTTAAAAATAAAGCGAAAGATCATAACTCATTTAAATCTCAGTCCCAAACATGGCAACTGAGTTTTCCAGCACATTGTTTTACAGATTTGAATGCGTATGTCACTTCCTCAATTGTACAAAGTACTGTAATGCATGACCACGTTTAGACAATGGCAGTCGGTTTAATAGAGTCAAAGAGTGATAGAGATGTACAGCATGGAAACAGACCCTTTGGCCCAACTTGCCCATGCTGACCAGATATCCCAACCCAATCTAGTCCCACCTGCCAGCACCTGGCCCATATCCTTCCAAACCCTTCTTTTTCATATACCCATCCAGATGCCTTTTAAATGTTGTAATTGTACTAGCCTCCACCACTTCCTCTGGCAGCTTATTCTATACATGCACCACCCTCTGTGTGAAAACGTTGTCCCTCAGGTCTCTTTTATATCTTTCATCTCTCACCCTAAACCTATGCCCTCTAGTTCTGGACTCTCCCAGCTGAGGGAAGAGACTTTGTCTGTTTATCCTATACATGCCCTTCATCATTTTATAAACGTCTATAAGATCACCCCTCAGCCTCCGATGCTCCAGGGAAAATAGCCCCAGCCTACTCAACCTGTCCCTATAGCTCAAATACTCCAACCCTGGCAACATCCTTATAAATCTTTTCTGAACCGTTTCAAGTTTCACAACATCCTTCCGTTAAGGAGGAGACCAGAATTGCACGCAACATTCCAGAAGTGGCCTAACTAACGTCCTGTACAGCCACAGCATGACCTCCCAAATCCTGTACTCAATACACTTGACCAATAAAGAAAAACATATCCAACGCCTTCTTCACTATCCTATCTACCTGCGACTCTACAACAACTTTGCAGGATGGAGTCTTGTAATCAGTTACTGAGTGAAATGTATATCTACAATAACATCTTATTTTAATGTGTCAAACATTTCATTCTCAGTCGACAAATGCTTACCAGTGATCACAAACTTTCAGCCTCAGTGTGTTTTTCAACACCACTCAGAACAATGGGGGTGGAAATCCAACTTTGCTATTGTCTTCACAATGGGAACCCTGAGCTCTGAAGTAATGTGTGTAGAGTTTGGGCTTGATGCCTTCCTAACCTGAGAAAAGGGCAAAAAAAAATTGTGTCGGCACTACAAATTGGAATTTCCAGATGAACAATATTTTCTTGACCCTCATGACCACCTGACTGCTTCCACTGGCAGATTGGCAGGTGCAATGTAGAGCCAGTCCAGCAGCTTTAGGATCTGCTGATGAGGTGCACACACCTGCACTCGATTACTTCAGCCAAAGTCATAGCAATACGGGTATGGGATCATGGTGAGCACTCCAGATTCCTCTTTCTCACAAGGAAACAAAGCAGTGCCAGTGACCCCCAACCTGAGAAGGAACTATATGCAGGGCTCTCAGAAGTCTCATCTTCAACACTCCAGAAGTGGCCAGGCCCTCAGTCTCCTCCCTGTTCGTCACCTTCCTCCTTAGAAAGTTCAAGTCGAAGAGGGTTCACCTGGCTCTGGCATGTTTAGGCCATCCAAACACAGAAGTGACCCCAGATCATCCAAACAAACCCTCAGGGCCAGAAGGTTCCACAACTAAGCAGGTTCCCTCTCACCCCGACTGAGGAACCAATGATCATACTGATATGTAGTGGAGGGAGAGAAAATCTACTGAGGACACTTTTGAGGCATGGGTGACATTGCACTGTACATGAATTGTCAAGCATGTATAAGTGTCATTGTTTTGACTCTACATCTATTTGTTTGAGTCTCTATGTAACCCCAAATGTGACTGTGCCAGCATGATGTCTAAATTGATGTCCACACAGGTTGTACCATGGTTCGATGTCTGAGGTGAGAACTACTGCAACATGTAGAGGCAAGATGAATAAGCCATATATAGGGCTTTGGGTCCTGTAGACAGGATTTCACCTAAATCCTAAAGCATCCCTTCTTCCTCTGACTTCTTTCTCCAAATGTTTGGTGATTGCGGTGAAATGTAATATCTGGGGAAGGGGGGTGTATGCAGAGAGGGAGTCAACACATTAGGGTGGCCAGGGATTAGGGATCCTGCAAGACTATCCTGTGTAGTGTATGTGCCTGTGTCCAGTTCTGGGCCCCACACCTCAGGAAGGACATACTGGCCCTGGAGCGTGTCCAGTGGAGATTCACACGGATGATCCCTGGAATGGTAGGCCTAACATATGATGAACGGCTGAGGATCCTGGGATTGTATTTATTAGAGTTAGAAGGTAAAGGGGAGATCTAATAGAAACTTACAAGATAACGCTTTGCTTACAAAGGGTGGACACTGGGAATTTGTTTCCGTTAGGCAGGGATACTAGGACCCGTGGGCACAGCCTTAGAATTGAAGGGGGTCAATTTAAAATGGAAACAAGGAGACATTTCTTCAGCCAGAGAGTGGTGGCCCTGTGGTATTCATTGCTGTGGAGTACAGTGGAGGCCAGGACATGAAATATCTTCAAGGCAGAGATTGATAAATTCTTGATCTCGCAAGGAATTTAGGGCTATGGGGAGAGTTGAGTTGAAATGCCCATCAGCCATGATTGAATGGCGGAGTGGACTCAATGGGCCGAATGGCTGAGTAGCTTTTTGAATAAGTTGAATCAGTTATAATGGGCCAAATGGGCCCCACCTAGCTGCATCATTATATTGTAACACATATATCTATTAAATGAGGGGGGAATGATCAAAATTCCACAAATAATGCAAAATTATTTCATGTTTTTAAATAAAAATGGAAAAACATATTGTCCAAATAGAATCCTGTATTGGAAGTTAATGTAGATGTGTTCTACTTGTGATGGAAATCTCAAGAACTTACTTATGACGTTGATGTTCAGGATATTATACTGTTCCCTTCACTTGTAAAATAAGTACTTTTTGCAGTTTTCATATGATATCCTCCATATCTCAAATAGGGCAAAAATATTTGTTCATCGCCAGCATCAAATAAAACATACATTATGGCAAGATACAATCCTTGATTAGCTTTAAAGGAAACCTGAATTTAATGTGACTGTCCAGGTACTCACTACCAATTACAAATTATAACTATAAATGCTATCAGTTTTATTTTAGCTACTCTGCAAGGATGAGAAATCCATTAGAAGAGCTTCTAAAATTCCAAGATTGCAGTGAACCCAAGTACAGAGCTGTCAATTCCCCAGCTATCTGGGATTTGTTATTTTTTGACAAAATGTGCCAATTTGAGTGTGACAGGACCATATCGATAATGATTTTTGGTTGCTGCTAACGCTTGAAAATTGCAGCAATGATGAAGGATTGTCAACAAGTACATAGATGCTCTGGGACAGGTACTGGCTATAAAGGATTGCTGTATATGTCTATTGGTTATGGATTAATAAGCCATTTTCCATTCTTCATGCATTTTTCTATCATGGCAGCACCAATCTCTAAATTTGTCGCAAGAGTTGACCAGAATACGTTACAAGACAGCCTGCGATTGCCGATGGTTCGATGTCTTGGCTGTCCATTTATCCAGGTGTTTTGAAATACCAAATCAGAAAATACCATTCCAGATTAAGTAATAAACTATATTGATCTATGATTACCCACAGTTTTGCTCAAAGATTTTCAAGAAACTTGTTGCAGATGACTTTGTATCTTTCTCCCATCCCTTTCCTTCCTTTCAAAAAGACTGTGATCATGTAGTGTTCACATTGACCCAAGCAAATTTTAATACTGGCAATCACTGAAGACTAAAATATACACACATTATTTTTTGACCTAACTCCACTTGCAGCAATCCTTTTCCTTTGATCTGTAGTTAGATCAAAGCTTCTTTCATTTGACTGCTGTACAGAATCATCAACAATAAGCATAGAACTCAATGTTCTTCAATTATAACTGGTCAGATTGTGCTTTCAACTATCCTGTTGTGTTTTTACAGCTTGAGTTTGCTTAGATTCATAGTGAATATTTTTACCTCATATATAAATCCTTTTAAATGCAAATGGATCACAGCTGAAATGGCTCAAGATATTTCTGTCAGTAGGCCTCCCTACGCGGAGCGTTTCAGAGAACACCTCTGGGACACCCGGACCAACCAACCCAACCACCCTGTAGCTCAACATTTCAATTCCCCCTCCCACTCCACCAAGGATATGCAGGTCTTTGGACTCCTCCATCGTCAGACCACAACAAAACGACGGTTGGAGGAAGAACGCCTCATCTTCCGCCTAGGAACCCTCCAACCACAAGGGATGAACTCGGATTTCACCAGTTTCCTCATTTCCCCTCCCCCCACCCTGTCTCAGTCAAATCCATCAAATTCAGCACCGCCTTCCTAACCTGAGATCTTCTTCCCGACCTCTCCGCCCCCACCCCAGTCTGACCTATCACCCTCACCTTGACCTCTTTCCACCTATCACATTTCCAACGCCCCTCCCCCAAGTCCCTCCTCCCTACCTTTTATCTTAGCCTGCTGGACAAACTTTCCTCATTCCTGAAGAAGGGCTTATGCCCGAAACGTCGATTCTCCTGTTCCCTGGATGCTGCCTGACCTGCTGCGCTTTTCCAGCAACACATTTCCAGCTCTGATCTCCAGCATCTGCAGACCTCACTTTCTCCTCCCTTATCAGAGCATAATAACTTAAAACATGAACAGCCATTTCTACCAAATCATCTCATAACCTCCCATGTTTTCAATAAAACAGACACAATGTGGCCTATAGGTTGTAAGTAAAAACTCTTTGTCACTATTTTAAGAAAGTTCTTTTCATTCTTCTGATAACCTCGCATAGCCCTTTTGTAACTTATTTTACAGACTGTGTCTTCCTCACAGTTTAATTTCCCACTAACTTTATATCATCAGGCGGATTAATTATCTAAGTTCAAATTCATCTAAGCCAGTAATATAGACAGTAAGTAGCTGAGGCTGCAACCCATCCTTAAGGTACCCCATTAGTAGCAAGCTGTTAACCAGAAAATAGTACACTTATCCCTCCTCTGTGGTCTCCAACCTTGACTGAATGGACTATCCTCAACTCCATGTTGCATCTGTTTCACCAAAACCATTGGAATTTATGAGATGGTCTGGTAGAAATGGCTGAAAATGTGTTGCTGGAACAGCGCAGCAGGTCAGGCAGCATCCAGGGAACAGGAGAATCGACATTTCGGGCATAAGCCCTTCTTCAGGAACGTCGATTCTCCTGTTCCCTGGATGCTGCCTGACCTGCTGCGCTGTTCCAGCAACACATTTTCAGCTCTGATCTCCAGCATCTGCAGACCTCACTTTCTCCTGGTAGAAATGGCTGTTCATGTTTGAAGTTATTATCCCTATTGAATGTAGTTATCATGCGCCTTTTGTTTGGAGTACACAGTCTCTTTAAAATTTCAACTTTATTGATCACAGATTGGTGTCTCTGAGGTGCCTTACAGGTTTCTGCGCAGCCACACAATTTAGCTGAAACACTGTCCATAATCCCTTACTTTATATGGACTTAAGTGTTGTACCTTATTGAAGGCTTCTGCAAATCCAAATATATTACCTTTTTACCTACACACTAGTAATGTTGAAAATTGTGCTATGTTTCTATCAGTGCTTTGGTTATCATGGATTATCAATTGCCAAATGTTTAAATCAAATTTCCCAATCTGTTTTGTCAATTCACTTCTGATACCTGTGTGTTTGACTTTATTCAAGCTCAGTGCAGAAATATGTCAGACTAAAATTTGACATTGACTTTGAGAGCATTATGGTCATTATTTTTCATAAAATTACAGATTACTATGAGGTTACAATTGCATGAGACACGATTGCAAATACTCTTTTCTCTGGTTGATTCCAAATTTGTTGATGTAATGTCCTGGGAAATTGTCTTTTATGAATTTGACCTCTAATTTACTCTCATCAATTTGAGTTGTCCAGGCTATATAATGATTAAGTTTCCACACATTTTAGTTTTGTTATGTTCTGTTCTTTTCTTAATTGACACTCTGTTCAGCTACTGCTGGGACTTCCTATATTATTCCTGTGGATGTTTGCTCCCAGTTGATTTGGTTCTTACCTTTAAGCATCCTGATTCTGCTTTCTACAATCTGTACCAGGATTCTTCTTATGTCATCACTATTTTCCGTATTATTGGGGCTACTTCCCTCCATCACTGCTTTATGAAAGGCTTGTCTGTTGAGGATAAATTGCACAGAACTAGAGTTTAGAAGCGTGAGTGGACATCTAATTGAGGTATATGAGGTGCTAAAGAAGATGTAAAGCAGATGTTTCCCCTTATGGAGCAATCGCAAATAAGAGGCCACAGTTTTAGGATAAAGTGTAACAGGTTTAAAACAGAGAAGAAGAGGGATTATTTCTCTCAGTATTGTGAATCTATGGAATCTGTGCAGTGGACAAAGAGACACTGCATGATTTTTAATTAGTAATGGTTTAAGAGGTTTTGGAGAATGAGCAGGAAAGTGGAGCTTAAGCCAAAATGAGATCAGCTATGATTCTATTAAATGTCAGAGCAGGCTCGAGGGGCTCAATTGCCAATCCTCTTCCTGGTACTTAGGTTCTTATGTACCTTTTTGAAACATTAGTGCACTGTATTATTTAATTCCCAACTTTGGTCACCAAAAACGCAGGCTGCTGCTACTAGTTAATAAATCAAACCCTTCTACCTCTATAAAAGCAAAATACTGTGGATGCTGGAAATCTGAAATTAAGCGGAAAGTGCGAGAGAAATTCAACAGGTTTGGCAGCATCTTTAAAGGAAACAAACGGTTAACGTTTCGAGTCTGACTTCAGAACTGAAGGAGACTCACTAAAATAAAACAAAGAACTGTGGATGCTGGAGATCTGAAACAAACAGGAATTGTTGGCAAAGCTCAGAACAGTTCTGAAGAAGGGTCACAAGACTGAAACGTTAACTCTGTTTTCTCTGCTGCCAGACCTGCTGAGTTTTTCCAGCAGTTTCTGTTATTGTTTGTCTGAAGAAGAGTCATATTGGACGCGAAACATTAACTGTTTCTTCTGCACAAATGCTGCTGAATCTTTTGAGTTTCTCCAGCACTTTCTGTTTTATTCCTTTGATAGCTGTTTGTGGCATTGAAGTACCTTTGATTTTTAACTTTTTACCATTTTTCTCTGATTTTACTTTACTCATTGCTGCATTAAACTTTGACCCTTCTTGTCACACTGCTTATCTTTACCCAAATCGCCACTTTCAGTCTGTGCTACAAGCTCACTTACCTTGTTTCATATACTGTGTGTATTTAAGTACAGTACCCTTAGTATACAGCATCCTATTTGCATGCCCACTTGTCTGTCCTAGGCGTCCTTCAATGCTCCAGCGAATCACGGTGCAAACTGGACGAACAACATCTCATCTTCAGATTAGGCACTTTACAACTTTCTATGTTTAATATTGAGTTCACCGCCTTCACTCACTCCCATTTCTTTAAGCTTTACTTCTTGCATTTTCTGTCACTGTTTCCTCTCTCCCCTCACTCTACTCGTGGGGCTATCCATTCTTTCCAGTTTGGTAGTTAAACTCACTATTGTTCTCTCATTGTCACATTACGATTGCTTAATCTGAACTAACAACACCCTTTCTCCCCCAGCAATCCAACTCTCACTATTGCCTAAATGCTATCTCCTCTACATTAACGTCTGCTCTGATGAAGAAACTTCTAGATTCAAAACGTTAGCTTGCACTCTCTCTACGGTTGCTGTCTGACTTGCTTGATTTCCAGCATTTTTTGTTTTCACCTTCAGTCCTACATTGACTGTCCCTTTCTCATAGTTGCCCCCTCATCTCCTGTGCCTGAAGTTAGATTCCTGATCCTTTCCTTACTCTTTTACTTGTTCTGGAAACTTTAATAACCACTCCTGAGCCCTGCCCCATATAACAAGTTTCAAGTCCTTGTGACTTTAATTTATTTTGATTTGCGACATCAGTTCATCTGCCTTGTTCTGAATGCTTCATGCATTCCAATTCTACCAATGTCTTGTAAATGTAAAAGATCCCACGGAAATCCACATCAGGGAGACAGGACGCCAACTTGCAGAACGTTTCAGGAAACCTCTCTGGCATACATGCACCAAACAACCCCATTGCCCTGTGGCCGACCACTTCAATTCCCCCTCCCACGCCATAAGGACATGCAAGTCCTGGGCCTCCTCCACTGCCAAATCAAAGTCCCCCGACAACTTGAGGAAGCACCCCTCATCTTCCGCCTTGGGACCCTTCAATCACACAGCATCAACATTGACTTCATTAGTTTCCAAAGTTCCCCTTCCCCACCTCATCCCAGATCCAGCCCTCCAACTCGGCACTACCCTCTTGACCTGTCCTACCTGTCCATCTTCCTTCCCATCTTTTCGCTCCACCCTCCCCACCAACCTATCTCAATCACACCTGACTTGCATCTACATATCGCCTTCCCAGCTACCTCCCCACCCCCACCCCCACCTTCCTATTTATCTTTCAGTCCCCTTCCCTCCTCCATATTCCTGATGAAGGGCTTATGCCTGAAACACCGACTCACCTGCCCCTTGGATGCTGCCTGACCTGCTGCACTTTTCTAAGGCCATACTTTTTGACTGTGATCTCTAGCATCTGCATTCCTCACTTTCTCCTAGTCACTAGGAAAGAAAGGTGAAGGTGTAATTCCTGAATCTGAGCCAACAATTAACCTTAAGCACCACTTCCAAAAGCAGTTTACATTATTCATTCAAGGGATAGGACTTGAGCCAGCATTCATTGCCCATTCTTCTTGAACTTCTCCATGTGGAATAAGTTGATCCAT
Organism: Chiloscyllium plagiosum; assembly: GCF_004010195.1. Classification (NCBI taxonomy): domain Eukaryota; kingdom Metazoa; phylum Chordata; class Chondrichthyes; order Orectolobiformes; family Hemiscylliidae; genus Chiloscyllium; species Chiloscyllium plagiosum. The sequence continues at coordinate 5,613,890 of NC_057719.1, forward strand.
AGTCTTGTCAGGAAGGTTATTATCTAATCAAATGTCTCATTGTTTTCAGAATCTTTTTATGTGGAAATCAAATACCCTGTTTTTGCTACATCTGTAATATGGCTGTGCAGTGTTATTTGCAGATGTTATGTAACCAGATCACATTGTGACAAGACACAACACTGAAGACAAAATTAATCTTTCACTTTGGTATCTGAATATAGCTTTCATCAATTAAATTATATTAGAGCATAACAGAAATAGGCCATTTAGCCCCTTAAACTTGCTGTGCCGTTCACGTAGATCACTACTGATAATCTGCCTCAGTGCCAGTTTCCTGCACTGTACTCCATATCACTTGAATCTTTAATGTTGAGTAATCTATCAATCTCTGACCTGAACATATTCAATATCTGATCTTCCACAGCCCTCTAGAGTAGAAAAATCCAAAGATTTACTAACCTATGAGTGAAGAAATTCCTCCTCATCTCTGTTCTTAATACCCTACCTCTTATTCTGAGACTCTGTCTCCTGGTTCTTGCCTGGCTCACGGGGTGCTCAGCAACCATCCTTTCCATATTTACCTTGTTAAGCCCTATAAGAATTTTGTAGGCTACATTCTTCTCTACTCCAGAGACTATCAACCTAAACCCTACAACCTTTCCTCATAGTGCAATCCTTTTGCCAAAGGAATCTATCTGGTGAACCTCTCTCTATGGCAAGGATATCTTCCTGAGATAAGGAAAGCTACTGTACACAGTAGTCCAGATCAGGTCTCATCAAGGCTGTATGCAATTGTAGGAAGATCTCTTTACTCCAGTACTCAAATTCTGGTGGTTTAAATACCATCATACCAATTAGCTTAATATTTGCAACTGTACTTACATGTTAGCTCTCAGTAATATATGAACAAAGATATCCCAGATCTCTGAACATCAACACTTCCCAATCCCGTATCCTTTCAGAAGTAATCTTCAATGTTTCCTAACAAAGTGGATAATTCCACATTTTTCCATATTATATTCCATCTGCCATGATCTTGCCCTCTCGCTCAGCCTGTCTAAATCACCTTGCAGCCATTTTGTATCCTCCTCACAACTCCTTCCCACGCCAGATTTTGGATCGTCAGCAATCTAAAAGGACTGCAGAGTGGCACTTTAAAAAGGAAACTGCTTTACCGGGCTCTAGTGTATGTATAAGACAGATTGTGATAATATGACCAAAGAGAAGCTTCCGTGTAATTGTAAGGTCGTGGATAGTAAATGTGTGAAGAAGCAGTATTCATTTCTTACTTCTCCAGTCTATTACTATGCTGCAAAGGGAAATGTAAGAGAAAAGGCAGATTCTCAATTATCCATTGAGAACCATGTAATACTAAAATTACTGCCGGTCAGAGGTCACGAGTCTTTTTGTGAGTTTACTATTTTATCATTCAGTTAAAAGACTGCTTGCTAAATACACATGCCCAAGTTATTCTTACTTGCCTCCCTTTTAATTACTGTGAATGTTTCTTGCTTCTCTGCTTGGCACTCTACTTGTTAATTCAGGTCAACCGAGTTGCTGTGAGATTTTTTGCTTCCCACCGTGAGGTGTGCCTCAGAAATTTCATGTGTAATAACAACTGTTAATATTGTTTGATTAGAATTCTTTACCAGGTAGCTCGGAGAGGATGATGTGGTATATCAGCTCAGGATAAATATTCAGGTCTTGGATTTGAATGGCAAAGCAAAGCCAAACTTTTGCAGTTTATTCCTTGCTTTGTATTTTGCTAATACTTGTGACAATGTTTCAGCCTTTGTATCCATGGAGACTGATTTTACTGGGTCTTTGTGACTACTATTACTCTTAAAACAAAGCAAAAGCTGGACCCAAAAGTTGGATTCAGTCTTTGTGTTTGCTCATGACCTGAATGTACAGATGCAGGTGTACACCGATGCCATGATAAGCTGTTTCAAACATTTTGTCCTTTCCTGGAGCAAAGTTTTAAATGTTTTAGTGTGGATCACTCTCGCATTTTACCAAGCAACTGATGCAAGTGCTTCAGAAACCCTTGCAGAAAGAGAAAGAAAGGGCAAGGTGTTTTGCTTAAGTAACAAAAGTGACATGAGAAAAATCTTTCTTCACACAATTAGTGGTTCAGGTCTGGAATACACTACCTGGAATTGAGGTGGAAGTGAGTTCAATTGAACCGTTCAAGAGGGTATTAGATAGTTATTGGAATAAAAACAATGCAGAAAAGTACAGAAAAGTCATAATGCTTATTTGGAGAGTTGAAAAAATTACGATGGGCCAATTTCTCTTCTTGTGCCATACTCTTCTGTGATTCTGCGGTTATGTTCAAAATGGCTACATGACAAATCGTGTCATGTTGTCACTAAATACTGATACCAAACAATCACTACTTTGCCCATTGACTTTCCAACCATTGGTAAGCAGCTGTCCACATAGAGGTTGCATGGATTAAAATCATGCATGTCTAAATGAACATAGGGATGACAGAGATCACATGGACCAATGGGCTGAGGAGTGGCAGATAGAGTTTAATTTAGATAAATGCGAGGTGCTGCATTTTGGGAAAGCAAATCTTAGCAGGACTTATACACTTAATGGTAAGGTCCTAGGGTGTGTTGCTGAGCAAAGAGACCTTGGAGTGCAGGTTCTTAGCTCCTTGAAATTGGAATCACAGGTAGATAGGATAGTGAAGAAGGCGTTTGGTATGCTTTCCTTTATTGGTCAGAGCATTGAGTACAGGAGTTTGGCGGTCATGTTGCAGCTGTACACGATGTTGGTTAAGCCACTTTGGAATATTGTGTACAATTCTGGTCTCCTTCCTATCGGAAAGATGTTATAAAACGTGAAAGGGTTCAGAAAAGATTTACAAGGATGTTGCCAGGGTTAGAGGATTTGAGCTATAGGGAGAGGCTGAATAGGCCGGGGCTATTTTCCCTGAAGTTTCGGAGGCTGAGGGGGTGACCTCATAGAGGTTTATAAAGTCATGAGGGGCATGGATAGGATAAATAGACAAAGTCTTTTCCCTAGGGTGAGGGAGTCCAGAACTAGAGGGCATAGGTTTAGGGTGAGACAGGAAAGATAGAAAAGAGACCTAAGGGACAACTTTTTCACACAGAGGGTGGTATGTGTATGGAATGAGCTGCCAGAAGAAATAGTAGAGGCTGGTACAATTGCAGCATTTAAAAGGCATCTGGATGGATATATGAATAGGAACGGTTTCAAGGGCAGTGGGGCAAGTGCTGTCAAATAGTACTACACTGGGTTGGGATATCTGGTCGGCATTGATGAGTTGGTCCGAAGAAGTCTCTTTCCATGCTGTACATCTCTATGACTCTGTAACCCTATTTAGCTTTCTTTCCCCAATCCAGATTTTGGACATCGCAAAATATAAAACTAGATTATGGTGACTGAATTATTTGTAGAAGCAAACTTTCGTTTCAGTTTTGGTTTAACTATATCACCAAGTTGCTAGAAAGACAAGTTTTTGTTTAAAGAAGGTGTGAATTCTTACTGGTTGTAATAACTTAGGAACCCGGACTGGAAATATCATTTAATGGTGAATGCCAAAACAGAGCCACTATTCCTGGGTTTGCCTATTTTTTAAAATCCGAAATTAGAGGCATAGAGATACATAGCACGGAAACAGATACTTCCCTCCAACTTGTTCATGTCAACCATACATCCTAAATAAATCTAGTCCAATTTGCCAGCATTTGGCCTATATCCCTCTAAACCCTTTCTATTCATATACCTATCCAGATGCCTTTTAAATGTTGTAATTGTACCAGCCTCCACCACTTCCTCTGGCAGCTCATTCCATATACGCACCACCCTCTGTGTGAAAAAGTAGCCCCTGAGGTCCTTTTAAAATCTTTCCCCTCTCACCTATATCATCTAGTTTTGGACATCCCATCCTGTGGAAAAGCCCTTGTCCATGTACCCTATCCATGCTCCTCATGATATTATAAACTCTTTATAAGTGACCTTTTAACTATCAACCACCACCAGTAAACCATGGGTCCACTTTATGGTTTTTCATTGGAGGAGGGAGTTGATATATGCTAATGAACCAGTTCAGAGGTGCTATTACACTGCTCTGGAGCAGATGAGAATTGAAACCAGGTCCTAGCTCAGAGGTAGGTAAACAGCCACAAACAGAGCATTATCTCCAGAGCATTAGCTTAGGTCTCTGAGGTACTAGCTCAGTAACTAATATTATCATCACTCAGGGTTGTGCAGGGCTGCTCTCTCCTTAGAGAAAAGTGACCGGTATAATCTTGTCTCAGGTGACGGGTGAGGTTAATCAACCTTCACGGTGTCCTCAGTTGGTGCAGAAATTGAACCCATACTGTTGATATCTGTCTGCATTACAAACCAGGTGCTTCACATGCAACTTAACAACATTCTACGGAAAAACTGCCTGTGACTTTGGTAGCAGTGGATTTTCAGACCACAACTTAATAGTCACTCAAGTTTAAATTCTGCACCTTAGACCACTTAGCCACATTGCTATGGGCCTTCATTTTTTAACCAATTTTATAATAAAGCTACTCAAAGATGAAATTGCACACCTCTGGAGGAGGTGGGACTTGAACTCAGGCCCCGGGCTCAAACGTAGCGTACTACCACTGCATTCAACAGCTGCCTTAAGATTTAATGAACCTGTTCAGTAATGTTTTAAACGCCTTAGAAGCAGGTGAGTCTTGAACCTAGGCCTCCTGGCTTAGACATAGGAGCTCTACCATTGCACCATAAGAGTCTTGTTTGGGTCTGTTTTATTGTTTTCCTTTATTTTTTTCAATCAGCCTGTTTAGAGTTGTTATTTGCATACCTCTCGAGCAGATGAGACTTGAGCCCAGGTCTCCTGGCTCAGAGTTAGGGTTGCTACCACTGCATCACAAGAGTCCCCTTTGGATCTGTTTTTTAAAATCTTTTTATACCCAGAAGTGCAATTAAACACAACTGAGCAACTTTCCCACCCTGGGAGTGACAATGCAGTCACTTTAAAAAAAGTTATTTTGTCCTTTTGGTCATAAAGGCGGAGGTGCCAAAAAGTCTACTCTAATAATGGCAGGGGAATGACCAGTTCTCTAGTTTGGTTTAGTTGTAACAGTGAGAAGCTGCTGCAGCGCAGAAATGTTCCAAGCTTCAGCAGATGGTCCCTGACTGGCTTTCTCTTTGACATTTCTTTGGAAGTTGTTTCCTCCTGCCAGAAAGAATCTGAGTTTGAATTTGCCTTTTGCCAAGGGGTGTGATTATGGGATGTTACAGGAATTGGAACAGCTCCTTAGTAAAGTTGCTGTATCAAGTCGGTTGGGTTTCAAATAGTTAAGTTATTCTAAATTCTGTTTTGTTCGTTCATGTTTCAACTACAATGTTTAAGTAAATTCTGTTTGCTTAAAGCCGAGTGGTTTGATCAGCTGCATCACTCCTGGAATATCCACTTCATGCCTTTAAAATAAGAAAAACTTAGGGTTTGGGCTACATTCTTAAAATATTTTGAGGGGGTCTGGCCTGATCCATAACATGGGTCTGCTTTATATTTTCTAATCAACCTGTTCAGAAATGTTATTACACACCACTGGAGCAGGTGGTACTTGAACCCAGGCTTTCCAGTTCAGGAGTAGGGACATTACCACATCAGCACAAGTACCCTATGGGTCTGCTTTTTTTTTCTCTTTTCTTTTCCATTTCTCTTATACCCAGAAGTACTATCACTCACAACCGAGTGACTTTCCTACCACCATAATCATGTGGGTCTGCTTTATATACAGAGGAACCTAATTTATTCGGCATTCAATTATCTGAAAATTGGATTATCCAACAAGATAATCCTTGGCTAAACTGTTACTCGGCATTCGATTATCCAGAACTTGATTAACCGACCGAAATATTCCCTGCCCGTGTCCTTCAGATAATCAAGGTTCCTCTGTAGTTTGAAAACCACCTATTTCGAGATGCTATTACACACCACAGGAGCAGATAGGACTTGAACCCAGAATCTCCTGGGTCAGAGATAGGGACACATCTACTGCATCACAAGGCCCAGGTGTTGAGTTCAGGCTGGGCAGGCCAATTCCTGTTAGCAAGGGAACTCCACAAGGGATATTAGAACATAGAACAATACAACGCCTTCGGCCCTCGATGTTGTGCCGACCTGTGAACTATTCTCAGCTCGTTCCCCCTACACTATCCCAAAATCATCCATGTCCTTTCCTAAGGATTGTTTAAATATCCCTAACATGGCTGCATTAACTACATTGGCGGGTAGGGCATTCCACACCCTTGCCACTCTCTGTGCAAAAAACCTGCCTCTGACATCTGTCTTAAATCTATCACCCCTCAATTTGTAGTTATGCCCTCTCATACAAGCTGATTAATTAGTACTTCCCTGTGGACTTTGCAGGGGTTATCACAATGGTCAGCTATAATAGGAAGGGGCTTTCACCATTACAGTCCAGGGAGATCTAGGATAGTTAGACAATGTTACCATTCTCATTCCAAGGCCTTTAGCACAATATTCAGGTTGACTTTCCAGTGTGATACTTTTGAATGTATCCACCCAGATGGTCTTAAAATATCTCGTGATACTATTTCAAAGAAGAGAAAAGGAATTATGTTTACTGTACTGGCCAAAATTTACCCCAAAACCAAAATCATTCAAAGAGATGATCTGTTTGTTATCTATCTGCTATAAGTGGGTGCTTGCTATGCACAAAATTGGTTGGTATATTTCTTAGAATACCACAGTTCACACTTCAAAGCCACATTTCAAATATACTTAATTGGTTGAGAAATGCTTTGGGATGTCCTGAGAATAAAATATTTTTCAACGTGCAAACGTAATTTTTTTTTCTAATCATAGAAAATGGTGCTAAAGTGACCTGCATGTGCAATTCACTGACATTTACACATACTGCTGCTCTGATTAAGGAATGTAACTTTCATTATTCACCTCTCCCAATACTTTTTCAGTGCAAACAACCACTTCCTACAAATTAATTTGTAATCCTTTGTACAAAGTGGGCTAGAAATTAGAATGTTCTGATCAGGAAAAATAAATCTGCTAGCAGTCTCTATGTTCCTAGGAATAATTGCTGAACTAATAACAATCTGATTGTGAATCTTCAGTTACAATCTACGAGACATGCTTATTAAGTGTTATAATTTAACAGAAGAAAGAGTACAAAATTAACCTCAAAGTACTTTCAACCAGAAATACTATTGTGCAACACCTGAAAGATCCAATATGGCGTGTGTGTGTGCAGCCTGTGCCAGAAGAACCTGTGAGACATATTTCATGGGGTCAGACCTGAAAATTGGTATTCAGCCAATTATGAGAAAGTGAGGACTGCAGATGCTGTTGAGTCAAAGTCAAAACATGTGGCACTGGAAAAGCACAGCAGGTCAAGCAGCATTCGAGGAGCAGGAGAATCGACATTTCAGGCATAAACCCTTCATCACTGAGCAACCCCACTGTCCTGTGACCAACCACTTCAACTTCCCCTCCCACCCCCCCAAGGACATGCAAGTCCTGGGCCTGCTCCTCTGCCAAATCCAAGCCACCCGACGACTGGAGGAAGAACACCTGTCCTTCCACTTGGGACCCATCAACCACACAACATTAACTTCACGAGTTTCCAAATCTCCCCTCTCCCCACCTCATCCCAGATACAACTGCCCAAATCGGCACCGCTCTCTTGACCTGTCCTATTTGTCCATCTTCCTTCCCACCTATCTGCTTCACCCTTCCCACTGACCTATCATTATTACCCCCACCTGTATCCACCTATCACCTTCCCAGCTATTTTCTCTCCACCCCCACCCCACTCTCCTATTTACCTCTCAGCCCCCTTCCCTCCTCCACATTTCTGATGAAGGGCTTATGCCAGAAATATGGATTCTTCTGCTCCTCGGATACTGCCTGACCTGTTGTGCTTTTCCATTGCCACATTTTTCAATTCAGTCAATTTTGTAAACACCTGTCTCCAGCTCCTTTTACCAAATTGTTTGACTGAATATGCTATAGTCCATTTTCCCAGGCACAAATTAGCATTAACTTAAAAGCCCCTGCCCACCTAGGGATACCTGATAAATGTCAAAAAGTATGGTGCTGGAAAAGCACAGCCGGTCAGGCAGCATCTGAGGAGCAGCAGAGTTGACATTAACTCTTCTTTCCTGATGAAGAACTGATGCTTGAAACATCGAGTCTCCCGCTCTTTGGATGCTGCCTGACCAGCTGTGTTTTTCCAGCACCACACTTTTCGACCCTGATCTCTAGCATCTGCAGACCTCAATTTCTGCTAATTGATACTTGATAAGTACCTATTCATTCTCACATGATCCTCCATTTTAAGTGGCAAGAAAGGCAGTCCGACAACAATGTCCTCTCCCAAGCCAAACTATCCAGTATTGAGGTGCTAAGCTCTCCTAAACCAACTCCAATCAGAACATCAGACCGCACAAAGCAATTGCTGTACTCTGAACTTGGTCATAGCAGGACACTCCCAGGAAGACAACAGACATGCTTTTGAGATGTCCTCAAAGCATCCCTGAAGAAGTTAAACATTGATTCTTGAGAGTCCATGGTTTGTGGCCAGCCAACATGGAGAGGGCTCATTGAGTAAAGCATCAACAGGTGAAGAAACTTTGTCAGGAACTTCCAGAAGCAAAGTCAAGATATTAGTGCACCCAAACCACTAAACTATCTACTTAGCCAATTTTATAAAGAACCACTAGATCTGTATATGGCAAAGCCTACAGATCACATATATCAGCTATCTCAGAACCTGTCAAATTGGAGTAGAAACAAGTCATTCTTGATGCCGAGGGTCTAGCTAAGAAGAGGATTCATTATTTATCATTTAAGTCTGTTCAAAGCCAAGAACTCAACTTGGTGCACAGACCACCTAGTCTCTGGCTTCTTGCATAAGCAATGATATGAGAAAATTTCGGCTTGCCAAAGTTTGTTTATGGCTCTGCATATTTACATAAGTGTGAGTCACAGATGGTGGGGCTCCTCGTCCAGATAATAAATGTATTCCATCTGGCTAATTCCAGCTGAACAGTGATCCTGTGATTCTAGAGTAACCAATTTTAGATAATTAGAAATAAATAAGTTCCAATGAAAAATGTTTACAAATCTTGTCATTTGAAGTAAAACATCTCCAGTCTTGTCTCAGCTTGATTGCATGAGTATAAAGAACAGTTCAAGGGGTTTAACTGTGAGCATGAAGTCATTGTACACACAATGTAGTGCTCTGTTGAGTCATGGTGCAAGCATGCTACCACTGTAAGCGATTTGAGTGTGTTTGGCTGGACTGTGAATTGTTGGTAATTCCATTAGCAAAGTGAGCCCCTGCACCCACAGATTGTAGAACAGGATAGAATGTGTAGTCTGGCCCTTATTTGAGAGTTGATGAGTTCCACAAGTCACTTAGAGTCGTAGAGGTGTACAGCTTGGACCCTTCGGTCCATCCTGTCCATGCCGACCAGATATCCCAACCCAATCTAGTCCCACCTGCCAGCACCCGGCCCATATCCCTCCAAATCCTTCCTATTCATATACCCATCCAAATGCCTCTTAAATGTTATAATTGTACCAGCCTCCACCACATCCTCTGGCAGCTCATTCCATACATGTACTACCCTCTTGGTGAAAAAGTTGCCCCTTAGGTCTCTTTTATATCTTTCCCCTCTCACCCTAAACCTATGCCCTCTAGTTCTGGACTCCCCGATCCCAGGGAAAAGACTTTGTCTATTTATCCTATCCATGCCTCTCATAATTTTGTAAGCCTCTATAAGGTCACCCCTCAGCCTCCGATGCTCCAGGGAAAACAGCCCCAGCCTGTTCAGCCTCTCCCTGTAGCTCAAATCCTCCATCCCTGTCAACATCCTTGTAAATCTTTTCTGAACCCTTTCAAGTTTCACAACATCTTTCCGATAGGAAGGAGACCCGAATTGCACGCAATATTCCAACAGTGGCCTAACCAATGTCCTGTACAGCCGCAACATGACCTCCCAACTCCTGTACTCAATACTCTGACCAATAAAGGAAAGCATACCAAACACCTTCTTCACTATCCTATTTACCTGCGACTCTAATTTCAAGGAGCTATGAACCTGCACTCCAAGGTCTCTTTGTTCAACAACACTCCCTAGGACCTTATCATTAAGTGTATAAGTCCTGCTAAGATTTGCTTTCCCAAAATGCAGCACCTCGCATTTATCTGAATTAAACTCCATCTGCCACTTCTCAGCCCATTGGCCCAACTGGTCCAGATCCTGTTGTAATCTCTGTGAAAATACTTTTTAGCTGCTTTCAATAGATAAGTGCAGAGAAATTTGAACACAGACACTACTCAAAAACCAAGTAAACAATGATTTGGAGATGCCGGTGTTGGACTGGGGTGTACAAAGTTAAAAATCACACAACACCAAGTTATAGTCCAACAGGTTTAAGTGGAAGCACATTGGAAACTAGTGTGCTTCCAATTAAACCTGTTGGATTATAACCTGGTATTGTGTGATTTTTAACCAAGTAAACAATGTGATTGTTCCTCTCAACAGTTTCTCTTTAATTCAGATATATGGCTTGTAATCAAAGCTATTTACTTTATGATTTCTATTAAGTATTTATATTCACTGCTGACTTAATTTAAAGCAAGGTTTTTTTCTCATTCTCCCATTAGCATTCTGAAACCAGCCTTACAATAGATTACAACTTGTGCAAGTCCGTTTCTCCTATCTTCACCTTATTGATTTCTTCGGGCATGTGAGTTGAACAAGGAATAGTCACAGGACATTTAAATACAGAACCAAGCATAGACAATCCCAAACACTACGGCGAAAATGAGGACTGCCGATGCTGGAGATCAGAGTCAAGGTTAGAGTGGTGCTGGAAAAGCACAGCAGGTCAGGGAGCATCCAAGGAGCAGGAAAATCGACCTGATCAAGAGCTTTTGCCCGCAACGTTGATTTTCCTGCTCCTCGGATGCCGCCTGACCTACTGTGCTTTTCCAGCACCACTCTAACCTATCCCAAACAGTAGTCAAACAGGAATACTGTTCATGGAGGTCGCAGTGGCAGGAAACCTGCTCATTCTTTCCATCATTAACTCAGAGGCACTGAGTTTATTAAGCAGCTTTGCTGCTGCCCTTGAACAGAGCAGCCAGCTCAGCACAGGCTTCTGGTCTGTACATGGTTTGATACGAAGCTCTACATTATATTTATTAATTTGACATTGAGGAAACTGTAACATTTTCTTTGTAGCAGAAACTGCACCTGCCAAAATTTTGTTTTAAAAATTGTATGGTTTTTCCAGTGATTTAGGATGTACGCTTTTGATCTACACAAATTGAAAGAGCAGTTTTTTCTCTCAGTTCCTCCTTGTCTTCCATAATTATTCTATGATGTGGAGGTGCCAGTGTTGAACTGGAGTGGACAAGGTCAGAAGTACACAATACTAGGTTATACAGGGCAACCTTGATTATCTGAACATCGATTATCCGAATTTTGGATTATCCGTACAAGATCTCAAAGTCCCGATGCTTTGGATTATCCGAACAAGATACTGCCAACTCATGTCATTCACATAATCGAGGTTGTTCTGTAGTCCGACAGGTTTATTTGAAATCACAAGCTTTCAGAACTCTGCTCTTTCATCAGGTGAAGTGACTTGGCAAAAGAGCAGCCCTTGTAATTTCAAATAAACCTGTTGGGACTATGATCTGGTGTCGTGTGACTTCTTATGTAGTTACTCCAATCTCAGAACATTATGATGAAGGTTCATGATACATTGTTGTTATTTGTAAACTTGGGTTCTAAAGTGAAAATAATTATGTATAGCCTTAAGTCTGATTTATGTTTTGATATTGTGTATATGTTAAGAAGGCAAGGACAGGACAGTTTAGTTTCATTTTAAATTAATTCTGTGAGTGTTACTGGTTTCTCTGGAAATGTGTTTACTTGCATTTATATGAGACATTTCAAAAAGATTGATATTTAATTGTGGTGAAAGTTCAGTGCTTCATAAACAAAGTGTATAATTATTTATTCTAAATATTAATGAGGGAAGCAAATATCCTATAGCAGAGTTTGCAAATGATACAAAAATAGATGGAAAGACAAATGGTGAGAATAACACAAAGAGCCTGCAGATGGATAAAGAGTGGGCAAAAACTTGGCAGATGAAATATAATGTCATAATGTTGGTAGGAGCAATAAAGGATTAGATTAGATTACTTACAGTGTGGAAACAGGCTATTCGGACCAACAAGTCCACACCGACCCTCCGAAGAGCAACCTACCCAGCCACATTCCCCTACACCTAACACTGTGGGCAATTTAGCATGGCCAATTCACCTAACTTGCACATCCTTTAGACTGTGGGAGGAAACCGGAGCACCTGGAGGGAACCCACGCAGACACGGGGAGAATGTGCAAACTCCACGCAGACAGTTGCCTGAGGCAGGAATTGAACCCGGGTCTCTGGCACTGTGAGGCAGCAGTGCTAACCACTGAGCCACCGTGCTGCCAAAGGAGCAGAATATTATCATAGAATGTCTGTGTGGAATCAGACCATTCAGCTCATCGAGTCCACACTGACCCTCCAAAGAGAATCCCACCCGGACCCACCACCTCCCCAATCCCTGTAACCCTGCCTTTCCTATTGCTACAAGGAAAAAGGAAGAGAATGGGGTTGAGAAACACATCAGCTCGATTGAATTATGGCGCAAACTGGATGGGCCAAATGGCCTATTCCTACTCCTATATTGTATTCTAGGCCTCTCAAAATGAATACTAACATTGGCTTTCATTGGCAGGGGGAATGAGTTTAAAAGCTGCAGCTCTATTCAGCCCTGGTTAGACCACACTTAGAATATTGTGTTCACTTCTGGTCCCCTCACTATAGGAAGGATGTGGAAGCTCTAGAGAGAGTGCAGAGGAGATTTGCCTGGGCTGGAGGGCAGGTCTTATGAAGAAAGGCTGAGGGAGCTAGGGTTTTTCTCACTGGAGCGAAGAAGGGTAATGGGTGACTTGATAGAGGAGTATAAGCTGATGAGAGGCATCGATAGAGTGGATAGCCAGAGACTTTTTCCCGGGGTGGAAATGGCTATCATGAGGGGGCATAATTTTAAGATGATTGGAGGAAGGTTCAGGGGCGATATCAGAGGTTGGTTCTTTACACAGAGAGTGGTGGGTGAGCGGAATGCACTGGCAGTAGTGTAGTAGAGTCAGTTCATTAGGGACATTTAAGCGACACTTGGATAGGCACATGGATGATAGTAACATGAAGAGGTAGGTAGTTTGATCTTAGAGTAGGATAAAGTGTCGGCACAACATCAAAGGGCCAAAGGACCTGTGCTGTGCTGTACTGTTCTATGTTCTATGTAATTCACCAAGCCTGCACATCTTTGGACTGTTGGAGGAAACTGGAGCAGCCAGAGAAAACTCATGCAGACACAGGGTGAATGTACAAACTCCACAGAGACAGTTGCCTGAGGCTGGAATCGTACCATGGTTCATGGCGCTGAGAGGCAACAGTGGTAACCACTGAGCCACTAAGCTGCTGCATTATGGGAAAAGACTATCGAAAGCTGCAGCACGGAAGGATTTGGAAATCCTCATGCATAAGTCTGAAAAGGCTAAATACAAATTCAGCTGGTAATACAACATGGAATATTGGTCTTTATTTCAAAGGAGATGGAGTCCAAAAATAGGGAAGTCTTGCTCAAACTATACAAGACATTAGACAACACCAAGAATACTATGAGTTGTTTTGGGCCCCTTATACAAGGAAAATATGCTGGCATTAAATGTAGTCCAGAGAAGATTCAATAAATTGATCCCGGTTATGCAAGGACTGTCTTACAAAGAGGAGCAAAGTGCGTTAGGATTTGTTGGAGTTTAGAACATTGAAGGGTACAGCACAGTACAGCCCTTTGGCCCATGATGTTGTGCCGAGCATTTATCTTAATCTGAGATCAACCTAACCTACACACCCCTCAATTTACTGCTGTCGTGTGTTTGTCCAGCAGCCACTTAAATGTCCCTAATGTCTCTGTCTCTACTACCACTACTGCCAGTGCATTCCATGCACCCACCACTCTCTGAGTAAAGAACCAACCTCTGACATCTCCCCTATTATTTCCTCCAATCACCTTAAAAGTATGACCCCTTGTGACAGCCATTTCTGCCCTGGGGAAAAGTCTCTGGCTATCTACTCTATCTATGCATCAGTACACCTTGTACACCTCTATCAAGTCACCTCTCTTACTTCTTCTCTCCACAATGAAAAGCCCTAACTCACTTAACCTCTCTTCATAAGACAGGCCCTCCAATCCAGGCACCATTCTAGAATCTGCTCTGCACCCTATCTAAAGCATCAAAATCCTGCCAATGAGGCAACCAGAACTGGGCACAATGTTCCAGGGTTCCAGGGTTTCAGGATGCAAAGATCATCGCCAGAGGTGCAGCAATCTCACTCCTTGCTGCCCGTAGTAATCTTGGATATATCTGGTCAGGCCCTGGAGACTTATCTATCTTGATGCTTTCCAGAATTTCCAGTAAATCCACTTTCTTAATATCAATCTGTTCAAGCCTATTAACCTGGTACACGATGGTCTCACTATCAATAAGGTCCCTCTCCCTAGTGAATACTGAAGCAAAAAAACTAATTTAGGGCCTCCCTCACCTCTTCAGATTCCACTATCCCTGATCGGCTCTACCTATCTCTGATCATTCTGTTAATCCTCACGTAAGTATAGAACACCTTTGGATTTTCCCTAATCCATCCCGCCAAGGCTTTTTCGTGCCTTTTCCTAGCTCTCCTCGGTCCATTTTTGCATTCTTTCCTAGCCTCCCTGTAATCCTCGAAAGCTGCGCTAGCTCCTTGCCTCCACCACCTTAAATAAGCTTCTTTCTTCCTCTTGATGAGAAGCCCCTCTTTTCTTGTCATCCAAGGCTCCTTCACCTTATCATTCCTTGCCTGTCTCAGTGGGACAAAGCTATCCAACACTCGCAACAAGTGCTTCTTAAACAGCCTCCACATTTCTATTGTGCATTTCCCGTAGAACAATTGTTCCAAATTTATACTCCACAGCTCCTGTCCAATAGCAGTGTAGTTCACCCTCCCTGAATTTAATACCTTCCCATACCGTCTGCTGCTATCCCTCTCCATGGCTATGGTAAAGGTGAGGCAGTGTGGTCACTGCCACCAAAATGCTCTCCCGAGAGATCTGACACCCAGCCTGGCTTGTTGCCCAGCACCAAATCCAATATGGCCTCCCCCTTGGTTGGCCTATCTACATATTGAGCTGGAAATGTGTGGCTGGAAAAGCGCAGCAGGTCAGGCAGCATCCAGGGAACAGGAGAATCGACGTTTCGGGCATAAGCCCTTCTTCAGGAAGAAGGGCTTTCCTGAAGAACGGCTTATGCCCGAAACGTCGATTCTCCTGTTCCCTGGATGCTGCCTGACCTGCTGCGCTTTTCCAGCAACACATTTCCAGCTCTGATCTCCAGCATCTGCAGACCTCACTTTCTCCTATCTACATATTGAATCAGGAATCCTTCCTGGACACACCTGACAAAATCAACTCCATCCAGACCACCTGCACTAAAGAGGTTCTAAGCAATATTGAGGAAGTTGAAGTCACCCATAACAACAACTTTGTTACATCTGCACATTTCCAAGATCTGCTGTCCAATCTGTTCTTCCATCACTTTGCATTTACAAAAATGAGAGGTAACCTTACTGAAACATTCAAGCCTCTTAGGGACTTGTAAGATTAGAAACATAGGAATGAGGAGGCCATTGAGCCCTTCGAGCATGTTTCACCATTCATCACGATCATGGTTGATCGTCCAATTCAGTAGCCTAATCCTGCTTTCTCCCCATAACCTTTGATCCCATTCGCCCCAAGTGCTATATCTAGCTTCCTCTTGAATACAATCAATGTTGTGGCATCAACTATTTCCTATGGTATTGAATTCCATAGGCTCAGTAATCTTCGGATGAAGAAATGTCTCCTCTTCTCTGTCCTAAATGAAAATCCCGAATCCTCAGGCCTTGACACCGGTTCTGGACACATCCACCATCAGGAAATCCTCCCTGCATCTACCATGTCTAGTCATGTTAGCATTTTAAAAGTCTCTATGAGATCCCCCCCTTATTTGTCTGAACTCCAGCGAAAACAATCCTAACCTAGTCAATCTCTCCTCATTTGTCAGTCCCGCCATCCCTGGAATCAGCCTGGTAAACCTTCGCTACACTCCCTCGAGAGAAAGAGCATCCTTCCTCAGAAAAGGTGACCAAAACTGCGCACACTCCTCTCTCCCAATTTACAGCCATTCAGGTAGTAATTTGCCTTCTTGTTTTTGCTTCCAAAGTGAATAACCTCACACTAATCCAAATTATACTGCATCTGCCATTGATTTGCCCACTCTCCCAACCTGTCCAGATCATGTTGAAGGATCTCTGCATCCTCGTCACAGTTCACCATCCTACCCAACTTGGTATCATATGCAAACTTTGTGATTTTACATTTTGTTCCCTCCATCCAAACCATTAGTATATATTATGGATAGCTGGGGGTCCCAGCATCGATCCTTGTGGAACCCCACTAGCTATTGCCTGCCAATTTGAAAAGGACCCATTAATTCCTATGCTTTGTTTCCTCTCTGCCAACCAGTTTCCTATCCATCTCAATAGAATTCCCTCAATCCCATGTGCTTTAATCTTGCACAATAATCTCTTATGCAGGACTTTGTCAAACTCTTTCTGTAAATCCAAATATCCCACATCAACTCGCTCCCCCGGTCAGCTTTACTAATTACATCGTCATACAATTCCAGCAGATTTGTCAAGCATGATTTTCCCTTCATAAATCCACACAGACTTTGTCTGATCCTGCCACTGCCTTCTAAATGCTCTACGACAAAGTCCTTGACAATGAATACATTCAAAACAAAAGAACTGTGAATGTTGAACTTTACCTTCCTCAGTGAGAGCTTACCTCCTTTGCTTTAAGCAGAGGTTGATCATCACGTCATCTCCAAAAGTAGCTTTCCTCAATGAAAGTTGCATGGATACAGTAATCTCCTTAACTTCAGACAGTCCTGCATTCTGATGACATAGATACCCCAGAGTCACTACTCAGTAACACCCTGGTGCACTATGGGTGGCCCTGGTAAGATAACTGAAGCAGTGGCATAGCGTTATTTCATTTCACTGTCCCTGCTACCAACCTGATCTTAAGGTTTTTATTTTTCAGTATTCCACACACGCAAACTGCCTGCTTGAACTTCCTCTGAGGTTTTGGTATCTCTTTCAGTTAACGACTGCTCACAAAAGTACAGACTTTGAAACCAAAGTCAGTTCAAAAAATAGGCTCACACACCATTCCCCTGTTGCCCTGTCTAATCAGTGTATTTCATGACAATAAGGAAACGTGACTTTAATTAAGTCTTATTTGAAGGACATCATGTAACAATGTGCCTGAGTAGCTGGGAGTCTCATGGAATCAGTACCAATATCCCAGTGGCTATCATAGAATCACAGAGCTATTACATTGTAGAAGGAAGCCATTTGGCCCATCATGCCTGCACTCTATCTGTTATCTAGTGCCAAAAACTAAACTTGTTGGAAAAGCTCAGCAGGTCTGGCAACATCTGTGGAGAGGAATCAGAGTTCACGTTTCAAGTCTAGTAACCCTTAGAATCATAGAGTTACAGAGATATACAGCATGGAAACAGACCCTTTGGTCCAACTCATCCATGCCAACCAGATAAGCTAAATAAATCTAGTCCCATTTACCAGCACTTGGCCCATTTCCCTCGAAATCCTTCCTATTCATATACTCATCCACATACCTTTTAAATGTTGTAATTGTACCAGCCTCCACCATTTCATCTGGCAGCACACACCACCTTCTGCATGAAAAAATTGCCCCTTAGGTCCTTTGTAAATCTTTTCCCTCTCACCTTAAACCTATGCCCTCTAGTTTTAGACTTCCCCACCCCAGGGAAAAGACCTTGTTTATTCAATCTATCCATGCCCCTCATGATTTTATAAATCTCTATATGGTCACCTCTCAGCCTCCGACGCTCCAGGGAAAACAGCCCCAGCCTATTCAGCCTCTCCCTGTAGCTCAAACCATCTAACCCCTGTCAACGTCCTTGTAAATCATTTCTGAACCCTTTCAAGTTTCACAAGTTTTCCTTCCTATAGCAGGGAGACCAGGGCTGCATACAGTATTCCAAAAGTGGCTTAACCAATGTTTTGCACAATGACAACAGGACCTCCCAATTCCTATACTCAGTGCACTGACCAATAAAGACAAGCATACCAAATGCCTTTTTCACTATCCTATCTACCTGGGAATCCACTTTCAAGGAACTATGAACCTCACTCCGAGGTCTCTTTGTTCAGGACTACTCTCCAGGACCTTACCATTAAATGTATAAGTCCTGCCTGATTTGCCTTTCCAAAATGCAGTACTACATATTTATCTAACCTAACTCCATCCGCCACTCCTCAGCCCATTGGCCCATCTCATTAAAATCCCATTGTACTCTGATGGTAACCTTCTTTGCCATGCACTATACCTCCAATTTTGGTGTTACCTGCAAATTTACTAGCCATTTTTCATATGCTCACAACCAAAGCATTTATATAAATGACAAAAAGCAGTGGACTGAGCAGTGATCCTTGTGGCACATGGCAGGTCAAAGGCCTTCAGTCTGAAATGTAATCCTCCACCACCACCCTCTGTCTTCCACCTTTGAACCAGTTCTGCATCCAAATGGCTAATTTTCTCTGTATTCCATATGATCTAACCTTGCTAACCAGTCTACCAAGAGGAACCTTGTCAAACACCTTACTGAACTGAAAATGTGTTGCTGGAAAAGCGCAGCAGGTCAGGCAGCATCCAAGGAACAGGAGAATCGATATTTCGGGCATGAGCCCTTCTTCAGCATCGGGCATGAGCCTGAAGAAGGGCTCATGCCCAAAACATCGATTCTTCTGCTCCTTGGATGCTGCCTGATCTGCTGCGCTTTTTCAGCAACACATTTTCAGCTCTGATCTCCAGCATCGGCAGTCCTCACTTTCTCCTAGAAGAAACGCCTTACTGAAGCCCATATAGATTACATTCACCACTCTGCCCTTGTCAATTCTCTTCTTATTTCTTCCAAAAACCCAATCAAGTTAGTCAGACATGATTTCCCACGTACAAAGTCATGTTGACTATCCCCAGTCAGCCTCTGCCTTTCCAAGTACATGGAACTCCTGTCCTTCAGGATTCCCTCCAGCAACTTGCCCACCACCAATGTCAGGCTCACTGGTCGATGGCTCGCTGGCTTTTCTTTACCCCCTTTCTTAAATAGTGGCACCACGTTAACCAACCTCCAGTCTTCTAGCACCCCACCTGTGGCTATCGATAATACGGGTATCTCAGCAAGGGGCCCAGCAATCATTTCCCAAGGTTCCCACAGAGTTCCAGGGTAGACCTGATCAAGGGTGATTAAACCTGAAACGTTAACTCTGATTTGTCTCCACAGATGCTGCCAAACTTGCTGAGCTTTTCCAGCAGTTTTTGTTTTAGTTTCTGATGTACATCGTCTGCAGTTCTTTTGTTTTTTGTCCAGTGCTAGTTTCTTGATTTTCCCCTGTATTCCTGCATGTGGTTTCTATGATGTGAGAAAACTGCTCACTGTACAGTACCTCTCACAGAAAGCTGCTCTGTCAGCAGCAAACATTGGCGCAAGTGCAAAATGGCATATAGATTTCGGCACATAGCGTCATAGAGATGTACAGCATGGAAACAGACCCTTCGGTCCAACCTGTCCACGCCGACCAGATATCCCAACCCAGTCTAGTCCCACCTGCCCATATCCCTCCAAACCCTTCCTATTCATATACCCATCCAAATGCCTCTTAAATGTGGCAATTGTACCAGCCTCCACCACATCCTCTGGCAGCTCATTACATACACGTACCACCCTATGCGTGAAAAAGTTGCCTCTTAGGTCTCTTTTATATCTTTCCCCTCTCACCCTAAACCTATGCCCTCTAGTTCTGGACTCCCCGATCCTAGGGAAAAGACTTTGTCTACTTTTCCTATCCATGCCCCTCATAATTTTGTAAACCTCTATAAGGTCATCCCTCAGCCTCCGACGCTCCAGGGAAAACAGCCCCAGCCTGTTCAGCCTCTCCCTATAGCTCAAATCCTCCAACCCTGGCAACATCCTTGTAAATCTTTTCTGAACCCTTTCAAGTTTCACAACATCTTTCCGATAGGAAGGAGACCCGAATTGCACGCAATATTCCAACAGTGGCCTAACCAATGTCCTGTACAGCCGCAACATGACCTCCCAAATCCTGTACTCAACACTCTGACCAATAAAGGAAAGCATACCAAACGCCTTCGTCACTATCCCATTTACCACTTCCAAGGAGCTATGAACCTGCACTCCAAGGTCTCTTTGTTCAGCAACACTCCCTAGGACCTTACCATTAAGTGTATAAGTCCTGCTAAAATTTGCTTTCCCAAAATGCAGCACTTCGCATTTATCTGAATTAAACTCCATCTGCCACTTCTCAGCCCATTGGTCCAGATCCTGTTGTAATCTAAAATAACCCTCTTCGCTGTCCACTACACCTCCAATTTTGATGTCATCTGCAAACTTACTAACTGCATCTCTTATGCTCGCATCCAAATCATTGGTGTAAATGACAAAAAGTCGAGGACCCAGCACCGATCCTTGTGGCACTCTAATATTCACAGGCCTCCAGTCTGAAAAACAACCCTCCACCACCACCTTCTGTCTTCTACCTTTGAGCCAGTCCTGTATCCAAATGGCTAGTTCTCCCTTTATTCCATGAGATCTAACCTTGCTATTCAGTCTCCCATGGGGAACCTTGTCGAACGCCTTACTGAAGTCCATATAGATCACATCTACTGCTCTGCCCTCTTCAATCTTCTTTGTTACTTCTTCACAAAACTCAATCAAGTTTGTGAGATATGATTTCCCACGCACAAAGCCATGTTGACTTTCCCTAATCAGTCTTTGCCTTTCCAAATACATACACATCCTGTCCCTCAGTATTCCCTCCAACAACTTGCCCACCACCGAGGTCAGGTTCACCGGTCTATAGTTCCCTGGCTTGTCTTTACCGCCCTTCTTAAACAGTGGCACCACATTTGCCAACCTCCAATCTTCCGGTACCTCACCTATGACTATCGATGATACAAATATCTCAGCAAGAGGCCCAGCAATCACTTCTCTGGCTTCCCACAGAATTCTTGGGTACACCTAATCAGGTCCTGGGGATTTATCCACCTTTAACCGTTTCAAGATATCCAGCAATTCCTCCTCTGTAATCTGGACATTTTGCAAGATGTCGCCATCTATTTCCCTACAGTCTATATCTTCCATATCCTTTTCCACAGTAAATACTGATGCAAAATATTCATTTAGTATCTCCCACATTTTCTGTGGCTCAACACAAAGGCCGCCTTGCTGATCTTTGAGGGGCTCTATTCTCTCCCTAGTTACCCTCATGTGCAGAATGACACAAAGACCGGTACCAACATTGCACATGCGCGGACATAGGCACACGAGAAGAATGGCGTGATGATTTCGGTGCATGCACAAAACGAAGCACGCAAACTGATCCTCACTGGAATCAGGCTATTGCCAATGGACGTAATGCAATATACTGTTTCCTAATTTTTCAGCTGTCAAAACGCACGCTATCCCAGAACTACCTGTGATGTAGTATTTACATCTGTACACAATACTCCAGCTGAGGTTCAACAAATGTCTTGTACAATCTCAATACATTTTTTCGCTGATGTATGCTGTGCCCCTATTTATAAGGCTTAAGATAATTTATGTTTTATTAACTGCTGTCTCCACGTGTCCTGAGTCTTAGACTTAGGACCAGACCATCAAGGTGAGATGCTCGGAAGCATTACTACACACAAAGAGGTTTGGAACTCTATCCACAATTATTAATGAATGCGTTGTTATGATGTTAGTTTTAACCAGAGATTCATAAGTATTTGTTGAGCAAAGGTATCAAGTGCTATGAGCCAAAGGCAGATATATGGAGTTAGGACACATATCGGTCATGTTCTCATTCAATGGCAGAACATGCTCAAGGGACTGAATGGTCTGCTCCTGTTTCTATTTTCCTATGCCCTATAAAAAACTTTTCTCTAATACTCAGGAGTGGCACAGATTGTAAACCTACTTAAAAATGTGAGATATATTTTTAAGATTGACCTACATCAAAATAGTCACAATTTTAATCAACCTTGCTTTCAAATCAATTGTAGTCGAGAGTGTGGTGCTGGGAAAGCACCGCTGGTCAGGCAGCATCCGAGGAGCAGGCGAATCAACATTTCGGGCATTAGCCCTTCATCAGAAATGGAATAATTCCTGAAGAAGGGATTATGCCCAAAACGCTGATGCTCCTGCTCCTCGGATGCTGCCTGACCTGCTGTGCTTTTCCAACACCACACTCTCAATTCTGATCTCCAGCACTTTCCTCACTTTCTCCTTCAAATCAGTTGTGACCTGAATTCCTTCTTTTATTTCAACAGTAACTGCAGTCAGGAGAACTGTAAGATAGCAGACCACCTCATGGTTTTGCAACAAGGTGTCATTGTCAAGAATAGCGTAAAATCCTTCAGTGAAGCAATTCTAAAAGGAAACAAAAAACAGTTTCTCTGCATCTGAGCAAATGTAAATAACAAATCTTTTAGATTATTCTCTGAAAGGTATAACCAATCTTCAAAAAGCAAAGGATAATAAGTTGAAGTAGACAGCTGAATTTGGTGTTTTCAGTTATGGTGGAATGCATTTGTCTGTATTCAGCGCTGAAAATGTATTTTGCTACGAGCCAAGCCTTGAGCCATGTTGCTGAGTCTACACCAGTAAACCTAATGTAGGTGCTGCATCTGACAGCATTACAAAAGAGAAGTTTCAGGAAGAGGAGATTTCCAAGTTGCAGGCAAACTGAATGGGTATTGTGCGAGAAACTTTTAAAACAAATTTAAGTTGACAGGACCATGGAGAAATGAATTTCATTTGCAACGTGCTTATTTTACCTAATTCCAAAAGTATAGGATTTATATTCATGGTTTTCTTGCTCCTTCTCCCAGCTTCCCCAGTGGCGCCACTACCATAATGGAGTAATTATTCACTCTTACGCTGTGGACATAATCTTTTCAGTTCCAATACAGGGATCACTTCAATTCAACAATCTTCCATTTTCTTTCTTTTTGAGAAGCAAAACCTCTCAAAATGTTCGTCATTGCAACATAAGAACACATACTATCATTATACATGGACCTCTGATGTGTTATTTTCAAATATAGCATAATGATATGTGTTTTAAATAATCACGTTGTCAGCACTTAAACTTTGAATAGCATTCGGTCAGGATATCTGAAGATTGAACACGCACCAGCAGTTTCAAGAACAGCTTCTTTCCTGTCATTATTAGACTGGTGAATGGACTCTCCAGCTTCAAATAATGTTGATCTTGTTAATGATGATCTGCTTCAGGCACAGCCTGTCTGGTGTAGCCAGTATGCCTCACTTTTCCAAGTTCTTTTTAACCCTGCGATTTGTATGCCCTTGTTTACTATGATCTGCCTGTACTGCTTGCAAACAAAGCTTTTCACAGTACTGAGGTACACGTGACAATAAATCAAACCAAATCAAATCGATTGTATTCATTGAGATTTAGCTGTGCCTGGAGATAGCACATTCAGTTGTGTGGCACTTGGGTGAAGTGAAAGTAGTCACGAGTACAGATTCAGATTATAAATCAGGCATAACTTATATCATTAAAATATTTTAACTCAAATGCAGCTTTATTCTCCATTTTTCCCATTGGTACTAACATGCTAAATAAATCTGGTGGCTGCAATGTCTATTATCCATCCCTTAAGTGTCTGTCTGATGGATGTTACTGGTGTCAATGCCAGCGGCTCCTAAGTTATTTTAAAGAAAACATATGGTGAAATGGAACATGACAGGTGCGTAGTTCATTCCAAATGGTAAACTTGTTAATTAGCCGCTAGTAGTCAGTTTGGCCTAGAGATTACTAAAAGTGTTGGACTCCATTTTTTGAAAGCAGGCTCAGCTTGCAATGTATTTGGAGATATGAGGTCAATTTGCCTTTATTGACTGCTTTTTCTATACCAAGAATAGAGCAACTGCACTAAGCCAGAACATTTAACAATTTCCTAATCTTAAATCACATTTCTGATTTTAGTTTCAAATAATTAACTCTGCCTGAGCTTAAATACTTCGTCCTTGTATCTACATTTTTCATGTTAACTTTGTGGTAACAACAGACATAGAATAGTACAACACAAGAACAGGCCCTTCTTCACACCATATCTCCTCCAACCATGATGCCATTCTAAACTAATCCCATCTGTCTGCATGTGGTTCATATCCATCTATATCCTGCCTGTTTATTTGTCTGTCAAAATGCCTCTTGAACATTGCTATTGCATTTACTTCTACAGGTGCCCACCACCCTCTGTGTAAAAAAACTTGCCTCTCATCTCCTTTAAACTTTTCCCCTCTCACTATGCCCCATAGTATTTGATATTTCCACCATGGGAACAAGGTTCTGACTGTCCACCCTATAATACCTCTCATAATTTTATATATTTCTATCAGGTCGTCCTTCAGCTTCCGATACTCTTGCAAAAACAATCCAGGTTTGTCCAAACTCTCCTTATAGCTAATACAATCCAATCCAGGCAACGTCCTGGTAAACCTCTTTTGCACTCTACACGTCCCTCGTCTAGTGCGGCGACCAGAACTGCACACAACATCCAAATGTGACCTAACTAAAGTTTTATACAGTTGCAACATGTCTTTATCAACTTTATACTTACTGCCCTAACCGATGAAAGCAAGCATGCTGTATGCCTTCTACCGTCTTCTCCATTTGTGTTGCCACTTTCAGGGAGCTTTAGACTTCTATGGATTGCACCCCAAGATCCCTCTGTAAATTAGTCCTCCTAATGGTTATGCCATTTACTGCATGTTATTTTGTCAAATGTAAAGTGTTCTATTTGAACCAAAACAAAACAGTTAAAATAACCATTGGGAGAATCTGGCATACCACTTAATCCTGACGTTCATTCGTGTACAGCTTTAAGTGGACATATAAATTAAACTGAGGGACAGAGGAAGAGACTGGAAGTGACACTAGGGGTGAAGAGGTGAAACAACAATGACAAGCGGTTGTTGCAGTCTGCAGTTATGGTAATTAAGGTGCCATTATATCTAGTTTATTCAGGAAACAAAGTTTTTTTTGGATAAAAACTTGCTTTCCAATCGTACAAACAGGTTGGCCTTTACCAAAATCTACATTACAACTTGGGATGCCTGCTTCAACATGCCAAATGTTAAAAAACACTTTAACCAAGTCCAATCCATACAACAAAATCTGGATTCCATTTCATAGCTTATTTTTATATTTTGATGTGTTTTCTCTCTTTCCTTTTTTGCTGTGTCTAGCGACAAGGCAACTTCCTGTCCCTTCTAGATTGTAATTGAAGATAATGTGGCATGTATCTTTCTGAGGTCTAACATTTCCTTAGATTGCAGTACTTAGTTCTTGTTCAGACATCCATATAAACCACTATTTATTAGTCACAGCTGAGGTTTGCAAAAGGAATCATCCATTCAATGTGCTAATCATTAAGTGAACAAGTTCAGGAATACAAGAACTTCTTCAAAGCATAAGATTCTTCATTTATGCAACTGAAGTATTGCAGCCAAGAGAACGAACTGAGGAAAACCACATGTTGAATTCCTTTGTAAAATGACTGTCCTTGCAATAAACACATCCGTTTCTTACATGCGAGTGATCATCAGTTCTTAACCCACAAGCATTTTAACAGTGATCTCTATACGTGTGTGTGTCTTTAAATTCTTAACTCAAATCCGTGAAATGGTGTTGTAATGTGACATTCTTCGATTTGCTATCTCTTGTACAGACTTGGCTTGGTGCTATATAAAATTTTTTTGGATTTCTCTTTTTGTGTTTGAATGGACAGCTAGAAAAAGCACTTACGGCACATCCTTAACAATTTAGAATAAACTTGGAGAGTTCAATTACAATGAGGTGACTTTATTTGGTGCCACACTTTCACTGGCCAATGGTCACTTCAGGTCAGGATTTAATCTTAACTTCAAGTGACTGAAGACGGGTGATCAGTGGTGTTAAAACATCGGTAGGCATATAACATAATTGAGTACGAGGAGTTTGAGGGAAAATCTGTTGAGTATTACCAGCATTCCTCTTCCTTTAACTTATGATTTGGCTTGAAAATCCTGCTGATGTGTAGTTCTTGTGTTTGAATCATGGTTTTGCCATAACTGGGACCATTGGTTTGATGAGTGATTGACTAGTGAGCTAAGAAGAAGTAGATTAGTAGCTGGTCTTGCAGTCACCCTGATTGGTGTTTTTTTCCTTTGATAAACTTGAAACTAATGTATCATAATTGTAGGGATTTCTTCATAATTAATGTGATCATTGAAGAACCGGCATGCATCTTGAAACTGGTTACTCTAGGACTAGATCTTTCTTTGACTCGGTGCCAGCAGTCTGAGAAATTCCAGATCTGGAAATCCCAACTAGAGTTTTTTTTTTATAGATATTTTTATTAGAAATTTAACATTTTTACAAGTTTACAAAAATAAACAAAACTCTCAGATATAAACATTGATATACAATTAGCTCAAATATACAATAGCCAAAATTTGACAAAAAAAAACAAAACAACAAAAAAAAACCGAAAAGAAAAAAAAACAAACAAACAAAACTCAACTATCTACTAATCTAACCTACAACTAACCAGGGTGTATATTTAAGTCTCTTACATGCTCGGGATGTGTTAACATCAGATATGATAAAACCCGTATTCGTGCGGGATTCCTCCCCCGAGGGGCCGCGGACCAGCCAGGTCTGTAGTCTCAATTAAATAAAAGCCCTTGTTAGGATAGCCGAAATATCTGTATTTATGTAATTCAAAAAGGGCTGCCATATTTTATAAAATAATTCGGTCTTTCGGTGCACCATATTTGTAAGGAAGTCAAGGGGAATACATTCCATAATTAGTCTGTGCCAATTTGAAAGTCCAGGGGGGCCCTCCGCCACCCAGTTCCAACTAGAGTTTTTAAGGGGAATCAGAATATTTGAGTGGGGTGAAGACAAGCGAGTGAACATAATGTGTGCACCCAAGAAGAAATAAAAGAAGCTGAGCAAATTAAGCATATCTCATTAAATTTATGGATGCTAAACCCTGACAGATAAATTAAACTAATTGTCAACATGTTATCCAAATCAAAGAGATTTAAATTTATTGGCTTTATACAGAGACCACAGAATGTCTTGAGCTTTATCTCATGACCAAGATAAAAGCAAGAAAGACATCGTATGGTTCCAAACCCAAAGATAAATGCAAATTTATCTCTGCACATCAGAAATTAGCTAATGCTTTTAAGATTTAAGGGATTGTTATTCATCTTCAATTTTCATTCTGTGGAAGAAGAGTTTGCTGACACGAACTATGACTAGGTCGTTTGATTGTTTCTGTAGCATGTTAGGTTATGAAAAGAATCTTGTGATAGTTTTAAAATTGTTCTTCAATTTGAAACAGGTATTCACGTTCTGATTTTCATTCTTCACATTTCTATTTTAACTCCAGAATGAACGAGCATATTCCTTTTGTGGTACTATAGAGTACATGGCTCCAGAAATTGTTCAAGGTGGAGATGCAGGACATGATAAGGTATATACTCTCTGCAGAAGTTTGCTCTCTGTTGACAAAGTAATTTGGCTTAATAGTCAGTATGGTCATCCAGTCGTACTGCTCAGACCCTAATGTCTGTTCTTAAGAAGGAATTTCGTACTTTTATATCTATAGCATTGCAATTTTCACAATCTCTAACATCTAGCACAGCAAGTGGGGGTGAACAAAATACATTAGATTAGAAGTTAATTATTAACACAGCTTCACAGTTTTTAATGAAAACAAAAACCCATTAACATCAAAACTGGTTCTGAAGGTTTTTAATTGAATGTTGAACCTTTCAGTTAAGGAACAAGAACTCCATTCCATAAATAATCATTGTTAATAATCAAAAAGGAAAACAAAAATACTGCAACTGCTGTTAATCATTGGGTTTTGTCTAAATGAACAGTAATCACTGAAAAATAGTGAACAAGGATGAGGCAGAAATGTTTGTGAATATTTTAAATGAGACTTGACTGAGGCAGGGCACAAACTATTTTTGAGAGCTTTTCTTGAGCGTTGCAACTTGATTATTGGGGCTCTGTTTTGGTGTTTGGGAGCTACTCCCTCATTCTGTCCAATTCATTTATTAGATATGCACTCATGTAGAACATTACCTTTGAATTTGTTTTGACTTATAGCATATTTGTATGAAAAGAATAGGGTACACAGAAGCAGAATTAGAAGAATTAATTTACATTAGCGAGTTTTGAGAAGATTTGTAGCTGAGATTGAGGTTCTGGATGTAGGTTTGCTCGCTGAGCTGAAAGGTTCATTTTCAGATGTTTCGTCACCATACTAGGTAACATCATCAGTGAGCCTCCGGAGAAGCCCTGGTGGCTTGGCCCGCTTTCTATTTATGTGTTTAGATTTCCTTGGTTTGATGATGTCATTTCCTGTGGTGACATCATTTCCTGTGGCTATGCCATTTCCTGTTATTTTTCTCGGGTGGTAAATAGGATCCAAGTCAATGTGTTTGTTGATAGAGTTCCAGTTGAAATGCCATGCTGCTAGGAATTCTCATGCATGTCTCTGTTTGGCTTGTCCCAAGATGGATGTGTTGCCCCAGTCGAAGTGGTGTCCTTCCTCATCTGCATGTAAGGATATTAGTGAGAGTAGGTCATGTCTTTTTGTGGCTAGTTGATGTTCATGTACATACATGAACCACAAAAAAGACATGACCCGCTCTCAGTAGTAGCATGATTTTCCAATCTGAATTCTATCAACAAACACATTGACTTGGATCCCACTTACCAAACTAAGGACATCACCAAACCAAGGAAACCTAAACACGTAAATAGAAAGCGGGCCATGCCACCAGTGCTTCATCCGGATTCTCACTGATGATATTACCTAGTATGGTGATGAAACGTCTGAAAACAAACCTTCCAGCTCAGCGAGCAAACCTACATCCAGAATAATTTATATACTTAAAAAAAATTAAACTTAAAGCTAAAGCATATAAGTAAGCATTAATTTCTTAGATACTATTTAAATTGGCACAAGGCAACAAGTCTAAGTTGTTAAAGTTTTCTCATTCAAAATAATTAACACAAAAGAATTGCCCTTACACATCCCCTACAGCCTGATAAGTCACAGCTACAGTGTTTCTGTTACATATGTACAAAGGTGGAACATTGTAACTAAGCAGTTACTACCTTTTTATTGATTATCAGATCTGATTCACAGATTTAAATTTAACAATTGATTATTACAAATGCATGCTCTATAAACAATGTTCCACAGGTTCCCCACTGTTCTGATTTCTTTGCCGCCTTCCTTTCACTTCCCAATTCTTGCACGCTGCCTCTTTCTCTCATCTCTTGCTCCCTCTAACTCTTAACCCTTGTTGCAGCCTCCATTTCCTTCCTGATCCCTTGCAAATTCCCGCTTTCCCATACCTGTTGACCAGCCCCTCTTTGTCCCATCCCTACTTACAGCCTCCTGTTCTCTCCCTCACCAACCCCTTTGCAGCATCTCTTCAAACCCCTTGCTGCCTGCAACCTCCCCATAAACCCCTCAGCCCCTTTAAAGCCTCACTGTCTCCCTTCACATCACCTTGTCACACTGCCCCCTCCCCCCACCCATCCCCAGGCACAACCCAACATACTTGTGGCCCCCGGGCTCTCTTTATTGACTTTGAAGGTTTTGTCTTCCTCACAATCCCCTCACCCCAGTACAAAAACTTGGTTAGCTTGGCAAAAAGGCAGCTTAAGAACCTTGCCTTCATTCCATTCACTATGGTGAGTTTTCTCTGGTTGGTCACTCCTGTGATTGATTTTAGTAGGGTGATTTGGGGATCTTTGGGAGTGGATTCGCCTGCCACCCCTGTGTATTTTGAATGTTAGTCCGAAGTAAGACTTTGAATACTTACTTTCCAACTTGTTTGAAAGTGTACAAAAACGAAAGGAATCCTGAAATCCTTCCAAAGGAAGAGCTGGTATATGTTCAGTTGCAAAATGTTCTCAAAACATATCTCAAACAGTTTGACTAGCTCATTAAGAAACCATGACAGGAAATTGTGTACATTAGAAATTGCCAACATAGAAATTTGCATAGACTGTTCTTAAGCTAAAGGCTAAAAGTATGCCCCAATTTTCTTTACAAGATCTAGATTTTCTCAATCTATTGAGAATAGACAGTAGATCTGTTGAAATTTCATGCATATCCATAAGTTGGTTTATTGGCAGGTTAATAGTCGAAGAGTTTACTCTGCAGCCCACAGATAACTTGATCACTTGTACAATAGCTTAATTTCAGTATTTGCCTATGGGTCAGTTAGGTATTGGACTTTATTTTAATTACTGCAATTTTTATTCTGTTGCAGCCTTTCCCCTTTGACATTCATCAGTTTTCCTTTATGCCCACCAATTCTCCCATTGGGGAATAGTCTCCCTGCAGATGTTTTAATGACACTTCTTGCCCAATATTTTAAGTATGTAGAGGCCACCACCTTCTTCAGATAACCTTGTTAAGATTAGAGTACTGCCCTCTTCCTTTCCCACTCCCAGGGAGAAAGGTTGGATATGAATAACTTCAGAGCAAAATAAATTAAGGTCTTATTGTCATGTTTCACGCTCTTAACATTAGAGATGTGATTCGGTGTGTTACATGTCATATTTCTACATATAATAAGCTGATTTTAGTCAACAGTAAATTTAGATATTTTTCATCAGCTTGTTCAGATATGTTAGGACACACGTCTGAGGCAGTTAGGACTTGGATTCTTTTGGCCCAAAGATAGGGGCAATGATACTAAGCAACAAGATCCTTAAAAATGAATTGAAAGCACCACACAATTTTAGTTGTTCAACAATGTAAGGTTGAGGTTCTATCATCCAGAAAGGGCCATTCCCTTAAGAGAGAAAAACAAGTATAGCTTGTTTCATTACTCCACAAGCATGGGGCAAGGGGAGGAAGCAGTGCAACCAAGAACTCTCACAGCCAGTGCCATGGTTGAACCAACATTGTTGTATTTATTCTGCACCACACTCTAGTCAGCTAACCAAGCTCCATTGTTCAAAAAGAACCAAATTAAAGGCTACATCCAAGAATTTTCTTCTATCCATATACTGTAGCATTTTCTTCCTCTATGACGAACAAATGAATGCAGTAGCAGATCAGACTGTATAATGTACAGTCTTTTTGTAACTTAACATTAGCCCTTTTCTTTGTTCAGGCTGTAGATTGGTGGAGCCTTGGAGTCCTGATGTACGAACTGAAAACTGGAGCATCACCTTTTACTGTTGATGGAGAAAGGAATTCACAATCTGAAATTTCAAAGTAAGGAGTGGAATTGCTGTTGCTAGATAACATTTAGCACATGATTTGACCTATCTTAGTTCCGTTCTTCAGCAAAGCAGGGTTAGATGGAGTAAGGTAGGAGGAGGCCAGTGGGGACTGTAATCAGTGGCATGGACTCTTGCACCAAATGGCCTCTTTGTCTTGGAGTTCGCCCATTGGTGCATCCTGTAATTCTGTACATAATTCTAAAGTTTTTGCCTATACTAGTCTGTCAGGAAACGTAGATTGATTAATCTTTGTGTGAAGAGGAATTTCCTGATATCAGTTTTAAATCTGTGTCCTCTATTCTATTCCAAATTTGATTTTGAAATCAGGATTACTTTGTCCTCAATGTAAAAATGTTCTATATCACCAGTCAGAAACCTCATTTCTATTCTGAAAAGCTTCAGTTTCTCAAAAGCTCAATTTCCTCGAGGTTTATCCTTAGTCATTTGAACTCTATTTCTCCTTTCCATACCGAGTACCTAATACTTGTTTGCCTTAAACTTCATCTTTCATCCCTCTGTACATTTACACTTCTGTGCAACTCATTCTAATTACCATTTGATATTATTTTTATGTCAAACCCATTTAATATTAAGTTTATATAATTGTATCCCTTTGGTTGATCCGATGAGCACTGAGGTAGGTAATCCACCAAATGCATTGTATTCAACCCAACAGTAAAATTGGAAGTGTAGCATTTAAGTTCACCAAGTTAACAATGTTTAAAAGTTTAACAATTAAACATGTTCATTCTCCCCCATTAGGAGAATTTTGAAGAGTGATCCTCCATATCCTCCAGAAATTGGTCCTTTAGCTAAAGATGTAATGAAGCAGCTCCTGATTAAAGATCCGAAGAAACGGTTGGGCTCTGGTCCAGGAGGTGCTGATGAAATTAAGTCTCACCCCTTCTTCCAGGTGTGGAAAATAAAATGTGGTTAATATTAAACTGTGGTCCTTTGACTAGCCATCGTGGAATCCTGTTTACATGCGGTCGGTTAGGTTAGACAAAAACATTATAACTTAGTTTGGTTATTCCATTATTAGCTGAGTTAGCAAGAAATAATTACAGTTACTGGAATCTGCAGCAAAAATTAAGAGTACTGGAAACACTCATTAAGTCTTGCCTTCATCGGTCAGGGTATAGAGTAAAAAAATTGGCAAGCTACGTTGGAATATTGCGTACAGTTCTAGTCATCACACTGCCAGAAGGATGAGATTGTACAGAAAAAAGTTTACTAGATGTTATCTGGTTTGGAAGGTACAGCTGTAAGGAGAGATTGAACTTGGTTTGTTTTCACTTGAACAGTGAAGAATGAGGAACAACCTGATAGAAGTTTACAAAATTATAAAAGGCATGGGATAGAATGGATAGCCAGTTGTCTTTCAGAACAGAAATGTCAAGTACTAGGGCGCATACCTTTAAGGTACAACAGGGTAGGTTTAAAGGAGATTTGAGAGGCAGGTTCTTTGGGCAAAGGATGGTAAGTGCCTGGAATGTGCTACCTGAGGAGGTAATGGAGGCGGATACAATAGCAATGTTTAAGAGGCATCTTGACAGATATATAAATAAGCAGGGAATAAAAGGATACAGACAGCATAGAGGCAAAAGGGTTTTAGTTTAGAAAGGCATTGTGTGTCAGCGCAGCCTTGGTGGACTGAAGGGCCTGATCCGCTGCTGTACTGTTATTTGTCCTTAAGTCAGAGGAAGTGCAGGCCCCTTTGTCAGAATACTAGTGCACTAATGCATGTTGTTAGAGACTGTGTTTGTGCCAGTTTGTCTTTGTGTGTGCTTTTTGCCAATCTTGTTTATGCTCCTTTCAGAATGCTATGGAAGATATATATATGAATCAGAATTTGGAAGCTGATTGAGAGTGCATGAAGAACTCTGTTTTTATTTACAGTATTGTGATGTGCTAACATTTTGTTTGGCCTCAATGTTTTCTGTGGACTGAGCTTGCATTATAATACTTGCTTCTTGTAGTTTCTGTGTTTCAAAACAAGTAGGAGCAGGCGTAGGCCCTATACCCCTTTGAACCTACCTTCCTAATCAATAAGATCAAAAAAGAAAACATCATCTTCAATTTGCATTTTACTGTTCACAACAACCAATGATCTCAAAGCCAACAAGTAAAAGTGTGATCACTGCTATAGTGTAGGAAACAGAACAGCCAAAACACACAAAGCAAACTCCCATGTTAGCAATAAAATGAGGATCAGATAGTAATCAGTTTCTGCTGTGTTGATTGAGGCATCAGAAACCAAAGCTAACTCCACAGCTCTACAAAATAGTGCCATGAAAGTTTTTACATATCCACAAGCAGGTTTGGAGCTTCAGTTTAACATCTCATCACTCAAAGTGAAAACATGACTCAGCTTGAACCACAGTGAGTTGAAGGAAGTGACATTTAGCTGAGCATTTTGTGTCAGTCAAAGATAATTTTCTACTGCTCCTGTACTTGATGCTTTCACCTTTGCTGGGCACCCTCCACCCTCTCAAGAACAGTGTTGGCATGAGCTAATCCATGGAATAGAACAAATGACATTGCTAAACTGGTACTGGCCTTTATTTTAGTAACCAAAACCTGGAATAGAGCATGAATCCTAAATCTTATAACTTAGAGACCAGAGTGCTATTAACAAACCCACCTCCGACTCTTAATACCCAATAGCAGAATGGAAGGAATCATTCAAAGTCATTTTGCCTTAACTTAAAATAATTTCTGCCACCTTCCACCTCCACCATTTCTAGCAGTGCCCACCAATTACTTTGAATGTAATTTTGACTGCACACTCTTAATGTTGGATGACAGTGTTCCAAATGTGGTATTATATTGATGACTTCTGTCTACAAGTGGTTCCAGTGCCACTTACTGGTTGTTTCATTGAACATTCTGAGGAAAATATTTGGGTCAGGTGCAATATGTCCTGAAAAGGCTTTCTGAAGTGCTGGGCAAGAATTACCACTAGGAGGTGGTATAGTTGACAAAAGATTTTAAAGTTTCACTTCCTAAAATTGTCTTTCCTTTATGTACCTATCTAAACCTAAATTTTTGAAGTATAATTCTATTGACTTATAGGCAAATGTGGCAGCCAGTTATGTGTCCTGAGCAACAATGAGAGAAATTACTAGTGAATTTAAGGATTAGATGAGAGACTTGGACTCAGGGAAATTCACTGCTTTTACACTGGTGCTGTGGTCTCTTTTGCATTCACCCTCGGCAGAATTATTTGAAGCACTAAGATTCCTGCTCTGTCCACAGAACCAGTCTACTCACTTGGCTTGAGCCTTTCCCACTGGTTAATTAATTACCCAGTTAACGACCACAGTTGTCCAACTGGTGAGTAACCTTGGAAAATTGTGATGGAGACAGGGCTCACGGGCAGGCAATAAGAAGGCCACATACCGGATATAACATGAAACCCACCCCACCACACCTCGTACTTTCCAGTAAAGGCATGGTAAATCCAATGTAGCATTTCTTCTGAAAGACAGCACCAGTAACAAAACAGCATTTTCTCAGTACTGCATTGAAGTGTTAGCAGGAATAATGTGCTCAAGTCTCTTAAATCTATAGTGTTCAGCACAGTTTTAATAGGTGTTAAAGTGAGAAGTCACACAAGACCAGGTTATAGTCCGACAGATTTATTTGAATTTACAAGCTTTTGAAGCATTGCTCCTTCATCAGTTGAGATTCACCTGACGAAGGAGCAGCACTCCAAAAGCTTGTGATTTCAAATAAACCTGTTGGACTATAATCTGGTGTCATGTAACTTTTGACTTTGTCCACCACAGTCCAACACCTGCACCTCCACATTATTAGTAGGTAATTAGAAAGGGCATCCTGACTACTCTCCACCTCTCTCCTCTCCACAAACCTAAGTGCTGTATTTCTAGTATAGCTACTGCTTGAGAGTAGCGAGTTCAACCACCGTTGGACTCGTTGTGTTATTTAGTACACAGTCTCTTTGTTTTCTGCTGTACGCTAAACTACTAATAACGATTGGTGAAAAGTACAGGCCAAATTCTTCCCAGTACTGAATAACAGAGGCTGTGGCAAGAAATGTGAGAACTTGAGCAAGGTTTTTCTCAACATCAGGAGCAACCAGTCACATTTTCCAACTAAATTCCTGCTATCTAGACAAGATTCCCACTGGTGAGCAGTGAGATGCCTACTGATAGGGATTATTGCTCGTTGCCACCCTAATTATTACTTCATTAATATGCACTCTGTTATTCTGCAAACAACTAGATAGAAATCAAACACGGAATTCCTAACTTCAAAGTCATAGCAGGTACTTGGTGACTCCAACCTGATGTTTGCTCCTCTGGACCACTATTTTGGCCACCATGTACCAATGTCTCTGAACATTCTCTGGTGTTGATATTCCCCTGCCTGCTATATTTATGTAAAATGACTGGAGCCATGTAGGACATCTTCTGACTGATAGTGCTTGTTTGGGTAAACAGCAGGCTTTTAAAGATGGCATTGGTACAAAGGATGTCAATACATTCCGGGATATCCACTGAGTGGCAAATTTTTCTGGGAACAGCATATGTTAAAATGGGGCTGGAATTGATGTGAGGGACATCACAGGGGCAAGGTAGATGGTTAATGAGGTAAGTTATAAGGAGAGGCTGAATAGGCTGGGGCATTTTACCCTAGAGCTAGGGGAGGTGTGCTTTATAGAGATTTATAAAATCATGAGGGGCATAAATTAGGTGAATAGTGAAGGTCTTTTCCCCAGTTAGGGAAGTACAGAACTAGACGGCATAGGTTTAAGGTGAGAAGGGAAAGATTTTAAAGGGACCTGAAGAGCAACTTTTTCACACAGAGAGTGGTGCTTATATGGAATGAACTGCCAGAGGAAGTGGTGGAGGCTGGTACAATTACAACATTTCTGAGACATTTGGACAAATGGAGTCATAGAGTATTACAGCACAGAAACAGACCCTTTGGTCCAACCAGTCCATGCTAAACATAAATCCCAAACTAAGCTAATCCCACCTGCCTGCTCCTGACCCATATCCCTGTAAACCTTTCCTATTCGTGTACCTATCCAAATATATTTTAAACATAGTTGTGCACACATCCACCACTTCCTCAGGAAGTTCATTCCACATGCAAATCACCCTCTGTGTAAAAAACATGAATAAGGAAGGTTTAGAGAGATATGGGCCTAATGCAGGCCAATGGAACTAATTCAGTTTAGGAAACCTGATCAGCATGGTCAACTTGGATCGAAGAGTTTGTTTGCATGCTGTATAACTCTATGACACTAGGATACGGCTGACAGCCAAATATTCAGCCCAAGATGTTAGTTGCCTGTTGTATCTATTTAATCTTTTAAAAGTGATTGGAGGGAACTAAACCACTGCTTTATAAATATGTTCTAAGTGGAGAATATTGTATGATTTCTTTCCAATATCGACTGCAGTTATTAATTGTAACAAACACTTATAAGTTTCTCACACTGTGTTTCTATGTTCGGGATATTTTGTCATGTTGTGGGAGCTGTATAAATGCAAGTTGTTGTGAGCTATTGTTAATAGCCTTCTCTGTCATACTTTTACTATTGGCAGAAGATAAATTGGGATGAGTTATCAGCCAAAAACATTGAAGCTCCATTTAAACCTGTCATCAGGGATGAGTTGGACGTTAGCAATTTTGCTGAAGAGTTCACAGAAATGGATCCTACATATTCACCCGCAGCACTGCCTCAGAACTCTGATAGAATATTTCAGGTCAGTACCATTAAAACACTGTCAAATCTCTTAGAATAGATTTGTTAAACAAACACCTGTACAGCCATAAAGTCATACACTACAGAAACAGACTCTTTGGTCCAATTCACCCACACCAACCAGATATCCCAATCTGACCTATTCCTATTTGCCAGCGCTTGGCCCATATCCATCTTCCTATTCATATACCCATCTAGATGCTTTTCAAATGTTGTAATTATACCCGTCACCACCACTTCCTCTGGCAGCTTGTTCCATACACACACCACTGTCTGTGTGAAAAAGATATCCATCAGGTCCTTTTTAAATCTTTTCCCTCTCATCTTAAACGTATGTCATTCAGCTTTAGAGTCTGGGGAAGGGTCACTGGATTAAATCTGATTACTGTCAACAGATGCTGCCAGACCTGCTGAGCTTTTTTTGCAATTTCTCTTTTTGCCTCTTTACAGCTAATCTGGTTCACCCCTGTCAGCATCCTGGTGAATTTACATTGTACCTCCTTCAGTGCAATCACATCTGCCTTTTAGTGCGGTGAACAGAACTGCACACAGTATTCCAGTTGTGGTCAAACTATAGTCCTGTACCATTCCAACAAAAGCTCCCTGCCTGTATAATCTTTGCCATGACTGATAAAGAAAAGTGTTCTGTATGTCTTCATAAGCAAAACGTTATCCTGTCCAGCTGTCTTTGGGGATCTGTGAACAAGCACCCCAACATCCCTCTGTTCCTCCTCGTGTTCTGCTAGTCATTGAATACTCCTTTGTCTATTTGATCTGTTTGGGGAGGGTGGGGGAGGCCTACTTATAAAGTATTCTTAAATAAAAAAAAGTCCACAGAAAATACTGTCACTTGTTAACTAAATAAAACTAACCATCTGTTATATTAGACACATAAAGTGTTAGAGGTAGGCTGAATTGTATGATTCATGACTTGCAAAATGATAGTCCCATAATCTGGTTGCAGAAAAAGTCAAGTATTTTTGGCCACCCACTCCAAAACTGTTTCCGGCATTCTGGCATCACCAGTTGAAGCTCCCCTACATCAGAGTGAATTGGCATAAACTTGCTGTATAATTATGACACTAGAGGCCTTATACCCACTAACAAGGTCAAGACCCCAAAGGTATTTTCATTTAAATCTATTTTCTGAATGCAAACACGTCAGACCAACATTTACTGCTGCTGTTCACATGAAGCTATGTTAGTCAACAGTGCTAAATGTCATCACTTTTCAACAACAGTCAAATTATAACTTTTTTCAGTTTTATCCTTTTCATTTTTCTTGCACCTGTGATTTCAAATTCCTCTATTCAAAGAATTCTGTTAGCTGTTTCTAAAATGTCCTGTGATATATCATCTGCTAAAAATAATTGCTATTACTAGGAATGTACTAAAGCACAAGTGAACTAATGAAAATTTCATGGCATACTTATATTAACTGTGACAAATCAGCACAACCAGAGGTTCGATGCTTCCAGCCAGGTCAGAAGAGGATATTTTTAGACAAGTAAAAGAGTCGTGATAGGAGAATGAATTAAGAGTACTATGTGGAAACAAACCAATGAACATGTAAGAGTGGAGGAGAAAAAAAGAGAGAGGATAGACAGAAGGGCAGGAGCAAAGAGGAAATGTGGGGTAGAGAGATTGAGGAAATGGGGAGAGACCTGTGGCAGAAAGAGATTAAGGGAGAAGTCAAAGAAAGAAAGGAGGTCGGAAGGAAGGAAAGAGTGAGGGAGGGAGAAAGAGAGGAAAGGGAAAGAGAGAGATTAAACTGTGGGGAGAGAAAAATAGAAAGACAGATAGAGAGAGGAAAGGTGGGGAGTTTGAGACAAGTGGGGGTAAAGAAAAAAGGGGGGGTAAGAAACAATGTAGAAAGTGAGAGAGGGAGAGACAGGACATGAGGGGGTAGGTGAGAAAGGTGGGATAAAAGGGGGAATAAAAGAGAGAGTGGAGGGGTAAGGGGGAAAGAGGGGAACAAGATGAGGAGTGCAGGGGAGACAGGAAATCTAAGGGACAGATGGGTACGGATGAAGGGAAATACTGAGGAGTGGAACTGAAGAAAGGAAATGAAGGAGAGGAAGAAAAAGGCGAAGAGAAGAGAGTGGAAGGGAGCGAAGGCAGGAAAGAAAATCTAAGGGAATGAAAACTAATGCTGTTTCCTACCATTGGCATAGCCTGAATTAGAAAGTTGAGAGGAGAGAATTATCTAAATTTAATGGTCACACATCTTCTCTCATCACTGGTTGATTGTTATTGAAGTCTAGGTGAAAACAAGGACTGCAGATGCTGGAGATCAGAGTCAAGATTAGAGTGGTGCTGGAAAAGCACAGCAGTTCAGGCAGCATCCGAGAAGTAGGAAAATCAATGTTCTGATGATGGGCTGTTAATGTCGATTTTCCTGCTCCTTGGATGCTGCCTTTTCCAGCACCACACTAATCTTGACCCTGTGTCGTATGGGCAGATCAGCAAAAAATATCGCTCACGATCGCCCAAAAGTCTAACGCAAAGTATAGTGCAGCCTGATGCCATAGGGGTTGAAGTGTTCCGAGGTGGAAGATGAGGCGTTCTTCCTCCAGGCGTCGGGTGGTGAGGGAGCAGCGGTGGAGGATACCCAGGACCTGCATGTCGTCGGCAGAGGGGAAGTTGAAATGTTGGGCCATGGGGCAGTGGGGTTGATTGGTGCGGGTGTCCCGGAGATGTTCCCTAAAGCGCTCTGCTCGGAGGCGTCCAGTCTCTCCAATGTAGAGGAGACCACATCAGGAGCAACGGATACAATAAATGATATTGGTGGGTGTGCAGGTAAAACTTTGATGGATGTGGAAGGCTCCTTTAGGGCCTTGGATGGAGGTGAGGGAGGAGGTGTGCGCACAGGTTTTGCAATTTCTGCGGTGGCAGGGGAGGGTGCCAGGAAGGGAGGGTGGGTTGTTGGGGGGCATGGACCTGACCAGGTAGT
>NC_057719.1:5654334-5700627 GCF_004010195.1 Chiloscyllium plagiosum
GTCGGTGGGTTTGTAAAAAATGTCAGTGTCAAGTCGGTCATCATTAATGGAGGTGGAGAGGTCCAGGAAGGGGAGGGAGGTGTCAGAGATGGTCCAGGTAAATTTAAGGTCAGGGTGGAATGTGTTGGTGAAGTTGATGAATTGCTCAACCTCCTCGCGGGAGCACAAGGTGGCGCCAAGGTAGTCATCAAGTCTGTTCATTCTGTTTGAGTATCTGAACATCTCATCAATGATTGAGCAAATCCTATTGGTTATTTCATCAGTGAATTAGGATAAATGAGTGGTTTGTAAACAGTGTTTTACAGTCCTTAAAACAAAAGGTTTTGAATGAAGCAATGCCAAGCTTGTGTTGTCACTGTTCAGAGGAGAATTCCCTCTTCAGTGGACAACAGAATCGTAGGGAGAATAAGTTGTGCACTTCTGCTTTTCAGCCTGGGTGGGTCCGATTAAACACCAGGGGCCTTTGGTTACCTATCTCTTAATGTAAGAAGTAAGGAGCAGGCCATTCAAGCCTGCAGTGCCAGTGACTAGCTCATTTGGGAGTGAGGGACTGACATTAAAAAAGGAAACATTATGGCATTCAAGCCCTGGTCTTTTCAGCAAAGAGAAGGTTGAGAGGAGATTTGATAACAATAATCAAAGTCATGAGGGGTGTGAACAGGGAGCAATTGTCCCTTTAGTGGAAAAATTGTGAACCAGTGGCTACATGTCTAAGGTGACTGGCAAAATAAGCAACCGTGGACATTGGTAAGGCCAGTTTAAGAATACTGAGTGCAATTCTGGTCATCCTTCTGCAGGAAAGATGTTAAATTTGAGAGGATGCAGAAAAGATTTATATGAATGCTGGTGGGACTGGAGAGTTTGAGTTATAGGGAGGAACTGAATAGGCTGGGGCTTTTTTGTCTGGAGTGATAGAGGTGAGGGTGGTCTCCTCTACACTGGGGCAACAAAGTATAGACTGGGTAACTATTTCACAGAACACCTATATTTTGTCTGCAAAAAAGACCCTGAGCTTCCTGTTGCCTACCGCTTCAATACGCCACCCTGTTTCCCAGCCACCATCTCTGTCTCAGGCTTGCTGCAATGCTCCTGTGAAACTCAGTGCCAGCTGAAAGAACAGAACTTCATTTTCCATGAAGGAACTGTA
The DNA here is from genome assembly GCF_004010195.1 of Chiloscyllium plagiosum. NCBI lineage: Eukaryota > Metazoa > Chordata > Chondrichthyes > Orectolobiformes > Hemiscylliidae > Chiloscyllium > Chiloscyllium plagiosum. The sequence continues at coordinate 5,655,482 of NC_057719.1, forward strand.
CAGCTTTCTGGACTCCATATCGAGTTCAACAATGTTAGGGTTTGAAGCATCCTCTCCCATGTCCTTTTCCCAACACCACACGTCAGGCCTTGTTATCACATGGTCTGCTATAACACACAGCTCATTGTTGGCCACTAATAGTCCCGGTTAGTAGCTGTTCATTCTCTCAGGCTGATCCTCTGTCCAACTGTTCTCTCTCTTTGGACTCTATCTCCACCTATCATTCAATCCTTACCTCCTCCTCCCACTCTAACTTCTGAACAATATCCTAGGTGCCATCAGTCTGAGGAAGGGTCACTAGATCCGAAACATTAACTGTGACTTCTCTCCACAGGTGCTGTCTGACCTGCTGAGCTTTTCCAACAATTTCTGGGTTTTTTTATTTCTCAATCCGCAGTTTATTCGGTTTTTATTTTGTTATTAGGTGAGCCAGGTAGTGGGTTAAGTTGCTCGAATAAAGCACAGGTATTGATATGATGGTCCAAATGGCCTTCCTGTATGCATTGAACATCTGTTTTTTAATGTAACTAACATTCAGATTAAAGGCTAATTTTTGTATCTTCTTATCAGGGCTACTCTTTCATTGCACCCTCCATTCTCTTCAAACGTAATGCTGTTATGACTGATCCCATTCAGCTTCATCTGGGAGTGGATCGTCCTGGTAGTACTGCCATTGCACGCAGTGCTATGATGAAGGTACTTACAATGTTAACTAGGACTTAGTCATTGCATCTTTGAGTTTATTATTATCATAAGTGCCCATTTCAGATGAGCTACACTTCGATCTGACATTTGTCAGTTTATCTTTGAAAAAACTTTAAATAATATAAATGAGGTCTTAACACTGGGAATGTCAAATGTTTTGTTTGAAGTGCATCTCTACAATTATACTTAGGTGAATGTAAGTTACTCATATTTAACAGAATTTTTAAATTCCATCTCCCCGCCTACCTCTAATAGGATTCCCCATTTTATCAACACTATGACCTGGATCTAAAAGACAGTCCACTTGGAGAAGGAAGTTTCTCCATCTGTAGGAGGTGTCGTAATAAGAAAACTGGGCAGGAATTTGCCGTGAAAATTGTCAGCAAAAGGTAATGCCAAACCAAGATTGTATTAAAAATATACCATATAAGATTCCTGTTAATCCAGTATCTTGTATCCCTTTTATACGTATCAGCTTTTTTTGCTTTATAGCAAGAAAATCTCAGAAACATCAATGTAGAGGTAAATATTAGACCTTTCTATTGAAAAAAAATTTGTGAGATGTGTGTGCAGCTGGCTAGGCCAGCATGTATTGCCCATCTCTAATTGTCCAGGGGACAATTGAATGTCAACCACATTGCTGTGTGACTGGAGTCGCATGTCAGTCAGAGCAGGTAAGACTGGCAGATTTCCTTTCCGAAATCATATTAGTGAACCAGATGGGTATTTACAACAACTGATAGTAGTACATGTTTATCATTAGCCGAGGTTTTAATTCCAGATCTTTTTTATATTGGATTCAGATTTCATCATCTGCCATGGTGGGATTTGAGTCCATACCCAAAGACTTTGCTTAGGGTTCTAAATTACTCGTCCAGTGACATTATCATTGCCTCCCCACCCTTAAGAGTACTTGTATTTAAAGCATTATGGCCAAGATGATTGTTTGTACACTTAGAACATTGATTTGACTTTATTTGTCCCTTATCCCTCATACAACATCCAGATTTGATATTTTGTGTTGAAGCAAAGATAACTATTTATTTCTTCTCCCTTATTGTAATATTTTCCTTATGAAGATTCTTCTTCATTTTCTTCGACATAAATAATATTGTCAGTTAGTAGGAGTGGGAAGTACCACATCCGAACTGCTTTCCAGCACTGTCACAAATAGAGGTGATAAGTACTTGCCAGTACTCTTGCTGAAAGTCTCAAATACTTTGCAAGGTTTCTAATTTTGAGATCTTATGTTTTGACAAGTTATTTGTGTTTTTCCTTCTTAGAAGTTCATTAGGCTCTAAGATAACAGAAAGGATGAATATTCTAGAATCGATGAAGGGTATAAAGGTAAAGTTGCCATAGTCCTACTGGACCAAGGGGCTGCTGACTCATTAGAGAGAGACAACTAGTGTGGGTTAATCGAGGCATGAGATAACCTTTTGGTAACTTCAGCTGGTGCAGGGATTGAATCCAATCTATTGGCTTTAATCTGTACTGCAAGCTAGCCATCCAATCAACTGAGCTAACTGTCCCCCTGTATGAAGTGTAAAGTATATACACTGAAATTAAATCATAAAATGCTGATAATATTTAGTAAGGCTGGCAGTAGCCATGAAGAAGGAAATGGATAGTGTGTTAGAATACAAACTTTTCTCAGTTCTAACAAAAGATTCCACACGCTAAAAGTGACTCGATCCCCTGAAGTGACAATATTCTCCTGCTATGAGAAACTATTCTACCCTCTGAACTCTGGGTTCTTCTGGACTAAAATTTTGAATCTCTATTCTGAAGTCAAAACTGAACTAATTGTATTTGTGCTGCCTGTCTTAAACCCCATAATATAAATATCATACCCATTAACACTTTGGCAATCCCGAGGCAACCTATGACAATCACATATTTTCTTGAACCTGATATATTTAGGTCACTGTTCCAAATTCACATTCTGACCCTTTTTGCCTTGGTTATGATGCCCCCATGTCATGTGTGAATTTTAAAAATGACACAATAACCTTGAGCAGTAGTGGAGAGGGGCTAGAAGATTAGATTAGATTAGATTACAGTGTGGAAACAGGCCCTTCGGCCCAACAAGTCCACACCGACCCGCCGAAGCGAAACCCACCCATACCCCTACATTTACCCCTTACCTAACACTACGGGCAATTTAATATGGCCAATTCACCTGACCCTGCACATCTTTGTGATGTGGGAGGAAACCGGAGCACCCGGAGGAAACCCACGCAGACACGGGGAGAACGTGCAAACTCCACACAGTCAGTCGCCTGAGTCGGGAATTGAACCCGGGTCTCTGGCGCTGTGAGGCAGCAGTGCTAACCACTGTGCCACCGTGCCGCCCACAAAGAAGAGGTAGGAGGAAGTAGAAGAAAGGCACAACAAAAGATAGTGTTTGATCACTCTATGTTCTATTCCATTCAACAACTAGTACTTTTTCATCCATTTTACAGAATGGAAGCAAATACTCAACGGGAGATTGCAGCTCTCAAGCTGTGTGAAGGACACCCTAACATTGTAAAACTGCATGATGTTCACCACGATCAGGTATGCTGCAAAAGCATTGCATAGTTTGGCAATCCACATTAAATGATTTTCTGTTAAGTGTGCCTTGCCTTCCAGTAACAGTTGCAGTATATTTTCTTCAAATTAACTTGATGGGAGTCATTTGATGATATCAGAAAAAAGTGTTCTTGTAACTTGAGAACCACAGATGCCAATAATGTGACATTATCCATCTCACCAGACACTACAAAGGCTGTGACATTATAAATGATGCAACTAAAGGGAGAGCAAGCAATCACTTCTAGCTTCTGAGAACATATTGAATTTTTGGGATTCCAGTCTTTGGATGAGGAAATTAAACTCAGGTATAGTTTCCCTCCTTACATGGAATTGGAAGATCCCAAGGCAGTGTTTAAAAAACACTTGATGTAATTTATGTCTGAATTGATACTAAGCAAAACCACTGATCGGATTATTTATGTTAGCATTTTTATAGGACCTTATTACCTGCATATACCCACAAAGCAACAGAAAAAGTATTTCAATCTAAATCATTAAATATAATGTGTAAGATGCTGTATACATTCAATTTTTACAGCTCTCCAGGAGTCTGAGGATGATGCTGCCCAATGGTCACATTGTCTCTTTCACTAAGCTCATGAAAAAACACATTAGCCACCTGTTTCCACATCCAGCGCTGAAATCAGAATTATCCAGTTAATGACAAGTTCCTACTTCCCAAGAGTAAAATAAACTGTTCCCATTCCCAGCTCAAATTCCTTCTTGCTACTTCCACTCCCCTTCTCATGTGCCTTCCACCACAATGTGTCCACACTGTCGGCCGCATCACTCCTGCCAGCTGTCCACCACAGCTTCTTTCCCTGTCTCTCCATTCTCTGTCCTTCTGCTTTACGTTCCCATTTTTCCATAATGCTATCTATTTTGCCTCTGCTTGCTTTGCAATCTTAAATTCTCATTCTCTCAACATCAGCTACAATTGCCACGTCTACCGCCCCCTTCCTGCTAGTTGCATTTTCCATTAGCAGCAAGGTTCTGACCTGGATAGAGGATTGGCTGACTGGTAGAAAGCAGAGAGGAGGGATTAAGGCATCTTTTTCAGGATGTCAACCAGTGATTAGTGGAATTTCACAGGGACCACAACTATACATGTTATATATTAACAATCTGGATGAAGGAACCGAGGGCATTATTGCTAAGTTTGCAGATGACACAAAGATGGAGGCACAGGTAATATTGAAGAAGTGGAGAGGCTGCAGAAGGACTTGGACAATATGAGAGAGTAGGCAAAATAATAGCAGATGAAATACAGTGCGGGCTAAGTGTGAGACTATGCACTTTGGTAGGAGGAACAGACATAGACAATTTTCTAGATGAGGAAAGGCTTTGGAAATCTAAAGCACAACAGGACTTAAGAATCCTAGTTCAGGATTCTCTTAAGGTTAAATGCAACGTTAGCATTTATTTCAAGATGTCTAGAGTATAAGAAAAGGAATATGCTACTGGGATTGTTTAAGGCTCTGGTCAGACCACATTTGGAATATTGTGAGCAGTTTTGGGCCTTGTATCTAAGGATGGATGTGCTGGCATTGGGGAGGGTCCAGAGGAGGTTTACAAGAATGATCCCAAGTTGAAGGGCTTATCGTATGAGGAGCAGTTGAGGACTCTGGATCTGTACTCAATGGGATTTAAAAAGATAAGGGAGGAACTCATTCAAAGTTACAGAATACAGAGAGGCCTGGAAAGAGTGGATGTGGAGAAAATATTTCCACTAGTAGGACAGACTAAGATCCAAGGGCATAGTCTCAGAGTGAAGAGATGGCCCTTTAGAACTGAGATGAGGAGGAATTTCTTCAGCAAGAGGTTGGTTAATCTTGGAACTCATTGCCGGAGTGGGCTATGAAGGCCAAGTCATTGAGTGTGTTTAAGACAGAGGTAGATAGGTTCTTGATTAGTAAGGAGATCAAGGGTTATGGGGAGAAGGCAGAAGAATGGGGTTGATTGAATGGTCTTGCAGACTCAGTGAGGTGAGTGGCCTAATACTCTTCCTGTATCTCATGATCTCACGCATTTACATTGACTGGCACCATGCCTCACATTGAGGGGATTTGCTAAGCAGAGATGCACTTAATTATGCTCTCTACTATGTTCTTTCTCTCCTCTCTTCCAAGTTGCCCTCCTTGCCTAACCCAACCTCTCTCTTAACCCCATCTTTCTCTTCCCTCTTTTCCTGTTTCCTCTTTTCTCCCTTGCACCTCAGCCTTCCCTCTCCACAAGGATTGTACAATTCCTGTCTTCTCTATGTGCAGATCCTATGCAAATCAGGTTGACATTTATTACTTGTTTGCAACTCTTTTGGAGAGCAACCAATTTAAGAAAAGGCTGTATTAATGGAATTTGTTTAACTTTTAAATAGACGTTTAAATAATAATTTTAAGGTGAAGGGCAGGAGGTTTAGAGGGGCTAGAAGGAAAAATATTTCACCCAATCTGGAATGGCAATCTGGAATGCACTGCCTAGCAAGGTAGTAAAGGTGGAAAACCTCACAATCTTTGAAATGTATGTGGATGAGCACTTGAAAGGTCATAACATTCAACATTATGAGCCAAGTGCTGGAGGTGGGATTAGTCCAAATAGGTCAGCCTAGGCTCAAAGGGCTGAAGGGCCTCTTCTGTGCTTTCTAATTCTTAAGTCCACTTTGATAATTGTATGATGCAGTAAATGATTTAATTTCATAAGGTATCCCTGGTATCAGTATCAGTACTTGAGGTATCACTCCCACACAATCAAACTGTACAGCTATTGTAAAGATGTGGCCTTGATATGTTCAATCTGTGACTGGGAGCTGAAAAGCTTGTGGGAATTTTAAAAGAACACCAGGTTTCCAAGGTTTTCTTCATCATTTCATTTCCATCTAGCTATCATAAATAATCCAATTAATTTTCAGCTCAGCATTACATAAATACTTGCTTCGTGCTGTTTTTTTAAACAAAAATGCAGTCTACAGTCCTTTTCAATGATTTTGTGCAAGAGCAAATCATTGCAATTCACCCTGAGAACCATATCCCTTCCCTCATCCTGCCTCACTTTATATTTCAACTGCATTTTCAGTCTCTATTACAGTACTGCAATCTCTGCCAAGTGACTGCAGTATGTTATTTTATGCGTGCTGGCTCTCTCTCTCTCACGCTTTCTGCTCCTGTCTCTCTGTGGGAGAGCAGGTTATACCTGGGATTATAGAAATATAGTCCAAATAATGAGGCATTGAATGCATCATGTTTATTAGAGTTTTGAAAGAATAATCTGTCCATTTAGTCTCTGCAGTTTACCAGTAGTCATAGAATCACTACGTGTGGAAGCAGGCCATTCAGCCCATTGAGTCCATGCCAACCCTCCAAAAAGCATCCCACTCTGATCCACCCTCTACCCTATAATCCTCCTATCCTCCACATCCCTGGACCCTATGGGCAATTTAGCATGATCAATCCACCTAACCTGTAGATTTTTGGATTGTGGGAGGAAACCAGAGCACCTGGAGGAAAACCATATAGACACAGGGTGAATGTGCAGACTCTACACAGACAGTCGCCAGAGGGCGGAATTGAACCCAGGTCCCTGGCGCTATGAGATATCAGTATTAAACACTGAGCCACTGTGCGACCCTGCATATTTTCACTGTCAAGTAAAAAGAAATCAATGCCTTTAAGAAGTTTCTACTGAAGCTGTTTCTAGAACCCTTTAGGAAATGCATTTCAACTTGCTATGTAAAAAAAATGCTTCACTTCCCTCCCTTGTTCATTTGCTAATTATATCAAATTTTTGTCTGGTTACTGACACCTTTGCCTCTTGGAAATAATTGCTCCATACTTTATCAAAATTCTTCATAATTTTGAAATACCTGGCCTGACCAAATCATGTTTGAGCAGTGCATACTGTAGTAGTTTGCTTTCTAAATTGTAGATGAGACCAGGTTTATTTCTTTTGCCCTGCCATTCAACAAGACTATGGCTGATACACCTCCGACTTCAATTCTTCCGTGCCAACTCCTCATAACAACTGCCCAATATTTCAAAGATCTATCAGACTCCACTTTAAATATTTTCTGTTATTTAGCCTCTATGACTCATTGGGGTAAATAATTCCTGACATTCACTATCCCTGAAAGAAAAAAACTCTTCCCATTATTGTTTTCTCCTCTGTATCTTTTTGTTAAATCTGATTGCAATCCTCTTGTTGATTAAATTTCACTAAGACACCAAACCATGCAAATACCTGTCAACTCTAAATATGTAAACATACTGTACAAATTCTTTAATGCCAAGTCTAATACTCAAACCGTCAAAATTGTTAATTTCTTTTAAACTGTTGTGCCAATTACATGTTTGGTTTAGAGGTATGGATCAGAAGTGTACCTCAGTATGATAATGCAGCTTCTTCATCAATGAAAATTTACATATAAAATGAGTATTTTTGTGTAACATTAACTGTAACAATGAGAAAGTTAGTCTCTCCATGTAACTGAAGTCCATAATTTTTGTTGTGTCATGTGATTTGTTGGTTTGATTAAAGGACATCATGTCAAGTGCACTATCCATGAAATTGGGAAAAAATACTTTAATGAGTCTCTAGTATTGGATTATAAAGGCTGTTTTCTCTTACATAGAAAGCATGTGAAAGTGTAGAAAGTCAGTGATGTCTCGCACATTAATTGAGAGTGACTGAAAGAACTTCTATTTTCCCTATTTTCTTATTTAAAAGAGTTTTGCATTAATTTTAGTTTCTTTCTCCTTCTTTCTTAGTTGCACACATTCTTAGTGATGGAACTGCTGAAAGGTGGAGAGCTGCTGGAGCGGATCAGAAAGAAGAAACACTTCAGTGAAACGGAAGCTAGTCACATAATGCGCAAACTGGTCTCTGCTGTCAGCCATATGCACGATGTGGGAGTAGTCCATAGGGACCTGAAGCCTGAGGTACTGAATATGCTCAAAACATTATAGAGCAAGGAAGGTGGAACATGTGTTTGGAGTTCTCATGTTAATTTATCCTGCCTATTTGACTTTAAGCTAAGTTTCCTTTCTACTCCCTGCACATATCCATTTCTATTCTCGGTCGTTACATACAAATATGCCAGTTAGGAGCAGGAATAGGCCACTCGGCTTTTCGAGCCTCCTCCATCATTCAATAAGATCATGATTGATCTGTTTACATTGTTGTATTTCTTTGTAACCATTCACTCCCTTACATATCTAATTCTGATTTAAAGCTATCAAAGACTCTGTTTCCACCACCGTATTGAAGAAGAGTTATGCTCTCTACTTCAGGTTTCTGATACTTGTGAAATCATTCTGCTCTTAACTGGTGAAACTTTTCCAGTAAATCCAAAATTCATTTAATGACAATTTTTCTGTTCTAGTTTGTGATCACCAAAACCTGAACAAGAATTCCTTGTTGCATTATTCAAGAACTGCCATATATAACCAAAACACCCAACTGGAAAAATCATAGGATAGTAATGGTTAGATGGAGGATATTCTGTATCATTTTATATCAAGTATGTTTCTATGTAAGCCTTCCTGTGGAATGCATTCGCTTTCAACAACTGGAAAGTTGAGTTTATAAACAACTGTTAGAAACACTTTGCCTTCAGACTTGCAGATTTTACGTAGTCTCACAGAATGGAAAATTACACAAATTCTACCTAGGTACTGTAAGCCTCTTCCAGTGAATATAGTTGTATAATGCAGATGAGCAATATCTAGTGATGCAAGTCTCATGATTTAACTGGACAAAACTAAAGGGCTCCATTGTTAAATGTCCTATTCTACAAACCATTTCATGATTTAACCTCAGGCCCTCTCTGCAGTTAACAATGATCATCAAAGTTTAAACTGTTCTATGTTTTCTTCTTTACTCTGCACTGACAACATGCCCAGCCTCCTTCTGCTCCGACTTCAAGAATCTGACTTTCTATAGGTTTATTCCCCATGACACCAAGTGCTCCTGCAACATTCCAGAAGCCCTCTATGTCTCCTCATCTGTCTCCACACATATAACAATTCCCTCATAGTATACCTCTTTGCCATTCCTCACCTTTAGTAAAATAATATACATAACTCTTCTCCCAAGCCTCTTTTTGACAAGCAATGTCTCTTTACAAGGTGCCTGGAAACATGACAAGTATCTTTTTCCCAGTGTGATAATTACTGCCAAACAACCTCCCTGACACTGAAAATTAACTATTGATAGGTGAAGAATCTCATTCCTGTAGGTTCTAATTGTTGCAGAGTATAAATATGTAAATTTGATTTATTTTTATTTTTCATCTATTTTTCTTTTCTCTCCTTTGTAACCAATTGTTCTTTTCCCCTTGTTTCCTCTTTCTTCACTTGATTCACATTGAATTCGCCCTTTTCAACTTACATTCCTGTTCCGTTGTTAACATTGGAGAAGATAGTGGCCATAATGCCACTGGTCTAGTAATCCACAGATACAGGCTGTACTCTGATAACATGGGTTCAAATTCCATTGTGACAGCTGGTGAAATGTGAATTCAATAAATAGGAAATCTGGACTTGAAAGCTAGCCTCAGTGATGGTGACCATGAATTAGCATTTGGTTCACTTACAGTTCTTTGTGGTTTGATTTTTTTTCTTCTTGTTACAAGATGTGAATACAGGGGTGAGCACTTTGTTGCCCATCTCTAACTGTCCTTCAACTGAGGACCTTACTATGCTATTTCCAAGGGCAGCTAAGAACCGGCTGTGTCAGTCTTGAGTCACATATAGACCAGACCAAGTAGGGATGACAGGTTTTCTTCCCTAACAGAAATGAGTGAACTTAATCAGTTTTTACAACCCTCAGTGATATTTTCATGGCCACCGTTACTGAGGCTGGCTTTATTGACCAGCTGTCATGGTGGGAGCAATGGCCTTGGCCTTTGGATTACTCGCTCAGTGATGTTGTTGTATTGCCACTAGTCCTTAACTGGTCTGTAATGTTGATTAGTTCCCATTTTCAGCAACTTCCCATGTTAAAAGTTTAAAAGCGTAAGTGCGGTGCAGTGGACATGTCCCTACGTCTGAGCCAGGAGGTCCAGGTTCAAATTCAACCTCCTGCTAAAGTGTGCAGTAACATACCTGAACAGATTGATTTGAAAATATCTAAAACATAAGTGTGAAAAGGCAGGTTTAACTCACGGCAGATTCTGTCAGGTTCCCTCCTGAGGCAACATTGGCAGCAACAACAGTAATAATTTGTAGTTATACAGTGCTTTTAACACAGTAAAACTCTCAAAGGTGTTTCAGTGCCCCATCATTAGCTTTTGTTATTGATCAGTCACATTATCTGAGGCATTGAAAGTGGCAAATCTATTTTTACCCTGATTCTTTTTTAAATCTCCCTTTGCTTATTCACTTCTATTCTTGGATACTTTAGATGAGCATTTTTAAAATTATGAGCAATGCTTTACATACATTATTTTAAATAAAGTGTTAAATTTAATTTCCCAACTGTCAGTCAAGTGCAGAACTGACCTGAATTTTCTTGCTACAAATTGCCATTGCATAACTGTACTTCATTGCCATGAAAAGCTGCTTGCTGTATAGGGTGGTATCACACACTAATTATACACCAGAGAAATAAATTGTACCTTTGGTTCATAGTAACAAAGCATCATGTGAATTTTGGGATTTATTAATAGTCTGAAGGTCAGGGAGAATGATTTTCTTAACAGGTAAATACATTAGCTTTGCTAATGAACTGTCACTTCCTGACTAGAATAACTATTTTTCTTTAATTGCATAGATTTATGTAGGAAACAACACAGAGGTATTGAAAGAGCTGTCTAATTGCCCTTATTATGTTAACCCACTGGAATGAGCATAGGTCATGTTGGCCACATACTCGACATTTGCACTTCATAGCATGGAACTTTAGTGCATATAGCTTGTTAAAATTGCATTGTGCATTCGTGCACACTAATTGTGGGAAGTTTTTTTGAAATCCACTTTGTCTGGTGTGGTGTAATTTCTTTACATTTTGAATGCAGGCAGTGGAGCCCAAGGGAATGAGTTGTAAAGGCCACTCACTGTCTTGGCAGAGCTGCACCATGGCCGGGACATATACAGAGGGGATTGAACTTACTCTATGGTATTGCATTGTATTTGCAGACAGTAATGTGACAAGACCATTAATAATAACTATTATTGTGGCAAGAGTGTTCCCAGAACAGAGTACATTGTTGGAACTTTCCACTATATTAACATAGCTATGACATAAGGCTGACTAACAATTTTACTTTCTGACCCTTTGTCATTTACAGTAAAATTCTGCAGCTCTCTGACAATAAAATAAATTCTAGTATTTCTCTTGTTTGGGCTCATGTTGGGGATCTTTGATATAACACATGCTTTTTTTATTCTTAATTTTTTTACATGATCTGGTTGTCATTGTCGTGGCCAATATTTGTTGCCCATCCCTAATTGCCCTTGAACTGAGTGGCTATTTCAGAATGCAGTTAAGAGTCACCCACATTGCTGTGGGTTCTGAGTCACATATAGGCTGGCAGATTTCCTTACTTAAAGAGCAGTAGTGAACCAGAAGGGTTTTTCTAATAATCATTGGTCACCATAACCTAATTCTCGAAAGCGAATGTTGAGAATGGAGTTCTCAAGTGAGCTTCCCAGTGGATTTTGTTTGGGTGTGTGGCCTTCCGTAAAAGTATAATTAGAGCACCAATGAGCGACAAAGTGTATGTTAAAGCATTGAGAAATGCCATGTGACAAGAGAGATAGTGCGAAATAATTGGCAATGTTCAACTGCCTTTGTTTTGGCAAATTAAAATTATCAAGTTCACTTCTTGAGTATAAATCATATTTCTTCAACTTAATCTGATTTACATTTAGTTTTCTGAGGTGAACAGATGCTTGCCATATGATTTTGCCGCAGAAAAAAAACTGATGTAATTGGTATTTTTAGTTTGCTGTGTCAGCTTTTAGAAAGACAAAGATTGATACTCATTTGCAGATAATAATCTAATCTAATGAAACATTTTACAGGAACACGCTATAAAAAGGGTATCATGGTTCAGTGTTTCACAGAACATTTTGTAGCTACAAGTGATGATATTTATTAATAACCCTGTTTCCTATTTTCCCCACCCCAACTCTTATTCTGTAGAACTTATTATACGCTGATGATAGTGACAGCACAGAAATTAAAGTCATTGATTTTGGGTTTGCACGATTGAAACCTCCTGATAATCAGCCTTTGAAGACCCCATGCTTTACATTACATTACGCAGCTCCTGAATTACTGAAGGATGATGGTTACGATGAATCCTGTGATCTGTGGAGTTTGGGTGTAATCCTGGTAAGTTGGTGGCGAGGTAAAGGATGATATACCAGGGATACCTGGTGCAAGTTGCTTATTATTCCCTACATATAAAATAGATCCTAATTAAAACATCAGCTCTTGGAAGATTACAGCACAAAATTAAATGATTAGCAATTTAGCCTATCACACTATCAATTCTAAGATTGAATTATCTATATTCCCTTTGCTTTTCTTATCTATTAAGGAACATTAAAAACATTCAGCCCATTGAGCCTGCTCTACCATTCAGTTAGACATGACTCATAATCCAATTCAATTCCATTTTTCCACAATATCTCCATATCTCTTGATGTCATTGGGCTCCAGAAATCTGTTTTTTTATGTTGAATATGCTTAAGGATTTCCACAGCCCTTGGGGTAGAGAATTCCAAACATTCCCATCTTTCTGAGTAAGTAGGTTCCTCCATATGGCCTATTCCTTACCCTGAGATTATGATATTGGCTTGATTCACCAGCCAGGGGAAACATCTGTATTCACTTTGTCATGCCCTGTAAGAGTTTAATAAGTTTCAGAAATGTCACCCTTATTCTTCAAAAGTCTAGGGAATACAGACTCAGTTCCCTCAATCTGTCCTCTTAAAATAATCCCAACATCCTAATAATTAACTTTGGGAACCTCTGTCACACTCTCTGGCAAGTATATTTGTCCTGAGGTAAGGGAATCAAAACAGTACACAGTAGTCCTGGTGAGATCTCACTAAGGCTGTACACAAATATTTAGGCACATGGACGTTAGTACAATGAAGGGTATGTAGGCTATTCTGATCTTAGAGCAGGATAGAAGGCCAACACAACATCGAGGGCTGAAGGGCCTGTACTGTTCTATGTTATATGACATCTTTACTCCTGTATTCAACTCCCCTTGCAAAGAAGACCGATGTGTCACTTGCCTTCTTAATTACTTGCTGCATCTGCATGTTAACTCATGAGCCTGGTCACCCAGGTCCCTTTGGTTACCTGCATTTCCCAACCTCTTACTTTTATACCTTTCCGTCTTTTTCTACCAAAGTGAATGACTTCACATTTATTCACTTTATATTCTATGTAGCATGTTCTAGCCCATTCACTTAGCTTGCCCAATTTCTGTTTAAGCTTTCTTGTATTTTCTTCACAATTTACTTACAACCTCCAACCAGTTTGAGTTGTCAGCAAATTTGGGAATATTACTATTGGATCCTACACCCAAATTGTTTCTATTGAATGTGAACAATTATGGATCCAGTGCTGATCCTTGCAGTATCCCACTATTAACAGCCTACCTTGCTGAGTATGACGTTTATTTCTACTCTTTATCTATTAACTAATTCTCAATCCATACTAGTATATTTCCCCAAATCCCATGCACTTTAAATTATTTACTAACCTCCTGTGAGGGACCTTATCAAAAGCCTTTAGAAAATTCAAATATACCACATCCACTGTCCTCTTTTATCAATGGTACATTAACATCCTCAAAAAAATCAAGTTTGTCAAACATAATTTCTTTTTCATAAATCCATGATGATGTTTTAATTTGCCATTCTTTTCCAAATGTCCATTTGTGACATCCTATATAATAGATTCCTGTATTTTCTCTACTATCGATGTCAAACTAAATGCCTTTAACTTTCCATTCTCCATCTTCTTCCCTTCTCAAATATTGGAGTTACTTTAGTTACTTTTCCAGAATCTATAGAATTTTGAAAGATAACCACTAATACATCCAGTATCTCCCTAGCCTCTTTGACACTCTGATGTGAAGTTAAGGGAATTTGTCAACCTTCAATCCATTAACTTCTCAAGTAAAATTCTTTTGAGTATTTCAGTTTCACCAGTTCTGTGGTTGCCTCATATTTCTGGAAGATTTTCTGTATCTTTTTTTAAGAAGTGGTTGGGGAAGTTTTAAACTAATATGCTAGGGGGCTGGGAACCGATGTAAGGAGTCAGTGAAGGGGGAAGCATGTTCAAATTTAAAAATAGAAAAGGGAATAAGAAAAGTGAAAGGCAGAGAAACCAAGGACAAAATTCCAACCGGGCTATTGAGGAAAGTATTAGAAGCAAGGCAAACAATGTTAAAAAGACAAGCTTAAAGGCTATTTGCCTTAATCCGTGGAGCATTTGCAATAAAATGGATGAACTAATCACACAGATAGTTGTAAACAGGTACGATATAATTGGGATTACGGAGACATGGCTTCAGGGTGACCAGGGATGGGAACTGAATATCCCAGGGTATTCAGTATTTTGGAACGACAGACAAAAAAGGAAAAGGTGATGGAAGGGCATTGCTAGTTGAAGTGATATTATTCACAAGGACTGACAATGTGGAGTCTATATGGGTAGAGTTGAGAAATACCAAAGGGCAAAATATGTTTGTAGGTGTCATGTATAGACCCCCAAACTGCACTGTTGATGTTGGGCATGGCATTGAACATAGAAATTAGAGATGCATACGATAAGGGAATAACAGTGATCATGGGTGATTCTAATCTACACACAGATGGGGCAAATCAAATTAGCCACAATGCCACAGAGGAGGAATTCCTGGAGTATATATGGGATGGTTTTCTTGACCAGTATGTGGAGGAACCAAATGGAGAGCAGGCCAACTTAGACTGGGTACTGTGTATTGAAAAGGGAATCATTACCAATCCAGCTGTGCGTGACCCCTTGGGGATGAGCGACCATTACAATATTTTTTATCAAGGTGGAGAGTGAGATAGGTGAAGACTGGGGTGCTGAATCTTAATAAAGGAAACTATGAAGATGTGAGGCGTGAGCTGGCCTTGATAGATTGGGGAGAATTACTTAAAGGGATGACAGTGGGTAGACAATGGCAACATTCAAGGAATATATGCGAACACTGAAATAACTGTTTATTCCTGTCCGGCACAAGACTATGGCTTGCAAAGGAAATTAGAGAGACGATCGATCCGAGGAAGAAGCACACAGATTGGCCAAGTAAAATAATAGGTCTGAGGATTGGGAGTAGATTCGAATTCAGCAAAGAAGGAGCGAAGGATTGAATAAGAAGGGAAAAATACAGTATGAAAGTAAACTTGCATGGAACATAAAGACTAATACGAAGAGTTTCTTTAGGTAATTGAAGAAAAAGAGATTGATGAAGACAAATGTAAGTCCTCTACAGATATAACAGAACAAAAGAAATAGCTGAGCAACTGAATATAAACTATGGTTCTGTCTTTACAAAAGAGGACACAAATCAGAAATATTGGGAGATGCAAGATTTAGTGAGAGGAAAGAACTGAGGGAGATCAACATTAGTAGAGAAATGGTGCTGGGAAAATTGAGGGGATTGAAGGTGGGTAAATCCCCAGTGCCTGAGAATCTACATCCCATAATATGCAAGGAAGTGACTCCAGAAATGCAGGATGCATCGGTGGTCATCGTCCAGGATTCTATGGACTGTGGTATGGCTCCTGCAGATTGGAGGGTAGCTAATGTCACTCCAATATTCAAAAAGGGAGATAGAGAGAAACCAGGAAATTATGGACCAGTAAGTCTAATGTCAGTAGTGGAGAAAATTTTCGAATCCATTATCAAGGACTTTAGACAGGAGTGGCAAGATCAGATAGAATCAGCATGGATTTATGAAGGGGAAATCATGCTTGACAAATCTGTTGGAATTCTATTAAGATGTAACTAGTAGAGTTGACAAGGGAGGGCCAGTTGACGTGATGTATTTGGACTTTCAGAAAGTGTTGGACACAGTCTCGCGTTAAGAGATTACTGTGCATGATTAAAGTGCATGGGATTGGAGAAGTGTATTGAGATGGATAAGAAACTGGTTGACAGAGAAGAAACAATGAATTAATGGATCCTTTTCAAATTGACAGGCAGTAACCAGTGGGGGTGCCACAGGAATCGGTGCTAGAACCCCAGCTATTCACAATACATATTAATGATTTGAATGAGTGAACAAAATGTAACATCGTAAAGTTTGCAGATGATACCAAGTTGGGTGGGAGGGTCAACTGTGATGAGGATCTTCCAGCATGATCTGAACAGGTTGGGTGAGTGGGCAAATCAATGGCAGATACAGTATAATTTGGATAAATGTAAGGTTATTCATTTTGGATGCAAAAACAAGAAGGCAGATTACTGCCTGAATGCCTGTGAATTGGGGAGGGGAGTGTGCAGTGGGGCCTGGGTGTCCTTGTGCATCAGTCGCTGAGGGTAAGCATGAAGGCAAATGGTATATTGGCCTTCATTGCAAGAGGTTTCGAGTACAGGAGCAAGGATGTGTTGTTGCAGTTAAACAGGGCCTTGGTGAAGCCACACCGAGAATATTGTGTGCAGTTTTGGCCTCCTTTTCTGAGGAAGGATGCTCTTGCTCTCGAGGGAGTGCAGCCAAGGTTTACCAGGCTGATTCCATGGATGGCGGGACTGATTTATGAGGAGCGATTACTAGGTTAGACTAGACAGGGTAGATGCAGGGGGAATGTTCCATTGGTGGGTGCATCCAGAACCAGGTGCCACAGTCTGAAGATTTGAGGAGACATTTCTTCACTCAAAGAATTGTGAGCCTGTGGAATTTATTACCACAGGAAGTAGTTGATGTCAAAGCACTGGGTATATCAAGAGAAGATTAGAGGAGCACTTGATGTGAATGGGATCAAATGTTATGGGGAGAAAGCAGGATTAGGCTATTGAGTTGGATGATCAGCTATGATTGTGATGAATGGCGGAGCAGACTCAAAGCACCAAATGGTTTCCTCCTGCTCCTATCTTCTATATTTTTATGTTTCTAAGATAGGCATAAAGTGCTCCCTGTGCTCTATTATAGGTCTCTTCTCCCCACGGGTAACGGGTCAATGTTTGCCCTAATGTTTTCCTTTTAATATACGTAAAGAAGCTTTTACAGTTTGCCTTTATGTTCCTTGCTAGTTTGTATATATGTTCTTTTTTCCCTTTTTAAACTGGTTTCTTGATTTTTCTGTGTTCTAAATTGCTCTCAATTCTTTAGCTTAACACTTTTTCTGGCATCCTTATAAGCCACTTCATGTTATCTAATGCAATGTTTGACCTTTTTCAATAACTAGGGTTGATTTTATTTTGTGTGTTCGTAATTTCAAGAAGTATGTATCTGTTCTGGACCACGTAGTATTTTTTAAAATGTAGCTATTGTCTGCCTATTGTCAATTTTTTGTGTATTTTCCCATCCATCATGATCAACTTGCCCCCATATTTTCATACTTTATTTCTTTAGATTGAAGACCCTACTTTGATCTTAAGGATGGATTTTTTTTTCTTCACCTTTCTTTGTAGTAGTGTATTCTATGTCTGAGCAAATTAATAATTTGGTGAGAGAATAATGAGAAACTCCATTCGACAAAGTTGATGTTGGGGAAGCGGGGGATCATTGTATTTGGAGGAAAGCTGACTGTCTTAAATGAAAGCATTTAATATTTGCTCTGCAGCCTATTTTTAAAAGGTTGTGTTCTGCAATAAAATGTTATGGACCTAAGGACCTAAGTACATATGCAGTGACTAAGCAAAGATTTCTCCTTTCAGAGTTTAACCTCAGTGCATTTTCATTTCTGACTGTTGTTACCTCTGACAGTATACCATGTTATCAGGGAAAGTACCATTCCAATGTGAGGAAAAGACATTAACATCCACCAGTGCCGAAGAAATCATGAGGAAAATAAAACAAGGAGACTTTTCTTTTGAAGGTGAAGCTTGGAGAAACGTCTCAGAAGAGGCCAAGGAATTGATTCAAGGTAAGAGCAAGCATAATTGTCTTTTTGTAGCTGGGCCCCTCTCCCTATCACTCAATAGATCCTGTTGAAGTTAGATTTTAATCTGAGATTTGAATATGAAATTGTAAATTCATTTTCTAAAATATCACTGAATATTGATATTGCATCAAAGATCGGTGAGAATGTCCT
Source organism: Chiloscyllium plagiosum (assembly GCF_004010195.1). Taxonomy (NCBI): domain Eukaryota; kingdom Metazoa; phylum Chordata; class Chondrichthyes; order Orectolobiformes; family Hemiscylliidae; genus Chiloscyllium; species Chiloscyllium plagiosum. Next base: position 5,674,006 of record NC_057719.1, read on the forward strand.
CAGGTTTATTCTAGCTTCAAATAGTTAAAGCTTCATTGCAGTAAATGGAGCTTCCCTAGATGGCTTCTCATGGACAAATCACTCTGACCATACTCAAGCCTGTCGACTTTACCTTTGAGATGTGAAAGAGAGCTCATTGGGCTTCAATAAGTGGCACTCATTTTGGGAGTTGGAGAAAGAAAGTAAGAAATGTATTTCAGAGATTTTTTTAAATTTCTAATTGTTGAGTGCCAAACAGAATTCTATTTGATTCGGCAAGTTTAGGTTATTTGTTAAATATTTGTGAATTTGGGAACATTGTTGTGTTATGTCTCACAGCGATATACTTTTAAGAAATATTCTGAGGGTGTCATGGCATATGACCTCATGGTTGAGAGTGTGGTGCTGGAAAAGCACAGTAGGTCAGGCAGCATCTGAGGAGCAGGAGAATCAACATTTCGGGCAAAAGCCCTTCGTCAGGCATAAGCCCCTAATTCCTGATGAAGGGCTTATCCCCAAAACGTCGATTCTCCTGCTCCTTGGATGCTGCCTGACCTGCTGTGCTTTTCCAGCACCACACTCTCAACTCTGATCTCCAGCATCTGCAGTCATCACTTTCTCCTATATGACCTCAAGGAATGAAGCTCTCAGGCTCCATCTGTCCTTTTGCAGCATGCTTTTGCAAGCTGAGGGAAGCAAGTCCTGTGATTACAGTGAACATGCGTAAATACCAGGATACGTAATAAAAGTTCCTTCAATTCTTTAGTAATACATAGCCCACATTTTGCCTTTGTGTTACAGGAGCTAACGTAAATATAACTGTGTGATAATGATAGATCATCAGTATATCTCACCACTATATCATGTGGTACCATATAGTGATTTGCTTGTAAAATCTGTACTTTTCACTGACAGGACTGCTGACTGTTGATCCAAACAAGCGGATTAAAATGTCGAGCCTCCGTTTCAATGAATGGCTTCAGGACAGCAGTCAGTTATCATCCAATCCACTAATGACCCCAGACATTCTTGGTTCTTCAGGTGTTTCTGTCCACACGTATGTCAAAGCAACATTTCATGTAAGGAAACATTTGACAACATTTCTAACTTCCCTTTCATTGTGTTCAGAATTTGCCTATGAAACAGAATTTACATAATTCCTTTAACAAACAATAACTCTACCAAGGTTTTTGCAAAAGGGAAATACATAGACAATATTAGTAGAATGAAGGAATTGACTGCTAGTGCATAAGTTATTGCAGAAACAGATATGAAGAGGTTTTAACAGAGGGCATATGTTCTCTGACATACATTCTCATCCTTGTTCATCTTCCTAATTTCCCTTGTTCCCCCCCTGCCCTATCTCTGTAACCACACAAGAACGCTGCCTTCCTCCAATTCTTGCACATTCCCAATTTCTTTCGACTTATACACCAGCCTCCTCAATCCCAGCACAAGCTGCCCTCTATATTGGCAGTGTGCCTTCAGTTGTTGCTGCCCTAATACTGAAATTTCTTCCATAAACCTCTTGGCTTTCTTCCTCCTTTAAGATTCGCCTTAAAGACTTCACCTTTGACCACGCTTTTGGTCACTTGACCGAGTCTTTTTTATGTAGTCTGTGTCAAATTATTTTCCCCATAAAGCACCTTGTGATGTTTTACTTTATTAAAGGCATTACACAAATGCAAGTTGTTGTTGCTTTACTTGTTTTTGATGTGACTACTGCACATTCACTCTCTCTCTCAATTAATTTGATCTCTGCTTAGGCCTTCAACAAATGCAAGAGGGAAGGCTTTTGCCTTCAGAATGTGGACAAGGCACCTCTGGCGAAAAGACGCAAGATGAAGAAAACCAGCACCAGTACTGAAACACGGAGCAGTTCTAGTGAAAGTTCCCACTCCTCCTCCTCTCAATCCCATGGCAAAACTACACCAACCACAAAACTACAGCCCAACAACCCAACAGACAGCAATAATCCAGACAGTATCTTTCAATTCTCCGATTAAGCTGCTACAGTTACTCTTTCACAATTTAAAAAAAAATCTTATGCTTTTAATTGTACTTGATTCTCTGCGGAGCACAAGTTTCATTTTTTGTTATGAGTGCCCCTCCAAAATGCCTGAACTGTTTGGTGCTTTTAAATTACTGAAAAGCACACACATTTTTTAAAGAAATTATATGTAGTTCCATACTTCCTCTGGCATCAATTGATAGCTTTTCTCTGAGAAATCCAAACTTAGTGTTCGTAAACATCACAATAAGTAAAACTCCAATCAGGAATCCATAAAAGCTTACTACTGTACTGAGTAATTGAGTTGAATAGAAAATATGTCTTTCAGGGGACGTTAAATAAGTTCACGAGTGACAGAGGAGTAGAATGAAATGCTGATGAGTTCAAAGGGAGAAAGGTTGAAGAAAGCTCGTGTGGACCATGAACACAAACCAATTAGAATAAGTGGCGTGCTTTCCTACTGTAAATTCCACAATATGGAAAAGCGTAGAAAAAGGACAGTTTTAAAATAATTATAAATTATGCATTTCTAGGGAAAATAGAATCTCAACAGCCTGGCACTCAAAGGGCTTTTATTTATTTTTCTGTTTTTTTAAATTGTGAAAGGACGGTCGGTGTACATAAATGTTATTGGATGCACTTTTCAAAGAACATTTGCAGATATTTCTGTACTTCAGACCCTACAAGGTACAAAGTGTTTAATGTGTTTACCTTTTCCGAAAGACAGAATCAAAGCTAAGAAACTTACTGTACAAACAGATCTACGCTGGACATTACATATGCAAACGAAATGTGCAGACAGCTCAGATTTCTCATCTTGAATCACTTACACTATGTAGCTTTAGAACCAGTGACATTTTGCTTTTAATTCTTTCGGACTCTGACTTTGTATTCGTCCAATTGCGACTTCACTGTGGCTCAATGTGAGAATCACGCACGGCTATCTGTTCTATGTGCAGTCATCCCTCTACCTCCAAAGCCTTTCCTTCTGTTCCCCTAAAGGCTCCAAGGTAGACGGTATGCTTTGCATCGAATGATTGATGGAGGGCATGGGAGCATGTTTACGATTAGATGCTGATTGTAAGTGCAAAATTAAGGCCTGAAAACAAAGGAAATTGGTTAGAAGTGGGGGTGAAAATCTTTTTGCCTTTCAAAATTTAACTGTTATAGGCTCACCAGTTCTAACTTGTGCAATGTGCTTTATTTTTAAGCAAAATATGAAATAAGTGACCGATATGTGAAATCTGAGTCCTAACACATATTAAAAATATATATAGATATATATATATATGTATAGATATGTATGTTCTATTTTTAGGGGCCATCTGGGAAATTTGCTTCTATATTGAAATAATGGCTATTTAAGAGTAACGTGTGCTCCATATGCCACGTGCTTTGTTATTGATGTATTCTTTGGCATGTAGTCTGTTTAATTTTTGCATGAGTGGTAACGGTGTAGCCAAAGTGTACAAGTTTAACAAATTGTGTTGCAACCATTAATTTAACTTGTTCTGTGTCTCAGCCAACAATTTGACATTTTTGATGACTTTTATGTAATTGTTTTTCTGAGTGACAAGTAACTAGGTAGCTGAGTGGTGCAGGCTACCATCTTCAGATTAATACAATTAGTGCAAGAAATTCTGATCATGTAGCTCTGCATGATTTTTGCTCCATATTTATGCAGTGGAGACTCCTAAAAAAAAGAAATGTGGGTTTATTTGGGTGGGTTTTTTTTCTGTGAGGTCTGCTAATAATGTTCAGGTTAGATATTAACAAATCATTGTGCTAAAGGTGATCCACAGGAATCCAAAAGAGTAGAAAGGAAGTAACTGCACTTGGCTTAGAGAGTTCCTGGAGGAAATTGCTGCTGCTTTGTGGCAGCAAAAAGCACCTTTGTGAACATGTTAAATTTTTAAACTGCAGAAAAGCAGTGTTTCTCAGTTTGATTTTGATTTACCAATTTCAATTCTTCAGCTTTTGCACCGTGCAAACGGTATACTCAGCATAAAAGGGGAGGGGGAATGCAAATTACTGCAGATACTAGAACTGTGCAATATGAACAGCACATGCTAGCAAAACTAAACGGGTCCGTCAACATCTGTGGAGAGAGAAACGTAGTGTTAACATTTTGGGCTGATTACTTTGCCACAGACCCATGTTTCTCTCTGAAACGATTCTGCCTGACCCACTATGTCTTTCTAGCATCTTCTATATTTATTACTAAACGTAAAGGATTTTTCTTTGTCAATCATAGTGAAACAGAGAATCTAAAAAGATTTATAAATTATCTTGGTATTCATACGATTCTGAAAGGAAATAACTACTTTTTATGTGAATAGGAAATTTTTAGGCTTTCAGAACCTGGTATTTTATTGAAATAAAACATATCTTCATGGTCTATGACTTTTTGACCAAATAAAAGGCCAAGTAACCTTTTCTACCAATGTGACCTAGCCCAGTAGCTGTCTTTTTGCAAAACAAAAGGCACAATTTCTTTGTGCTTATTCAGTTAATTTGGAGACGACATGCAATTTTTGCATCCTCTTTCAGTTTAGGGTTAGAGAAACATTGAAAGCCATTTCTGGCTTGAAGTTGGAACTAGAGACTGCTGACATAAATGTTCCCAAATTTCCTGGATCATGTTTGTGGAGAAATGATGACCAACTTTACATGTTTCTGCTGTGATCCTCCAACGGGAACTTGCGTGAAATTTCCTGTAGAGATCATTTTCCTATAGCTGGCATAAACCCGCATACATGCAGCTGAACAAGCGAGTGAGCTGCCATCTTCTGCCTAACATGAAGTCTCTGCTCCTTCATTGTTATGCAGAACACGATTTTGCCTGTTGGGAAGATCATTCCTCCTCCTCCTCAGAATGGGATGTGGTGGTAGGGTGGGGTTGGACATCTATAAATTTTGAGTAGGCTAAGGCTGACAGCTTTGCTTAAGTTATAGGGTGGCTTTTGTAAGAAACTCACTGTCAACCTCCATAAATTGCGCAAGCATCTGTTGATTTTAATCATGGTGCACACAAATCTATGGATGTAATTCTATGCCTGCACATTATTCAGCCAAATTCAGAAATCTGGGGAGGACCAATGTAAACAGGAGGCAAATGGTTTCAGCCAGTGTGTCTGGGAAGAAAGAGGCAATAGTCAAGGAAATTTATCCTTCAAAATATTCCAGTATAAAACTACCTGGAACTGGTTGTGTGCAAATTTCCTCGGATAAAACACTGTGCCACTCTTATGCGGAAACCTTTCAGAAAGTTTGCGCTATTGAGGTTGCATTGTCTCTAGAATTAACAGAGTGCTGGGCAGGTTGCACTGTAGTTTTTCTGTATTGTGCACAAATAATTCCAAACTATTGGTGTCTGGGGGAAAGTTCACCTTTAAATGCCTTTTAAATGTGAGCTTTTTTTCTTTATTTATGAGACTATCTTAGTTTAAAAGGCTTTGCTAAGTACATAGAAACTAAGGACCTCCATATTGAGAGTGTCCAAGATGGTGTAATGTAGACAAATGGTTGTAGATCATTGGACTTCTGAAGATTTGATGCATGGCTCAGACTGAACTCTACAATCTCTTCTAAATGCTATTTTCATAGTAAATTCGATATCTGCGATAGAACATTGTAAATATTAACTTAAGCTACTGAACAGGCTGCAGTGTTGATTTTTCTTTTTGGCATCCAGGTTAGATGCAGCTGATAGTTTCAAAGTGTTGCAGATCTTTCTACAGCCTGTTTGAAATCAACTTTTTTCAAGGTTGTGCAAACTTCTTACTGCAAAACAATTCAAAGCCTTTTCTCTCAACAGATTTATCCTGTTGAGAAGGTTGAGCTTGCCTATTAACATATACTGAACATGTGTTTTTACATAACAGTTTTTAACTCTGTATAATACTTTTTCAGATAGCTTAAAGATTTAAACTGAAGTCAGAATATTGTTGATACAAGGCACTGCCGTGTTGCTGTATTTATTAGATATTTAAAGAATTTTAATGAGGGAGAATTAATTCAATCACTGAAGAGTTGTTGCAACTTTCTGGTGACTTGTACTAATTTTTAAAAGTTGATAGCTTTATTCAGGTGAGTCAATAAAAGCTTTTAAGACTTTTTAGGACTTTATAGTCAATTTGATTTAACTATAGCTCCTTAAAGGAGGTTGGCAAATACTCATTGCAATTTTTTTAGTGAGAATTTAATTGTGGCTTTATTGTGTGTGGTGAGAATTGTCCCACTGTGCAAACGTGCGATAAAATTGATGCAATTTAACAATTATTATTCATAACGAAACTCTCACTCATTAGTATTATAATTTATATAATGCCTCTTCAAGGAGGAGTGCTCCACACAAGAATTGTGCTTGTTTACATTTGCAAGACAATGGTATTCATTTTCTTATTCATTTTGGTTTACACTTTGAGCATTGCCGTCTAAGTGAATGAAATAACACCTGTGGCACTTAAAAGTGACAAAAGGGTAGAAACTTCAATTGATTTACAAGATGATTAGGGGTTTAGATAGGGTCGACAGTGAGAATCTTTTTCCACGTATGGAGTCAGCTATTACAAGGGGGCATAGCTTTAAATTAAGGGGGGGGTAGGTATAGGACAGATGTTAGGGGTAGGTTCTTTACTCAGCGAGTCGTGAGTTAATGGAATGCCCTGCCAGTAGCAGTGGTGGACTCTCCCTCATTATAGGCATTTAAGCGGGCATTGGATAGGCATATGGAGGATAGTGGGCTAGTGTAGGTTAGGTGGGCTTGGATCCGCGCAACATCGAGGGCCGAAGGGCCTGTACTGCGCTGTATTCTTCTATGTTCTATGTTCTATGATGCCATTCACATATAAATCCATAAAAAGTTGACATCATTTTGCTGGAGCAACCCAAAACTAAAATCCATTGTTCCATTCTGTCCACTGCAAACCATGCCCACCACCTCCAACCCTCTGAGGGTATCTGACCCTCCTTGGAAAATTAATTCCTTTTCCCTTCAAAGTTTCAAGAGCCTATTCCTTACTACCATAATTTACATGCTCCTCCAGCCCTCAGCATAATTTCTCCTTACACCTCACCTCTTTCAATTAGCAATTATGTTTATATTGTTAGCCCCTCAAGAAATTTGTGGAGGTATTGCATGGTGAAGAACTTTTTTTTAAATGCAGGGAGTGGCAAAGACCTGGAATTTGCTACCCATGAGGATGGTGAAAGCAGAGACTATAAGTGATTCCTGTAGGAATTTGAATGGATATTTGAGGGGAATAAATTTGCCAAGCTTCTATGGTAGTCGAGAGTGTGGTTCTGGAAAAGCACAGTAGGTCAGGCAGCATCTGAGAAGCAGGAGAATCGACGTTTCAGGCATAAGGCTTCTGTGGTAGAGCAGGAAAATGATTGTGACTGGATTATTCTGTGATAACTGATATACATTCAGTGGATTGAATTGCGTCTTTCTGTGCCATATTGAATCATAGAGCCATAGATATGTACAGTGTGGAATCAGATCAGTCCAACACATGCATGTCCACCAGGTATCCAAAATCAATCTAGTTCCATTTGCCAGCATTTGGCCCATATCGCTGTAAACCCTTCCTATTCATGTACCCATCCAGATGCCTTTTAAATGTTCGAATTGTACCAATATCCACCACTTCCTCTGGCAGCTCATTCCATACATGGTCCACCCTCTGCATGAAAACGTTGCCCTTTAGGTCCCTTTTACATCTTTCCCCTCTCACACAAACCTATGCCCTCTAGTTTTGGACTCCCCTACTCTGGGGAAAAAGACCTTGGCTATTCACTCTATCCATGTCCATCATGATTTTGTAGATCTCTATTAGGCCACCCCTCAGCCTCTGATGCTCGAGAGAAAACAGCTCCAACCTATTCAGCCTCTCCCTATAACTCAAACCTTCCAACACCCTTGCAAATCTTTTCTGCAACCTTTCAAGTTTACTAACATCTTTACTATAGCAGGGCAACCAGAATTGATCGTAATGTTCCAAAAGTTACCTAACCAATGTCCTGTACAGCCACAACATAACCTCCCAACTCCTATACTTAATGCACTGACCGATAAAGACTAGTATACTGAATGCCTTCTTCACTACCCTGTCTACCTATGACTCCACCTTCAAGGAACAATGAGCCTGCATCCAATAGTTTTTTTTTATTTGGAATCACTCTCTAGTACCGTTAAGTGTATACGTTCTGCCCTGATTTGACTTGCCAAAATGCAACACCTCATACCTTTTCACATTTCTTTAAATTTCATCTGCTGCTCCTCAGCCCTTCTGAGTAAGATCCCGTTGTACTCTGAGATAACCTTCTTCACCGTCCACTATACCACCAGTTTTGGTGTTATCTGCAAACTTACAAACCATTCATCCAATATTCATATCCAAATCATTTCTATAAATGACAACTGTAGCTAGTTACTGATGCCTCTACCAGAAAGATGTTTTATTTTACAATTAACTCTATCCAATCCTTTCATAATGCTGATCACCGATAATTAAATGCTCCCTTCAGCTTGCTTTATCTTCTGGGACTATTTACTATCTCAAGTGAGCACGTTCACTCACGGTAATGTTAATGCACATTCCAAACTGGCTTTTCAAAATATGCTACCACCTGACGTAACATACATTAAACACGTTTAAGTGCAGAGACAAGTCAGGAATGGCTGAATTAAGTGTACAAAAAGCACACCAAAGCATTTTTAACCTCAAAGTTAAAATGTAATTGGAGGAGCCTTAACTTGTGATTGTTTCCACATAGCTTTTGTCTTTGGAAACTAATGTTTACTCTGTGTAGGTATCACGCCAGAGATGTAGGGGGTGGGCAGTGGCACTGATGGTTGAGAAATATCAAGGGCAGGGTTCGCTGTCACTCTATAAACCCAAAAGGAAAATTGGTAAAAGTTAGCCATGCAAACATTGTGGAATTAGTTTGTTGGAAATGGATGTATTTGTTTCATGTAAGTAGAAGTTTACAGAAAACTAATTTCTTGGAAAGATACCTTGAAAAAGTAAGGATCTGATTCTTTGCCTCAAGTATCAGAGTCACATAATTCTAAAATCGGCCCATCTCCTCCTGTTATATCGCTTCTGGTGACTAGTTTTTTGTTTTCAGTGGAAAAGATGTCTTTTATATTGACACAATTCTGATATTGAATAGGTTCCTCATTCATATTAAAACATCTATTGGTAAAGCCACGCTGTGCAATATTGACATACATTTTATGGGCTAACAGCTCCAGTAAAAAAATGCAAGAATTTAATTTATATAGAATCACATTGAAATTACAACACAGATTCAGACTATTTGGCCCATATGCCAACTGTTTATATATCCTATGAGTCTTGTCTCGACCAATGTCATCTAACCATGTGAGCATATTACCGTATTAACCTCAATTTTGTTTGTTTATCTAGTTTCCCAACTAAATGCATCAGTATTATTCATCTCAACTTCTGTGATAGCAAATTCCCCTTTCTAAGTGCTCTCTGAATACAGAAATTTCCTCTGAATTCCTAATGGATTTTCTTGTTGATTACGCTATATTATGGCCTCTCATTTTGGTAATCCCTTAAATTGAAATAATCTTATTTATTTCCATCTTATCAAATCACATCATAATGTTATGTCTCTAATGTAGTCATAAAATAGTACGACATGGCAGGAAATTATTTGGCTCAATTTGATAGGTTCCTGGCAGCAGTTGCTGGAATTTGAATGCAGCTAATAATAAAAAACTCTAGAATATGAGATTAATTTCAGTAATGGTACAATGGAACTGTCATTGAGCGGGAATATCCATCTAGTTCACTAATGTCCTTTAGGAAGGGAAATCTGCCATCCTTAGCTGATCTAGTTTACATGAAACTCCAGAAACACAGCAATTTTGTTGACTTTTAACTGCTGTCTGAAATGGCCAAGTAAACCACTCAGTTCCAGGGCAATTCAGGGACAGAGAGGTTTTCCATAAATAATCATGAAATTGACATAGCATTAAAGTTCAATTATACCTCACCCAACAATGTGTAACTTATCAAGGATTCTTGTAGCAATACTAATAGCAGCAAAGGGCAAATTCTCATTAAGTTTATAATTGATGAAATACTGCAGGAAATTCAATAGTAAACTATACGGAGGAGCCTAAAATATTTTTTGAGGCAAATGCTGTCAGTTTTGCTGTCGTTAATTACTGCAAATTCCAGGCCCCTGTTATTAGCATTTTCACAATATGTTACAATCAGAATTAAAACTAAAATACTCTGCTCAATTGCATGCAGCATTTCCTGATCTTGATGTAGATTTGTTTAACGGGTGCCAAATTCACCTGGAATCTATAACAATGATGGTTCAAGGCCATTTCCCATGTACAGTGAAATCAAATCAAAGCAGCAGCGGAATAGATCCAATAATGCTTCTTATTCAGTCACCAACCAGGAAAATGAAACAAGATTGTGTGTTTGTAGCTTTATGCTATTTTGTTTTTGTACGGTGTCTTTTTCAAAGTAAATCTGTGTGCACGGTAACCTTTCAAGCAGTTCAATGTCTTCTATAATGTATATGTTTATATTTTTGTACAGGCTGAGTCCTATTAATGTAGAAAGCAGTGATGAGATGTGAAACATGGCAGCTTATGTGTACAGACTGTTTAGGGATTTTGGATCCCTGGTTGTTTATGCACAGTAATGTAACAATCATGTTTAAAATTGTGGTCATGTTTTCACATTTTTATAATATATGTTAATTTTGTCTTTCACACTGTAACTAAATTGATATATGTTAAATAATTGGAAGGTTTTAATTTCAGTCTGCCACTTGTTTTTAATCCATTTTCCACAGTTACTATGTCATAAAAGAGGGAGGAGAACGTGCTAGAAAATTCCAGAATATTGCATATTTAATTGCAGTGTGAAGAGGCCTTTAACTAGAGGTCCTCCCACTTTTTGTTCATAGGGAAGCTCTGTAACTATTGGTACATATAAGGAGATTGCCCAATAACTATAGTCTGACTGCCTGAGGTCTCTTGCAAATATTAACACGCCCACAAAAAGTGACAAATATTAACTTCTAAAAGTCAGTTTATAAACTAACAGTTCCTTCCACTGACTTCAAAAGTAATCAGTCTCGAAGGAAAACGATGTTGTTAGTCAGATTACTGTTGCTGTAGGAAACCAAATTGTTGGACAGCAATGAAAATAGTGTGTCAGTGAATCAACTAGTGCACAGCAAGAGTATTTACAAGACGGAATCCCAGAGACAGTGTTTGTGAACATTTCCCCAAAGACCTTCATTTGAAAGCGTGCTTTGCAAATTCACATTGTGCTGTCATTTAGTGGGTGGACTACAAACAATTATGGAGCATTAATTCTAGTCTGCAAAAACACTTGCTTTGGTTGCAGGAAAACCTGTGAGTTTGTTTTGTTCCAACTACGTATCTGAATTTTAAAGAAAAACTCAATTAAGGGATTACTGTTAATGTACACTAGATCTATTTGTGTGCCAAGAATGTTTTAACACAGTTTAAGAAACTAACATTAATTAATGCTATGTATATACCTTTTGAAAAAGTGTGCGCAAGTATTTGCATACATTACTACCTTTTTCTTAGAGTCTAGATTCTCCAGGAATTGAGTGTTGTGTTATCGTAACTTTATAATTCAGACATAAGGCAGCTCAACTGTAGATGATAGTGAGTGAGAAAACTATTTTTCAAGAGTTGGACTATTTGGGCAATACATCAAGTTCGTGAATTATACATACATACCTCAAACCTTTTGCCAAGGTGTGTGCTATTTTTTTGTACTCACTGTAAGTTGGATTGGATATCTCCCATTGGTGACAGTAAATTTCTGGCCTTTATTCATTCTGAACAATTCGCTTGTAATGAGTTTTGCGCAAATCAAGGAATGAATGTGCAAGTCACCTTGGAGAGAAGTCCAACAATTCTACAATAAATTAAATTCTGAATGGTACTGGAAAATTTATGTTCCTCTTCATTCCTCTTTCCTAAATTATAGTTTAATGATTTGATTCAAATGCTAAACTTCTGCAATATACTAGTCACCAATCCCAAAACAGGAACTACAAACATGCTTCATCGGCACAGGGTATTCAGCCTACAGAGCTGTATTTGTTTTGATGATCCATCCTACCTGCCGGCAGCCTCATCACATCCCCAGTACCTTCTCTCCTAGAAAGAAGGCAGGTTTTCTGAATTAATAACTGTCTGCTACAATTGTTACTTACAAAAATAGAGACTGTTATAATGGACCAAAGAACACGTTGAGAATATTGTGGACATCGTAGTTTAATGAAGCACAATAATTTAGTGCTCATCCTTGTTTACCTTCTTTCCAGCTTGGCACATTCAATCCTGGGGCAAATGATATGTCAGAGTCAGGCATGCGTTGACATAATTTCTTGTGGCAGGACTGGAAGAACAAGACTATTTTTGCTGGTGAATTGTCCCACAGCATTGATATATTCAAGGATGTAATGCCGAGATTTTTAATCAGTAAGGGAATTAAGAATTATGAGGAGAAGGGCACAAAAGTTGAGGATTTACATCAAATCTTTGACGGGCATGAACTTCGCACAGATAACAAATCACTGATGTTGCTATCATGTAACTCCTATCTACTGAAAAGGACTGCTCAATCAGACCAGATTAGTCGATGAGGAAGAAATAGATGACGTCTGGGGCTGATTGTGTGAGTATGCAGATAATGGGGGCTGTCGGTATCAGATCAGCCATGATCTCTCTGAATGGTCGAGCAGACCCAATGGGCTGAATGGCCTACTTCTGCTCCTACTTCTTGTTGAGTGGGTTTACCCCAACATGTAAGCAGGGAGTTCAATAAAAAGAGAGTTTATTTTCGAAAGTTCAGTGTCTACCAGTGTTTCTTGGCTGAAACTCTTCGTATATCCTCAAAAGGTTACCTTGCCTCTTTCTATTTACCCTCACTTTCATTTTCTAACTGAGTTGTTGTGCTTTTGAAGTATTTCCTGATTTTTATAAGATTTTTGTATCTTATAGCGTTATTATGCTTGGAGACACCATACAAAACCTCCCAGACTTATATTACACTGCATGTATTCTGTAAATAAAAACAAAGAACTGCAGGAAATCTGAAACAAAAACAAAAATTGCTGGAGAAACTCAGCAGGCCTGGCAGTATCTGTGGAGAGAAAGCAAAGTTTTGGGTCCAGTGACCCTTCTCCAGAATTGATTGTAGCTAGTAAAAGGTGGCATTTTTTGCACCATCAGTGGCTGTAAATGGGTTGGCTGGTGATGAAAGCAGCATTACATGGGTTGCTTTCATCACAGCCAACCCGTTTTCCCCCACCGATGGTCGTCATTAGCAGCTATTCTTTCTCCCCGGCTCATTATTACCCATTCCTTTGCCCAATTGCTATTCTCTCTCACTGGGAAATCTATTGGTCACTTCCTTCCTCTTCCCCTCTCCCACCCTCCTCACCCCAGGTCTTCAGCATAAAAACCACACTTACCTCACTAAAATCAGATCTGAAGAAGGGCCACTGGACCAGCAACAGTAACTCTGTTTTCTGCGCACAGAAACTGCTAGATCTGCTGAGGTTCTCCAGCAGTTTGTTTTTGATACAATCTGTGGACCTGTTTTAGGTCTACAGGATAAGATTGGACTTTTCACAAAGAATTGGTGAGACCACATCTTAAATACTGTGCACAGTTTTGGTTACTTTGTTTGAAAAAAGATATAATTGTGTAAGATGCAATTCAGAGAAGGTTCACAACTTATTTTTCGGAGGAAGATTCGATGGGTTAAGCGTTTACTCATTGGAATTTCAAACAATGAGAGGTGAGCTTGTTGGAAATTGCAACATCTTGAGGCTATCGGAAAAACATTTTTACTTGTTGGGGTGACTAGAACTCAGAATAAGAGGTCTTCCTTTGAAGATGAAGATAATTTATTTTATCTCTGAAATTTGTTAGTCTGTGAAACTCCCTTCCCCAGGAAGCAGTGGAGGCTGGTTCATTGAATTTGTACAAGATAGAGCTAGGTAGATTTTGATAGACAAGGGAATCAAAGATTATTTGCAGCAAACTGGAAAGTGGAGTTGAGACCATAAAACCAGTCATGGTTTTATTGAATGGTGTAGGTGCAAAGAGGCCTAAAAGCTTGCTCCTCCTTCTCTGTCATATGTCTTGGGTCTGGGATCTTGATGAATCACTTACATTGAATGATAATACTTGATGGAGAGAGGCTGAGAGAAAGTCACCAGCAAAATAATCTCTCGGTCCCCATCTAGCAATTACCTAAGACTTCCTGACTTTGCACAAGCCTTTTGGTCAGCCCATCTACCAAGCACGACCAAATTTAAATAAGCTAAAGGATTTTTTTAAACAGTGGATTCGAAACAATATTTCATAGCAGAAAGTTTTTAGAAGTTTTAAAGGTGACCGGATCTATAATGTGAATAGCTGATTGTCTTGTTTAATATGGCTTGATGTATTTGACTTGAGAATACTTATTTATATACCATTTATTTCACACACATTGCTGTTGTAACAGGGAAGAAAAGCACACAGCAGTCCTTGTGTGTCGTACAAGTATTTTTCCCTGTATAAGTTAAGCTACACACTGTGGAAATCTTACTAGCAGTTATACTCTTTATGCAACACAATACTATATTCGTATGTTAAAGATCCAATAGTCTGTCAGAACTAGTCTCGTTTTTTTTCTAGCTGGGCTAGGAATTGAAAGTGTTGAAGCATTTCTGTGTAGAAGTTTTGCAACATCAAGCTGATTAGTGAAGGTTTTTAAAACAAACAGATGCCAAAGTATTGTATTTTCACCCCATGCTGTATATATCTGCTCATAGAGAGAGTTATCAGCTTGTTATATAAACTGATAAATTATGGTGATGGCTCATAGGGGAGTTTATTACATGATGACTTGGGTTTTGTAATATCTTTTATTTATTGCAGAGATGATATCCAAATGAGTATTTTGATGGTGCAGAGGTTAGAATTTGTTAACTTGGTGTTGGGAGTTAGTCAAAATGGAAACAAACTTTCCTTTGCTTTAGGGAATTTACTGAATAAGTTGTATCAACTTGACAACTTGTGTCGGGCAATGGGAAAACTTGTACTTTGTAAACTATGCTATTTTAAGAAGTGACGCAGTGTTTAGCATGTACTAATGTGCTTGCTTCAATTTATTCAGTTTAAGTATAGGATTACTATTGAAATCAAGGGCTCACACTTTCAGAGACATTTGTGTGAATAAATGTACTTGTTACTGTCTGTCTTTTGAATTGAAATAAATTTGCCAAAAGTATGGAATAAGTGTTTTTGTTTTGTGTTATGGTTTATCAGTCATTGTGTCAGATTGCTGAAGGCAGCTGTTGCAACTCCATTGCTCAGCAAAGATATGCTCTGAAGCTGCAGGTCTGGCAGCCTCTGTAAGGCGGGAGAAATAGGGAGGTATTTATACGAGGCTGAGAGAAGGTGAGTCATGGCTCCAGAAGCAAAGGTAGCAATAAAGAGGTGATAATGACAGTACATAGAGAGATTATAGGGAGATTAGGAGCTGTGAGTGACCAAGGCTGAAGCCAGTGCTGTGTGACAAAATATGGGGGGGAATGGGTGAAGTAGAAGCAAAATGGAAAACGGGAGAAGGGTAGCAAAGGGGGAAGAGGAGAGGAAAAAGGTGATAAGAGAGTGGGGAGTGAGAGAAAGACAATCAAGAAATATGAGGTCCAGAACGGTGAAAAAAAAAATTTAAAAACGGTAAATGAAATAAAATTACGGAGCAGAATGAAAACAGAGGGGTCGAGATGGGATAATCACCTGAAGTTGTTGAATTCAGTGTTGAGACCGGCAGGCTGTAACGTGCCGAGTCGGAAGATGAGATGCTGTTCCTCCAGTCTGCGTTGAGCTTCACTGGAACATTGCAGCAGGCCAAGGACAGACATGTGGGCATGCGAGCAGGATTGGGTGGTGAAATGGCAAGCCACAGGAAGGTCTGGGACCTGATTGCTTACAGACCGAAGGTGCTCAGCAAAGCGATCACCCAGTCGGTGTTTTGTCTCTACGATATAGAGGAGACCACATTGGGAGCAACGAATGCAATAGACCAAATTGAAAGAGGTACAAGTGAAACGCTGCTTAATCTGAAATGAGTGTTTAGGGCCTTGGATGGTGGGCATGGAAGAGGTAAAGGGGCAGGTGCTTCACCTTCTACGATTGCATGGGAAGGTGCCATGTGTGATGGGAGAGGAGTTAGGTGTGATGGGAAGGTGCCATGTGTGATGGGAGAGGAGTTAGGTGTGATGGAGGAGTGGGCTAGGTTGTCCTGGAGGGAACAATCTCTGCGGAATGCAGACACGGGGAGGGAAGGGAAGATGTGTTTAGTGGAGGGCGGTGGAGGGCACCGTCGACCACGTCGGGGAACTGGTCCTCCTGGCTTGAAGAAGGAGGCCATCTGTGTTGTACGTATTTTGAACTGGTCCTCCTGGCTTAAAGAAGGAGGCCATCTGTGTTGTACGTATTTTGAACTGGTCCTCCTGGCTTGAAGAAGGAGGCCATCTGTGTTGTACGTATTTTGAACTGGTCCTCCAACACAGATGGCCTCCTTCTTCAAGGACCGCAATTTCCCCCCCGGCGTGGTCAACGGTGCCCTCCACCGCATCTCCTCCACTTCCCGCTCCTCCGCCCTTGAGCCCCGCCCCTCCAACCGCCACCAGGACAGAACCCCACTGGTCCTCACCTACCACCCCACCAATCTCCATGTACAGCGCATCATCCGCCGTCACTTCCGCCACCTCCAAACAGACCCCAGCACCAAGGATATATTTCCCTCCCCTCCCCTATCAGCTTTCCGTAGAGACCACTCCCTCCGCGACTCCCTTGTCAGATCCACACCCCCCACCGACCCAACCACCACTCCCGGCACCTTCCCTTGCAACCGCAGGAGGTGCAACACTTGCGCCCACACCTCCCCCCTCACTTCTCTCCAAAGCCCCAAAGGAAACTTCCATATCCGCCACAGATTCACCTGCACCTCCACCCACATCATCTACTGCATCCGCTGCAGCCGGTGTGGCCTCCTCTATATTGGGGAGACAGGCCGCCTACTTGCGGAGCGATTCAGAGAGCACCTCTGGGCCACCCGGACGAACCAACCCAACCAACCTGTGGCACAGCATTTCAACTCCCCCTCCCACTCCACCGAGGATATGCAGGTCATTGGACTCATCCACCGCCAAACCACAACAACCCGACGGTCGGAGGAGGAGCGTCTTATCTTCCGACTGGGAACCCTCCAACCACAGGGGATGAACATGGACTTCACCAGTTTCTTCATCCCCCCTCCCCCCACATTGTCTCAGCCGGATCCCTCCAGCCCGGCACCGCCTTCCTGACCTGCAGTCTTCTTCTTGACCTCTCCGCCTCCATCCTACTCCGACCTATCACCCTCACCTTGACCTCTTTCCACCTATCACATTTCCAACGCCCCTCCTCCAAGTCCCTCCTCCCTACCTTTTATCTTCTCCTGCTGAACACTCTCTGCTCATTCCTGAAGAAGGGCCTGTGCCCGAAACGTCGAATCTCCTGTTCCCTGGATGCTGCCTGACCTGCTGTGCTGTTCCAGCAATAAAGTTTCAACTTTGATCTCCAGCATCTGCAGACCTCACTTTCTCCTCGAGAACAAGAGGGACCCAATCCTTGTTCTGGGAGGGGAGGGAGGGGGTGAGGGTCGTGGCCCGGGAGATGGACCGCACGCTGTTGAGAGCCCTGTCAACAACTGTAGGTGGGAAGCCACGGTTGGAGAAGAAGGAGCATATATTAAGAGCACTACTTTGGAAAGTGGCCTCATCGGAACAAATGTGGCGGAGGCCGAAGGAGCTGAGAGAAAGGGATAGAGTCCTTACAGAACGTAGGGTGAGAAGAGCTGTAGTCCAGATAGCTGTGGGAGTCAGTGGGCTTGTAATGGATATTAGTGGATAGACTGTTGCCGGAAATGGAGACAGAAAGGTCAAAGAAAGGAAGGCAAGTGTCGGCGATGGACCAGGTGAAGGTGATGGAGGGATGGAAACTGGAAGCGAAGTTTATGAATTCTTCCAAGTCAGGACGAGAGCATGAAGCTGCACCGAAATAGTCATCAATGTACCGATAAAGCAGTTGTGGGAAGGGACCCGGGTAGGCCTGGAACAAGAAATGTTCCACACACCCCATGAAAAGGCAGGCATAGCTAGGACCCATGCGGGTACCCATTGCTACACCTTTGATTTGGAGAAAATGGGATGAGTTGAAGGAGAAGTTGAGAGAGAGAACAAGTTCAGCCAGGCGGAAGAGAGTGGTGGTGGATGGAGATTGTTCGGACCTCTTTTTGAGAAAGAAGCGAAGAGCTTTCAAGCCGTCTTGGTGTGGGATGGAGGTGTAAAGAGATTGCACATCCATGGTGAACAGCATCTCATCTTCCGACTAGGCACGTTACAGCCTGCCGGTCTCAACATTGAATTCAACAACTTCAGATGATTTTCCCCATCTCAATCCCTCTGTTTTCATTCTGCTCTGTAATTTTATTTTATTTACCTTTTTTTAATTTTTTTTTCACTGTTCTGTACCTCATATTTCTTGATTGTCTCTCTTTCTCTTGCTCCCCACTCTCTTATCACCTTTTTCCTCTCCTCTTCCCCCTTTGCTACTCTTCTCCCCTGTTTTCCATTTTGCTTCTGCTTCACCCATCCTCCCCATTCCCCACATATTTTGTCACACAGCACTGGCTTCAGCCTTGGTCATTCACAGCTCCCAATCTCCCTATAATCTCTCTATGCACTGTCATTATCACCTCTTTATTGCTACCTTTGCTTCTGGAGCCATGACTCACCTTCTCTCAGCCTCGTATAAATACCTCCCTATTTCTCCCCTTTTTTTAGCTTTGACAAAGGGTCAGTTAGACTCAAAATGTCAGCTCTTTTCTCTCCTTACAGAGGCTGCCAGACCGGCTGAGATTTTCCAGCATTTTCTCTTTTGGTTTCAGTTTCCAGCATCTGCAGTAATTTGCTTTTATCCAGAGGACACTGGCTTTTTTAGGGAAGGTCCACTAAACTGACTGTCAATTGTGAGTGTAGGGAGCCTTCTCCATGGACAGAAGTCCTGCCTGTTAAGATCTGCTAGTCAAACAGAGTCCGACACCTCCATTTGACAGCAGTGCCACTCAAGAGGCTGCTGCTGGTAGTACACACGAGCAATGCCTTGTACTTAGGAGTGACCCAAGCACGTGAGTGGTGTCAACAGTCAGAGTAGAGGTTTGGTTCTTAGGTTTGGTTCTTAGGTTCTCCTTTTCCTGATCCCTTGATCAGGAGCAGACTCTCACAATGAGGGATCTCCTCCCCTCCCAGAGCCCCTCCAGCCACAGGGTTAATTTAATAACAGTGGTGGAGGGATGAGGGTAAAGACCTCAATTCGTGGTAGATTAGATTACTTACAGATTACTTACAGTGTGGAAACAGGCCCTTCGGCCCAACAAGTCCACACCGACCCGCCGAAGCGCAACCCACCCATACCCCTACATTTACCCCTTACCTAGGGAGAATGTGCAAACTCCACACAGTCAGTCGCCTGAGGCGGGAATTGAACCCGGGTCTCCGGCGCTGTGAGGCAGCAGTGCTAACCACTGTGCCACCGTGCCGCCCACTTTTGGGAAGGTGTCCAGGGATCACTCTGCTGCAGGGCCTTTCTGCCACCAAATGCATCATGGGATATAGCACAAAGATCTGTTCCATTACAACTACCAGATACGCCATTGTCCTTTAGGGAAATAAATCTGATGTCTACTTAGTCTGACCTATTTGTGAATCTACTCTCCCCGTCAAATAATGGATTAACTCATAACTGCCCCCTGAAATGCCATAGTAAGCCAGCCACGGACAAATCTAGATGTGTAATCTATGCTGGTTTTGCCAGTAACAGACATATCTTGCAATTGAAAAGGATTTTCAAAAGGTTACTATTTATCTTGGAGTAATTAGAAAGCAGTTTCAGTACATCATACCAATATTCATGACGTGAAAGGTTTAGATTGTTAATTGGTCTATCAATTGATTAGTTGAGGTGTGACTGATGTCAATGGACATTCAGTTATTAGTGATTATAGTCTAACATTTCAATAGCTGTCTGACTGGTGGCAGCATTTTGCTTAATGTGGAACCCAGGTGGATTCTGTGCTGTGCCATTTGCTCCAATTCACTGCCATGGGGGACATCATGGTGCTTCGCTCCACTGGTTGGACTGCAGCAAACAAGTTTCTCTGAGGCAGTGGCCACTCTTCTTAGCTCTGTCTATGAGCAGAAGTGCATCTTCCTCAATGGGGGGGTGAATTCAACTGCACCGCTAAGGTGAGAGACCATGCAGCAAGAGCTAGACAACATTCAGGCTTGGGCTGTTAAGTAACAAGTAACATTCAAGTCACACAAGAGCCAGGCAATGACTATCCTCAGCAAATGAAATGATGTAACTATTACATCTTGACAATACCATCGCTGAATCCCCTATCTACATCCTGGGAGTTCCATTGATTAGAAACTGAACTGGAACAGCCATATAAATACAGTCACTACAAGAGCAGGTCAAAGGCTGGGAGACCTATGGTGAGTAACACCACTTGACTGTTCAAAACCAGGCCACCATTTACAAGGCACAAGTCTGGATTGTGATGGAATACTCCCCACCTGTCTGGATGAATGCAGCTCCAAAACCACTCAAGATTTCACTCTGTAGATTTTTCTTTAGGTTTTCTTGGGTCGTCTTTTCTTCAACCTTTGGCTGCTTAACTTTTCTTATGACAGGTACCTTTCAGAGAGCTATTTGGCTAGCAGTCTATACTTGTTGGCTTTCTTGGCAGTTCTCCCCCTAACTGTTCAAAATGTCCCGTTTTATATCCCAAAACATCAGGTCATTTCATTAGTTTGATGTCATCAAAACACTAAATTCAAATTTGATTGGAATTTGGTATCTTGGGGCATAATTTAAACTAATTGGCCAAATTCAAATTTGTTGTGTACCACGGCAACTCAGCTGCACTATTGGTTTCACAGTCAATTGTTAAATTCTTTCAGCACAGTCTGTGCCTCTCTAAGTCCGTGCCAGCTTCCTATCTCTCTTAAAGGTACAGTACCCACCTACTCCTTCATAACACCTCCCCACTTAATAAAAAGATGAACCCCACACATATATAACATTGAATAGATACCAATCTTATCTATATTTATCAGTTAAATCCACAATAACACATCTGCGATTATATTCTTATGATCTGTAACATGTACGATTTGTAAATTAAAAGTCTGTAACATAAGACTCCAATGAAATAGACTCATATTCTTGTCTTTAAAGCATTCCAAGAATGTAAGAGGATTGTGATCAGTGTACATAACTGTCTCCGACACATTATTCGTGACGTACATATTAAATGCTGTAATGCTGCAGTACCAAACTCAATAGTTGTTTTTCTATCGTGACGTATTTCCTCTGGTGGTTGTTGAGTTTCTTTGCAAAGTTCTGGCAGTTCAATCCTCGCATCACCTTCCTGTAGCAGTACAGCTCCAACTCCTATGTCACTCGCTTCGATGGTAACTTTGAAAGGTTATGAAATGTTTGCTGTCGCTAAAACTGGTGCGATGGTTAATATTGCTTTTAAATGGCTGAATGCCTCCTGGCATTGTTCTTCTTCAACAAATCGGTTAATGGTGCCATTACTCTGCTGAAGTTTGGAACAAACTTCTGATAGAATCTGCTTTGTCCCAAGAATTAGATTAGATTAGATTCCCTACAGTTTGGAAACAGGCCCTTTGGCCCCACAAGTCCACACTGACCCTCCTAAGAGTAACTCACCCTCCGACTAATGCACCTAACACTATGCACAATTTAGCATGGCCAATTCACCTGACCTGAACATCTTTGGACTGTGGGAGGAAAGCAGACTACCCGGAGGAAACCCAAGCATACACGGGGACAATGTGCAAACCCCACACAGACAGTCGCCCAAGGCTGGAATTGAACCTGGGTCCCTGGCGCTGTGAGGCAGCAGTGCTAACCACTGAGCCACTGTGCTGCCTCTTTTTTCGAGGTTGGTCATGGAAATTCCTCAATGGCCTTTGAATTTGCGTTCCGCAAGGTCAACCTTCCATGACTGATGTTATGTCCCAAGAACATCACCTCTGCTTTCACAAATTCAGTTTTGTTTCAGTTTATCACCAGTTTTGCTTCTTGTCGTCATCCAAGTAGCTCTGTCAACTGTACCATGTGATCTTTCCAGGACTTACTAAAAATCTGCACAGTTTGTTAACCCAGCCACAACTCTGTTCATGAGTCTTTGGAATGTCTTTGGAAGGGCATTACTTTTAATTGATGTAGCCCATTTCGGATTACAAATGCAGAAATTTATTTTACCATATCTGATAATGGTACCTGCCAGTAACCACTCATTAAGTCCAACTTGGTGAAGTAACTGGCTTGTCCAATTTTCTTGATACAGTCCTCCGATCTTGGTATTGGATATGAGTCCAATTTTGTAATGGCATTGACCTTCCGATAATCTACAGAAAAATCACTGAGTCCCGTCCACTTTGAGAACTAAGACGATTGGCAAGCTCCACTTGCTCTGCCTGGTTCAGTGATATTCTCGTTGAGCATGGCCTCCACCTCAATCTGGACCTGTCTGAATTTGAAAGGATTAAGCCAATAGGGTTTTTTTAAAATGGAACAGCATTCCCCATGTTTACTTCATGCACAATAACATTAATCCTCCCCATCTGATTTCCTACACATGAGATCATACTACAGTAACAAACGTTTCAAGTTTGTTCTTTGCTCCTGGGACAGATAGTTGACTAACCTATTCCATTCCTCAAGGACATCTTCATTTTTTAACATATTTTGAGGCACACCAAAATTCACATCATCTGGATTTGATTCCTCACTCTGCGAGGTAGTAAGTAATACCTGTTTCTCCAGTTGTTCCTCTCTTCTAGTTCTCTGGAGGGAACCTACACACTCATTTATAAGCTGTGTAAAAGGTTCTTCGAATGCGGGAATTGGCAACAATGGTGATGGTTTTATTACCCCCTGTGGCTTACCTACCATTTGGCACGTATGTTACATACAGCAAAAGTTAACCACATCCTTGTGCACTCCAGGCCAATAAAAATGTTTTTGTACCATAGCCTGAGTTCTTCATACCCCTAGGTGACCTCCGACAGGTAGTCCTTGTGCTACCCGTAACACTTGCTGTCTGAATGCTACCGGCAACACAATCTGGTGCACTTTAGCCCATTTCTCATCTGCACTAAGCTGCTGTGGTCTCCATTTCCATCTTAGGATCCTATCTTTCAGAATATAACCCTCAGGAATATTCTCTGCCTCCTTTTCGGAGTACACATCCACATATATATATCATGTATTTCTGTTGCAAGTCCTTTAGCCTTTCAGGACTAAATACTTCTTTCTGTCTGACCCCCTGCCTGTTCAGGTTTTTTTCTGCACTATAACGTCAAACAGGGTGTCTGCTAACTGAACCTCAACTCCCTCATCTTTCTGTTTAGTGTTTGCATTGTGCTGTGACTTATGATTGTGCGATCTTGTTACTACACAGTCTGGGAAAATACCAGGATATTTTTCTTTTAGCTCCTCAGTTTCTTGGTCTTCCTTGAGCTTCTGCACAACAAGGGGTGTCACTCCCACCTTGGGCCCTGCTAAATCATTCATTCCCAAGAACAAATTGAATTCGTGGAACTGACGCTGTGTCAATCATTCCCACTGTTACTTTCCCAGTCTTGAGTTGGCACTCCAACCTGATCTTATTTAGGAAATGCTAAATTTCTGTCCATCTATCCCACAAATTGCCACACTCTTGGGTAACAGATCATAAAGAGTGCATATTCACTCATCTGTTGCTATTAGAAATGGGTTAGATCCTGTATCTCAAAATGATAACTTTCTCTCCTTGTTCTTTCTGAGTAAACTTTTCCCACAAAGGCAAATTCTTTATAGAGGTCAGGCACTAACTTCATACCCAGCCCCTGCCCAGGCTGTGCACTCTCCTGCAGCTCCTTGGCTCTTGGGGTCTCCTTTACTATTTCACTAATGCCACTGGCTTAGTTTCTTTTACCACATCTTTTCCCACCATGCCTTTCTTTAGTGACCAGCACTCTGACTTGATGTGTCCCACTTTACCACAGTGGAAACACCCGAGGCTTTTCACCTCCTTTCCATCCTCTTGGACTTCTTTTTTAACCTGTGGTAAACACTTACCAGTACTCTCTACTCTTTGTTTCATAGTGTAGGATCTCCCTTTCTCCCAACTTTCCCTCACAGACAAAATTCTGGACAGGAAGCTTGTCTTATGCACCAATATGTATTCATCTGCTAATTCTGCTGTCCTTCTCACTTTCTGAACCTTCTGTTGGGGGTCAGAAGGTTCAGAAAGTGAGAAGTGAAAATGGTCCGAACATAATTTAAACTGATTGGCCAAATTTGAATTTGTTGTGTACCATGGCAACTCAGCTGCACTATTGGTTTCACAGTCAAATGTTACATTTTAATTCTTTCAGCACACTGTGCCTCTAAGTCCGTGCCAGCTTCCAGTCTCTCTTAAAGAGAGTACACACCTACACCTTCATAACACTAAGTTTGAGAGTCTTAGTTGGATTCACGCACTTGGAAGAGACGGTTGGAGGTTCAGTTCAGATGCAAGCTTTGAGCAAGTAACCTACGATACTCACCGGTGTGGTACTCCTAATAAGATGTTCAATCAGGATCCCATTTATATCATGCTTATTTCCGATATGTAAATGACACATTTGCGATATTTAAATCTGATATTCTTCACACCTTAAACTCCATTCTGTGCTCAATTTACTATTGAAATAGAGCAGTCAAATTAGCTCCCTTTTTTCAATGTATTAGTTGAGAATTCTGAGAGTGGTTGAGAATTCTTAACCACTCTCTACCAAAAGCCTTCTTTGACTGATCAGTTTGTATGTTGGAATTCCGATAGTCATGGTAAATCTTATTGGCAACCTCATAAATAGGGCCCTAGCTGTCTCCCTCTCTATGGGAACTTGAGCTGAGATAGAGCATTTCCAAACTACCCTGTGTGATAGTGAATGCCCTGACCAAATCATCACTCAGCATGTATCTGGAAAACTCAAGAAAGGGCCTACACTCGTGCATCCTCCCCAGGTCAGCCGGGTCGGTGAAAGTGAGAAGCACGTCGTCGGTGTAGGCCGAGAGGACCACCCCTGTGCCCGCGCCGCGCAGAACCAGCCCGAACAACCTCCTCCACAAGAGGCGCAGGAAAGGCTCCATGCACAGGGAATACAGCTGGCCGGTCAGGGGGCAGCCTTGATGCACTCCTCTCCCGAAGCGAAGGGGCGCCGTCAGGGGCCCGTTAACTTTAACCAAACACTCTGCGGCGGCGTACAAAAGTCGGATCCGGGCAACGAGCGTAGACGTTCACCAAGTGAAGCACCGCGCCCCCGGCTTAGCCTCCGGTGCCGGGGCCTGTGGTATTGACTTCGGGGGAGGGGGAATGTGTGCGGCAGCACCACCATCGGCGCGGGCTGGACGGCCTTCTGGGTGGGGCAGTTTTTCCTTATGTGCCCCACCTCGCGGCACAGGTCGCACCGCACGCCGTCCGCCGTCCAGAAGACGCGGTAGGCCACGCCCTCGTGGAGGACGGTAAAATTGCCCTCGGTGACCTCCTCCCGGGCCAGGCAAATAAACACCTGGCGCCGGAAGGAGTAGATGTGTCTTAGGGCAGGGTCCTTCAGACCGAGCAGGAACGGCTGGACACCCGACCGGATCTCCCCCAGGGTGGTGAGGTGGGGGAGAAGGAGCTCGCTGGCAATGAAGGGCGGGACATTAGAGATCACGACCCTCTGGGCCGTAACCTCCAAAGGGTCGATGGGCAAATGTGTCCCGCCCACGGTGAGCCCCCTCTCCACGG
The DNA here is from genome assembly GCF_004010195.1 of Chiloscyllium plagiosum. Classification (NCBI taxonomy): domain Eukaryota; kingdom Metazoa; phylum Chordata; class Chondrichthyes; order Orectolobiformes; family Hemiscylliidae; genus Chiloscyllium; species Chiloscyllium plagiosum. The sequence goes on from NC_057719.1 coordinate 5,700,007, forward strand.
CCAGGTGGACCGCCTGCTCGGTCTTCAGGAAAAATACGGCCTTCCCGTACATCCGGGCCACAGCGACGATGGCCAGTGGGCCGACCACACTAGCCATGGCCTTGCTGCAGGCCTCGATGGTCATGTTGGGGTGGGGATAGGCCTTGACCCCTAGGCGTTTGGTCAGGTGCCTGAAGGGGCTTGCAGTCGAGACCGGGGTTGTGACAGCCGAGCCTAAGGCAGCGGCTACCCCGGCGTAGGTGCGGCTGGGCCCGGCGACCTTCGGGCTCGCCATATTCTGCTGCTGGATATTATTGTGCCCCAGGCAGCGGTGGAGGTGGGCCCCTGGTAGCAGCAGTGGTGGAGGTTGTGGGGAGGGGCCCAAGGCGAGTCACCCAAGGCAAGTCCCAGGCAGCGACAGTGGAGACCTGCCTCAGGCAACAGCAGTGGTGGAAGCAGGCCTCGGGCGAGTCCAAGGTAAGCCCTCGGTCGCAGTGGTGGGGGCAGACCTGTTGGGGAGAGTCCCCGAGGCAAGTCCCAGGCAGCCCCAAAGTCGAGTCCCAGGCAGTAGTGGTGGAGATGGGCCCAAGGCGAGTCCCACGCAGCAGCGGTGGAGGCAGGCCTCAGGCGAGTCTACGGTAG
>NC_057719.1:5701642-5706321 GCF_004010195.1 Chiloscyllium plagiosum
AACAAGCAGTTGGGCTGGGAGTCTGTGAACCACCGCAACCTGCGGTTGCAGGGGACTGCTGCGTGCAGCACCCTCCACCCCAGATCCCCGAGAGAAAGGGGGAGGACTCCCGCGTAGAGAGCCCTCCACTGGGGAACAATTCTGTTTCTTTTATTTTACCAAAGCAACTTTTTTTTTTCCCCCACACTACCGCCTAACTGCGGTAGTGCTTATTACAATTCTGTTTCTTTTTTTTTTGTTTTGGGAGGGTAGGGACTAAATCAAAATAGAGTTGGAATGTCACCGCTTTTATTTATTTATTTTTTAAATTCCACCACCAGGAAGATAGGAAAACACCCGAGTGTCCAGTGACAAACACTGCCCTTCACATCAAAGGGCAGTGCTGTGTGATCAAAACAGTGAAGGGGAGGGTAGGGACTAAATCAAAATAGAGTTGGAGGGAGAAATGATGCACTCCACTCCCAACAATTCTGTTTCTGTCAGCCAGGGGTCAGTGATTGGACCAGATTAACAAGCCCAGTCAGAGAACTCATAGTCTGTGAGGTCCACCTGACTGACCTTGTTACAGTCAGTACAGTTAGGATCCAATAGGGAAGGCATACAGAATGGTGTCTTTATTTCAAACGAAATGGAGTATAAAACTAGGATGTCTTTCTAAAACTGGTTAGACCACAACTGGAATACTATGAGCAGCTTTGATGTCCTTGTCTGAGGAATGATACACTTGATAATTTTTTATGATCCCTTTACCTTAATTAGTTTGTCCAGTTTTGGATTACTTGGATACTCTTAGCATGCAACTCTGATACCTATCATGTTATTCCAGCCATTAGGGTTGTTTCATGCACCACCTTATTTTTAATTATTTTGGAATTATCTATCTGCCTCAAATAATCAGATTACTGGCCATACCTTCACCAGCTGTTCACCTGTTTACACTTTACTCACACCATCTGACACTTTTGATCACCTACAGAGACTTATTATTCAGCCTATTGACACTCCACTCACACCATTTGTACAATCTTTTGGTCTCTCTGCCTACACTTCATGTGCCTGTGTGCTTCCCTTCACTTAACCTGATGAAGGGGCAGCGCTCCGAAAGCTTGTGATTTCAAATAAACCTGTTGGACTATCACCTGGTGTCAGGTGACTTCTGACCTTGTCCACCCCAGTCCAACACTGGCACCTGCACACCATGAAAGATATACTAGCACGGAAGCAAATGTAGATTTCACTCGTTTCCTCATTTTCCCCTATCCCCATCTTATTCCAGTTCAACCTTCCAACTCAGCACCATCTTCATGACCTGTCCATCTTTCTTCCCATCTGTCAGCTCCACCTTCCCCTTTGACCTATCATCTTTACCCCCATCCCCATCTACCTATCACACTCTCAGCTACCTTACCCCCAGCCCCACCCCCTCCCATTTATCTCATCAACCCCTCGGCTCACAGCCTCATTCCGGATGAAGGGCTTTTGCCCGAGACGTTGATTCTCCTGGCTCCTCAGATGCTGCCTGACCTGCTGTGCTTTTCCAGCAACACTCTAATGTAGACTCTGATTTCCATCATCTGCAGTCCTCACTTTCGCCTAGAATTGGGGGCAGAGAAAGTTATTAGATTAATACAGATATGAATAGATTTTCTTCCGAAGAGAGGTTGAGTATGTTGAGCCTGTATTCATTGGAAATTAGAAGAATCAGAAGAGATTTTGAGAAATATATGAGAAATTTAGGGGCTTGACGAGGTAGATGCAGAGAATCTGTTTCTCCTTGTGGGAGAATAAAGGCACTGATGGAATAGTCTCAGATTAAGGGATTGCACATTTAAGACAGAGATGGTAAGGAATTCCCTCTCTCAGAAGGTTAACAATCTGTGGAATTCTTTACCACGGAGGGCTGTCAAGGCTGGGTCATTAAATATATTCAAGGCTGAGACAGACTTTTAATCAGTAAGGGGATCAAGGGTAATGGGGCTAAGACAGGAAAGCGTTGATGATTATCAGGTCAGCCATAATCTCATAGAATGGTAGAGCAATCTTGGTGCACTGAATGGTCTATTTCTGCTCCTGTGTCTTATAGTCTTATTATGCTTATCCATCTCACACAGGCCTTCATATCCTGGATCCACAAATCTACCTACAGACTACAAAACGACAATCAAGGAACCAATTCACCGATCCCAAGTTGCAGAGATTGGACTGAAATTATTAACTACGATAGGTTGTGCGTAAAGTGTGATGAAAGCCACATTGTCTCTTTCTGCATTTAATGGAAGGGTCTATGGCCACATGAAGGACAAGCAAAGACAAGGGCAAATAGCTAAAACCTACATTTCTGTAGTGGTTTTCAAGGTCTCAGGACAATGTCATAATGTATGAATGTAACAGCCAATTTGTGAATGGTAAGATCCCACAAACGAGAGTAAAGTGAATGATCATCTGATTTCAATGACTTTTCTTTGTCATTCACTGACAGATCTATGAGGAGAAAGTGAGGTCTGCAGATGCTGGAGATCAGAGCTGGAAATGTGTTGCTGGAAAAGCGCAGCAGGTCAGGCAGCATCCAGGGAACAGGAGAATCGACGTTTCGGGCATAAGCCCTTCTTCAGGAAGAAGGGCTTATGCCCGAAACGTCGATTCTCCTGTTCCCTGGATGCTGCCTGACCTGCTGCGCTTTTCCAGCAACACATTTCCAGCACTGACAGATCTAGCCAGGATCATTCCGGAATGTGAAGATACTACTGGCTTCTTTCCTCCGCTCCCTCACTCCAGATTGTCTTTTTGAACATTTCTCCCTTGCCCTCTTCACCAATAGCAATCTAGTGAATTTATCAACAACTTGGACTAAAATGCTGATGACGTTATATATTTAATAGAAACCCATCTGGTTCAAAATGTCCTTTGGGGAACAAAATCTACTATCCTTGCATGAGCTGGCCTACCTGTGACTCCGGGCTACACAAATCACAGACCCTCTGAAATAGCCAAACAAAGCACACAGATGTGTCAAAACTGCGACAGGAAACCTGAAGAAGAACAGACAGAACCCCATTAATTGACCTGTGCACAAGGAATGACAAGACACACCCTCTTCTGGTGCCAAACTTGGGTAATCTGAGTCACAGGCTCGTCAAGCCTGAAAAGTCATACTCATGGAATCGTACCTTACAACGTCCCATCACCACGATCACCATCCCTGGGTATGTCCTGTCCTAATGGCAAGGCCGATCCACAAAACCTGCAACACCGTGGAATGGATTCAAGAGGAATTTACCCTAGGAGTCCCCAGTATTGACTCTGGACCCCATGAAGTCTCATGGTATCAGTCATACGTAGGCAATGAAATCTGCTGTTTCCTCCCCTTGGCTGACCAGTCCTTGTACTTCCCGATATTTGGAAAAAAGCACAGAGGCTGACAAGGGCCACAGAATGTACTCTGGGTGGGGGATCTCAATGTCCACCATCATGAGGAGCTTGGCAGCACCACTCCTGACTGAGGTGATCAAATCCAGCTGGACTGGATTTGCAGCAGATGGTGAGGGAACCAACAAGAGGGAAAAACAGAATTGAATTTATTGTCACGTATACCGAGGCACAGTGAAAAGCTTTGTCTTGCGAGCAATACAGGCAGATCATAGAGTTAAATAGCACAGAGAAGTAAATAATAGGTAAACAACGGCAAAAACAGGCGAATGCTAAGAGTTTGAGTGTCCATTCAGTATCTAACAACAGTCGGGTAGAAACTGTTACAAAACCGGCTGGTGCATGTGTTCAGGCTTCTGTACCTTCTCCCCAATGGTAGAGGGTGTAGAAAAACATTGCCAGGGTGGGATGGATCTTTGAGAATGCTGGCGGTCTTTCCTTGACAGCGGGTCTGGTAGATGGATTCTATAGGTGGGCCTTTGTAATTGTCTGGGCCAAGTTCACCTCTCTCTGTAACTGTCTCTGATCTTGAATGGTACAGTTGCCACACCAGGGAGTGATACATCCAGACAGAATGCTCTCGATGACGCACCTATAAAAGTTGGCGAGGGTATTCGCCGTCATGCTAAATTCCCTCAGCTGCCTGAGGAACAGGAGACGTTGTTGGGCCTTTGTAACCAGTGCATCCACATGAAGAGTCCAAGAAAGCTCATTGTGGATGACCACTCCCAGGAGCTTGACACTCTCCACTCATTCCACCTCTGTGCTGTTAATGTGTAGGGGGTATGAGTAACATCCCGCTGAAAGTCAGTAATGAGTCCCTTGGTTTTGCCAGCATTGAGAGCTAGGTTGTTCTCAGTGCACCATTTTCCCAGGTCTTCCACCTCCCGTCTGTAGTCTGTTTCGTCAGCATCTGAGATTTGACTGACTATGGTGGTGTCCTCAGCGAACTTGTAAATGGCATTAGTCTGGTTTTGGCGACACAGTCATGGGTATACAGTGAGTACAGTAGGGGGTTGAGTACACACCCCTGGGGGCTCCAGTATTGAGCGTTAGTGACGATGAAACATTGTGGCCTGTGGGTTAGGAAACTGAGCATCCATTTGCAGAGAGTGGGGCTTAGTCCAAAATCACTAAGTTTCGTAATCAGTCTCCAGGGGATAATAGTGTTGAAGACTGAACTGTAGTCAATGAGTAGGATTCTTACGTAGCTGTTCTTGGTGTCAAGATGTTCTTGGGAGGAGTGAAGGGCA
>NC_057719.1:5707006-5716819 GCF_004010195.1 Chiloscyllium plagiosum
TTTTAGCAGGTTCTGTATGTCCTGATTCATCCAGGGTTTCCTGTTGGGGAACACCTGGATTGACTTCCTCACTACACAGTCCTCCACACACTTGCTGATAAAGTCTGTGACGGTGGTGACGTACTCGTCTAAGGTACCTGCAGACTGTTTGAACATGGCCCAATCAGCTGATTCCAGACAGCACTGGAGTTGATCCTCTGCCTCCTCCAACCAGCACTGGACCTGTATCCGCGAGGTTGTCTCCTGCTTGAGCTTTTGCCTATAAGCCGGGAGAAGAAACACGGCATTGTGGTCAGAGTTCCCGAAATGAGGGCGGGGGGATGGAGTGGTAGGCATCCTTCACAGTGGTGCAGCAGCAGTCTGAAATGTTCGGGCCCCTGGTGGGGCAGGTAATGTTCTGGTGGTACTTGGGCAACACCTTCCTTAGATAGGCTTGATTGAAGTCACCAGTTACAATAAACAGGGTCTCGGGGTGTTCCATCTCCAGGGTGTTGGTGGTGGTGTACAGCACATCCAGAGCTTCCTCAACCTTTGCTTGTGGAGGTATGTACACAGCAGTTAGTATCACAGCGGTAAATTCCTGCGATAGATAGAAGGCACGGCATTTGATGGTGAGGAATTCAGGGTTTGGGGAACAATGGCTGCCCAGAGGTTGCAATGTCCGTGCACTACAAGTTGATTGAAAGAGCAAACCCCTCCACCCTTTGTCTTATCCAAGGACGCTGTACAGTCAGTAGGATGGATACTGAAGAAGTCCTGAAGAAGGGCATATGCCCGAAACGTCGATTCTCCTGTTCCCTGGATGCTGCCTGACCTGCTGCGCTTTTCCAGCAACACATTTCCAGCTCTGATCTCCAGCATCTGCAGACCTCACTTTCTCCTCCCAGTAGGATGGATAGAAAAACCATCAGCCTGAAGTGCACAGTCGGGAATGGATGGGTTGAGCCAGGTTTCTGAAGCAGAGTGTGGAGCAGTCCCGCAGTTCACGCTGGAAGCTGAGCTGTGATCTGAGTTTGTCCATCTTGTTCTCCAGAGATTGTACATCTGCTAGGGGTAAGCTAGGAAGGGAGGGTCTTGAAACTGCGTAGCCGCGGTCTTACTAGCAGGCCGGCACGCTTACCCCACTGCCTCGCAGGTGACTTCATCCTCACCAATCATAACAGCATTGGCAGGAGGAACCACCTCGGGTTTTTATGATCACTTTCCTTGGTCCATCAGGTTTACTGTGGGTTTCAACGACATGTAGCAATTCTAGGAATAGACCATTTCCAATGTTCGTTGTTAAAGCAAAGTATGCCATGGAAAATACTGCAAAAATCTTCTCACACTGTGCTTACACTCACAAGTTAATTCCTTTCACATGGACTTGTCCAAAGATCAGACCAGAACAGAGCATGTGATTAGTGAACACGGTCTAAACTTTGAGTCAGTGATCTATCGACCTCCTTGAGTTAGCTACACGTTTACTGTGAGAGAAGCTGTTTTATACTCGTCCCATAGATGCTGAACATTCGAAGCCTTGACATTATCCAATCTCCAGCAAGTGATTAATTTAACAAATCGCCAACATCACAAACGTGTCATGTTTTCCACATCGCTTTGATAATTAATTTATTAAGACTTGAATGTGTCGCTTGGAAAGACACTTATCTCTTGCCTGAAATGAGCCTTGACATAAAACTTAACTTGCACACGATGTTCACCATTTTTATATCGTCAAATCAACTGTCTGATTTTCATACAGCACAAGTCCATGGCAATCACAGTAGTCCACATTGAAAATCTGATTCAGTATCTGTTTTAAACAAAACTTAAGGATTTACATGTATTTGGAAAGGCAAGGACTGATTAGGGATAGTCAACATGGCTTTGTGCATGGGAAATCATGTCTTACAAACTTGGTTGAGTTTTTTGAAGAAGTAACATAGAGGATTGATGAGGGCAAAGTGGTGGATGTGATCTACATGGACTTCAGTAAGGCATTCGACATGGTTCTGCATGGTACACTGGTTAGCAAGGTTAAATCACATGGCATACAGGGAGATCTAGCCATTTGGATACAGAAGTGGCTCAAAGGTAGGAGACAAAGGGTTGCTTTTCAGACTGGAGGCCTGTGACCAACGGTGTTCCACAAGGAATGGTGCTGGGTCCACTGCTTTTTGTCATTTATATAAATGATTTGGATGTGAACATAGGAGGTATGGTTAGTATATTTGGTGGTGTAGTGGACAGCAAAAAAGGTTACCTTAGAGAACAACGGGACCTTGGGCTGAAGAGGGACAGATGGAGTTTAATTTAGATAAATGTGAGGTGCTGAAATTTGGAAAGGCAAATAAGGCAGGACTTATACACTTAATGGTAACGTCCCTGGAGTGCAGGTTCATAGCTCCTTGAAAGTGGAATCTCAGGTAGACAGGATAGTGAAGAAGGTGTTTGGTATACTTGCCTTTCTTGTTCAGTGCATTGAATATAGGAGTTGGGAGGTCATGTACATGAAATTGGTTAGGTCACTTTTGGAATACTAGGTGCAGTCCCTGCAGTAGAAAGGATGTCGTGAAACTTGAAAAGGTGCAGAAAAGATTTACAAGAATGTTGCCAGGGTTGGAGGGTTTGAGCTATAGGGAGAGGCTGAATAAACTGGGGCTTTTTTTCCCTGGAGCATTGGAGGCTGAAGGGTGACCTTAAAGAGGTTTGTAAAATCACGAGGGGCATCGATAGAGTGAATAGCCAAAGTCTTTTCCCTGGTATGGGGAGTTCAAAACTAGAGGGAATAGGTTTAAGGTGAGAGCTGGAAATGTGTTGCTGGAAAGGCGCAGCAGGTCAGGCAGCATCCAGGGAACAGGAGAATCAACGTTTCAGGCATAAGCCCTTCTTCAGGAATGAGGAAAGTTTGTCCAGCAGGCTAAGATTAGGTGAGAGGGGAAAGATTGAAAAGAGACCTAAGGATAAACGTTTTCACATAGAGGGTGGTGTGTGTATGGAATGAGCTGCCCGAGGAAGTGGTGGAGGCTGCAGTTACAAAGTCTCATCTACCTGACAACATGGAGAATTGCCCAAATATGTCTTGTCCCTAAAAATCAGGACAAATCCAAACCATCCAATTAGGCCATGTCTAAGGCCATCTTGATCATCCCACCACCACAATTTGAGATATTCGCTGGTGATTACATGATGTTCGGCACCATTCACGACTCCTCAGATCCTGAAGCAGTCCAATGTCTAAATGCAGCAAGGCCTGGATAACATTCAGTCTTGAGCTGATCAGCGTGAAATAACATTCACATCACACAGTGCCGAGTGGTCTCGTCACCACCTGGAGGTTACCTCCGGTGTCGGCATCCAGGTATTCCAGCAGCTCGGCAGCTGGTCTCATCCAGGAGTGGTGATCTCTGCTCTTTGACCCAGCATCGTGGTCTACCCTGGATGCATCTTCCAGCTACTCCATCATCTTTAATCAAATTTCTCTGAGCCCAGGAGCTGAACTGTGATGAACTTTGTCTTAATTTTACTTTATTTTATCATTATGTATGAGTTTTTTCATTAATGTAAGCACCGTGTTAGGATGACTTATAAAACTTGTCATTGTTTTATTCATGTAAAACTACACATGACAATAAATGTCTATTCTATTCCAATGACCATCTCCAATGGGAAATCATCTGAGCCATGTCCCCAGTAATTAAAGCTATGACAATAGCTGAATCTCCCACCAGCAACATCTAAGTGGTTACCATCAACCAGAAGCTTAAATGATCCAGATATATTAATATTGTGCTATCAGAGGCTGAGAATCCTGCACTAAATATCTCACCTTCTTTCTCCCTGATGCATGTCCCTATCAACAAAGCACAAATCATCGAACAGTGCAGCACAGTACAGGCCCTTCAACCCTCAATGTTGTGCCTATCTTTTTTCCGCTCTAATACCAAACTAACCTACATACCCTTCATTTTACTATCGTCCAAGAGTCGCTTAAATCTCCCTAATGTATCTGACTCTACGACCACTGCTGGCAGTGCATTCCACACACCCACCACTGTCTGCACAATGAACCTACTTCTGACATCTCCCCTAAACCTTCCTCCAAACACCTTAAAATTGTGCCCCCTCCTGGTAGCCATCTCTGCCCTGGGAAAAAAGTCTCTGGCTAACCACATTATCGATGCCTCTCAACATTTTGTACACTTCAATCAAGTCACCTCTTATCCTTCTTCACTCCAATGAGAAAAGTCCTAGCTCCCTCAGCCTTTCTTCATAAGACCTGCCCTCCAGTCCAGGCAGCATCCTGGTAAATCTCCTCTGCACCCTCTCTAAGGCTACCACATCCTTCCTTTAATGAGTCGACCAGAACTAAACACAGTGTTCCAAATGTGGTAGGGTTTTATAGAGCTGCAACCTAACCTCATGGCTATTAAACTCTATTTCCCTGCTAATGAAAGCCAACACATGCTATGTCTTCTTAACAACTCTATCAACTTAGGTGGCAATTTTGAGGGATCTATGGACATGGGACCCAAGATCCCTCTGTAGCTCCACACTGTCAACAATCCTGCCTTTAATCCTGAATTCTGCATTCAAATTCTACCTTCCAAAATGAATTAAAGAACAAAGAAAATTTACAGCCCAGGAACAGGCCCTTCGGCCCTCTAAGCCTGAGCCGATCCAAATGTACTGTCTAAACCTGTCGGTCAATTCCTAAGCATCTGTATCTCTCTGCTCCCCACCTACTCATGTGTTTACTTCACACTTTTCCAGGTTGAACTCAATCTGCCACTACCAGCCCAGTTCTGCATCCTGAGTGTGAGGTGAGTGTGATGGAATACCACACACTTGTCTGCTTGAGTGCAACACCAGTAACACTGAAGAAACTCAACATGGGGGGCACGGTGGCTCAGTGGTTAGCATTGCTGTCTCACAGCACCAGGGTCCCAGGTTTGATTCCAGCCTCAGGCGACTGTCTGTGTGGAGTTTGCACATTCTCCTCGTGTCTGTGTGGGTTCCCTCCGAGTGATCCGGTTTCCTCCCACAATCCAAAGATGTGCAGGTCAGGTGAATTGGCCATGCTAAATTGTCCATAGTGTTAGGTACATTAGTCAGAGGGAAATGTGTCTGGATGGTTTACTCTTTGGAGGGTCAGTGTAGACTTGTTGGGCCGAAGGGCCTGTTTCCGCACTGTAGGGAATCTAACTTCCAGCAGAAACAGCTACACTTGACTGGCAAGTCAACTACCATCTCCACATTCACTCCCTCTGCCAATGCACAATAGCAGCACTGTAAACCATCTACAAGGCTGAACCACACCTTTTTGAATTGCTGTAGTCCAAGACACAGTGAGGGAGGAAGTTTTGGAATGTTGCCACAGCAGCTACCATTTGAGGCTGCTGCAATTTGGTAGGTGTGCCACTGGAGGGGGTTGGTGTGTCCACTTGTTCTTTCCTGGAATAGTCATGTTGTGATTATAATATTTCAGTTAATGCTGCAATTCAGTGCACTGACTGTGGGATAGAGCTGCACTTAGAACATAGAACAGTACAGCACAGTACAGGGCCTTTGGCCCGCAATGTTGTTCCAACCTTTCATTATAGAGGAGAAAGTGAGGACTGCATATGCTGGAGATCAGAGCTGAAAATGTGTTGCTGGAAAAGTGCAGCAGGTCAGGCAGCATCCAGGGAACAGGAGAATCGACGTTTCGGGCATAAGCCCTTCTTCAGGAATCAGGGCTTATGCCCGAAACGTCGATTCTCCTGTTCCTTGGATGCTGCCTGACCTGCTGCGCTTTTCCAGCAACACATTTTCAGCTTTCATTATAGACCAAACTAACCAACATACCCTTCATTTTACTGTCACCCATGTGCCTATCCAAGAGTCGCTTAAATGTCCCTAATGTGTCCGACTCTACCAGCACCACTGGCAGTTCAGATGACCTGCTAAAAGGGATAATGATGCTGCATTTTTATTATGGAAATGGAAAGTACTGGAGGAACCCAGCAGATTTTTATTTATCAATTATGAATTCATTGGATGTAGGCCTGGCTGACTGGGCCACCTTTTACTGTCTACACCAAGCTGCCTGTGAGAAGGTGGTGGTGAGCTGTCTTCTTGAACTGCTGCAGTCCCTGTAGGTTGTCCCACAATGCTCTTCAGCAGGGAATTCCTGAAATTTGTCCCAATGACACTGAAGGAACACCAATATATTTGCACGTCAGGATGGTATTCAGTTTGGAAGGGATTTTGGTGATGTTACTTAGAGATATGGGCAGACACCCTCAGCCTGAAAATACTCCCAAGTGATATCTCAAGTAGCAATATTGACTTAAAACATGAGGTGAAGCTGATACAAAGCAAACTTGTTCTATTCAGCAATTCCTTTCTTTGAAGGTGGCACAGTGATACAGTAATTTAGAATTACTGTCCCACAGCACCAGAGACCCAGGTTCAATTCCAGCCTCAGGTGACTGTCTGTGTAGTTTGCATCCTCTCTCTCCATGCCATAGAGAGATGTACAGCATGGAAACAGACCCTTCGGTCCAACCCGACCATGCCGACTAGATATCCCAATCCAATCTAGTTCTACATGCCAGCACCCAGCCCATATCCCTCCAAACCCTTCCTATTCATATACCCATCCAAATGCCTCTTAAATGTTGCAATTGTACCAGCCTCCACCACCTCCTCTGGCAGCTCATTCCATACTCTAACCACCCTCTCAGTGAAAAAGTTGCCCCTTAGGTCTCTTTTATATCTTTCCCCTCTCACCCTAAACTTATGCCCTCTAGTTCTGGACTCCCCCACCCCAGGGTTTTACCTCTGGTTTCATCCCACAATCCAAAGATGTGGATTAGACATGAGAAACTGTAGTGATTGTAGCAAGGTCAGCCAGGTAGCCTTCAAAGAATTTGAGTTCTCTGATTGGGCTGTTAATCTTGTTCAACCAGGGAACCCTGGCTGACAGATCTGAACAGGGATGTCAGAGGTTCTGTTCACTCTGAGAGTTGGTCCTGAGGTAGCTGGATCAGTGTCAAGGACTTTCCACATGTAAACAAAGGGTGACTTCATGATGGGGCCCTGGCTATTTCAAAACGTGGGGTTTTAGGGTCAGGGTGGAGGGATGTGGGTCCAATGGGATACTGTTCAGAGGGTCAGTGCAGATTAAAGGACCAAATGGCCTCTATCTGTATTGATGGGATTCTATGACTTTAAGAATGTAGTTTGCCACTTCATTCACCTGCATGGCACTGCTTTCATTTGGATTACTCAGTATGGGTTGAACCTGTTGTCCTGTTTCATTGGAAATCAGCAGGTTCCCCAAGTCATCACCGAAATTGGTTTTGAAAATAACTATACAATTTATTTGATTTCCAAACACAGGTTGATAGACAGCACATACCACATTTATTTATTTAACAAGACTACGAGGAATTAGAGTCGAGAGTGTGGTGCTGGAAAAGTACAGCAGGTCAGGCAGCATCCGAGGAGCAGGAGAATCGACATTTCGGGCAAAAGCCCTTCTTCAGGAATCACACAACACCAGTTATAGTCCAACAGGTTTAATTGGAAGCACACTAGTTTTCGGAGCACCGCTCCTTCATCAGGTGGTTGTGGGGGACACAATTGTAAGGCACAGAATTTATAGCAAAAGTTTAGTGTGATGAAACTGAAATTATACATTGAAAAATACCTTGATTGTCTGTTGAGTCTTTCATCTGTTCGAATACCATGTTAATTTCACTTCTTTCATGTCTAAATCACAAAACCTTTTTGTAAAAGTTGCATTCTCAGGTTAGCTGTAACAATTGGTGATAGCTAGATCTCTGTCTGTGCCGTGATGTTTAGATTGATACTAATCTAAAGAGTGAGATAACAGAGTTTTACATGAATTCATGCAGTTTTTGAGCAAAGTACAATGTAACTCTGCAAGTACAAATTCACCCCACAAAATATATGTGTGCATGTGGGTCTTTGTGTCTATGTGTGTGTGTGTGTGTCTGTCTGGGTTGGGGGTTGTGAGTGTGAGAGAGAGTGTATATGTGTGTGTAGTGAGTTTGTAGAGTGTCTTAAGTCTGTGAGAGGATGCCTGTGTGAGTGTGGGAGTGTGTGTGTCTGTGTCTGTGTGCGCGTCTGTGTGTATGTGTATATAGTGCAATGGCAGTCACCTGTAGTGTGACATGAACCCAAGGTCCCGGTTGAGGCCCTCCCTATGGGTACAGAACTTAGCTATCAGCCTCTGCTCGGCCACTTTTCGCTGCTGCCTGTCCCGAAGGTCGCCTTGGAGGATGGTCACCTGAAGGTCCAAGGTCGAATGTCCTGCACCACTGATGTGTTCCCCAACTGGGAGGGAACCCTCCTGTCTGTTGATTGTTGTGCAGTGCACATTCATCCGTTGCCAAAGCCTTTGCTCTGTTTCCCCAATGTACCATGCCTCCAGGCATCCTTGCCTGCAACATATAAGGTAGACAACATTGACTGAGTCACATGAGTACCTGCCACGTACATTGTGGGAGGTGTCCCCAAGTGTAATGGTGGTATCCATGTCCACACTCTGACACATCTTGCAGCGCCTACCGTGACAGGGTTGTATGGCGTTGTCCTGAGAGTCGGGCAGCTTGCTACGAACAATGATTTGTTTGAGGTTTGGCGGTTGTTTAAAGGCAAGTAGTGGAGGTGTGGGGAAGGTCTTGACATTGTGTGATTTTTAACTTTGTACCTATACACAACTTCTTTGTCCCAGTTCATTCGCAATCCACATTTTAATTGCCACTTCTTCAAGCAACTCTTTGCACAATGCACGCCATGAGTGTCAGGTTACCCTTTCAAAGCATCCTTTAGAACATTATTCGGAGATGCTGGTATTGGACTGGGGTGTACAAAGTTAAAAATCACACAACACCAGGTTATAGTCCAACAGGTTTAATTGGAAGCACAATCACCTGATGAAGGAGCGTCGCTCCGAAAGCTAGTGCTTCCAATTAAACCTGTTGGACTATAACCTGGTGTTGTGTGATTTTTAACTTTAGAAGATTGGTGTGGTTCCCGGAGAAGCCGCTGTTCAAGGATAGGCCACTGGGGTGGGAGAGGGCGCTGCAGTTCCCGGAGAAGCCGCTGTTCCAGGACAAGCCGCTGGGGAGGGAGAGGGCGCTGTAGTTCCCGGAGAACCCCTGTTCCAGGACAAGCCGCTGGGGTGGGAGAGGGCGCTGCGGTTCCAGGACAAGCCGCTGGGGTGGGAGACGGCGCTGCGGTTCCAGGATAAGCCGCTGGGGTGGGAGAGGGCGCTGCAGTTCCCGGAAAACCCGCTGTTCCAGGACAAGCCGCTGGGGTGGGAGAGGGCGCTGCTGTTCCAGGACAAGCCGCTGGGGTGGGAGAGGGCGCTGCTGTTCCAGGACAAGCCGCTGGGGTGGGAGAGGGCGCTGCTGTTCCAGGACAAGCCGCTGGGGTGGGAGACGGCGCTGCTGTTCTAGGACTAGCCGCTGGGGTGGGAGAGGGCGCTGCTGTTCCAGGACAAGCCGCTGGGGTGGGAGAGGGCGCTGCAGGTTCAGGTGGCTTTGCCGAAATGGCCGCTAAGAAGTTGGGCACTCGGTTGGAGATTGAGATTGAGCGCTGTCGGAATGAATGTCTGTGGGAAAAGATCCCGGAGCTCGTTAAACAACTGTCGGCCAAGCTCATCGGGAACGGTAAGGACCCGCGGCCTCTCCTGGCGGTTCCCCCGGGCCCCGGGCAATGTCGGCCCCACCGGGGGCTCGGGACCCAGAGCTTCACCTCCCGAGGGTCGCCGAAGGAACCTTCCAGAAAGACCTGCCTCAACCCCAACCCCCTCCC
>NC_057719.1:5717760-5750648 GCF_004010195.1 Chiloscyllium plagiosum
TCCCCGTCCCACCCCATCCGTCCCCGTCCCATCCCCCCGTCCACTCCCCCCACTGTCAGACACATGGGGCATGCAAGCAGGACATTGTGTTAAAGCGACAGGCCACGGGAACATCGGGGTCATGCTTGTGCACAGATCGGAGGTGGTCGGCGAAGTGGTCACCCAGTCTGTTTGGTTTGTCCAATGTAGAGTAGGCCACGTTGGGTGCAGTGATTACAGTGCACCAGACTGGAGGAGGGACACATGAAATGCTGCTTCACCTGGAAAGACTGTTTCGGCCCTTGGATGGTGAGGAGGGGAAGGGGCAGGGGTTGCACCTTCTGCGGTTACATGGGAAGGTGCCGTGGAGAGGGGTGTGTGGTGTTTTTGGTTGTGGAATAGATTAAGGTGTCCCGGAAGGAATAACGGGGAAGTGAGGGGAAAGTATGTTTGGTGTTCTGCAGGAGCTTGCCCCTGCCCATCACTTTCAGCAGTGTGATTGGATTCCCCTTGTCCTCACTTTTCATCCCACCACCCTCCACATTGAAAGAATGATTCTGCTCCATTTCAGACAACTCCAGCAGTCTCCTGGTTGCTTTGGGAGAGGACACGGCTGTCTTACTGGTCAATAAATTTGAAGGATCTTGTGGAAACACGGCTGTTGGCACTTGTCCAATGGTTTGAGTGTCTACTATATATTTGGGGGGTGGAGGAAGTTGGTGGTTGGTTTTCCTGTGGGAACTGGTTGGAAGTGGACTTCAGGTTTTTCTGGGAGTTTAGTGAAAGATTCACCTTCTCGTATGTTTCAGAGGAGTTGCCGATGACCTGGAGCTCGAGTCAGCACACAAGAATATCATCTGTATCAAAATCAGAAACTGCGAGAGCAATTCCGCAGGTCTGGCACTGGACTTGAAACATTAATTCTCATTTCCACAGAGACTGCCAGACCAGCTCAGTTTCTCCAGCAGTATTGGTTTTTGTTTCAGATTTCCAGCATCCACAGTTCTTTATTCTATTTAGCGTCATCTGCACTTTGGGTGTGGTCTTCAAATTATCTTGGGTAAATCTACTGTCTTCTCTCAATACTGCTCTGATTGAGAGACTTCAATTTACTCTGTGTCTGTGACTGGCCGTAGTGTCATATTGTGTCATGTGTGTGGGTTATTGGACTCTAGTCCTTCACCCTGAGTCGAGAGTGATTTGCTGGAAAAGCACAGCAGGTCAGACAGCATCTGAGGAGCAGGAAAATCGATGTTTCGGGCTAGAGCCCTTCATCAGGAATGAGGCAGGGAGCCTCCAGGATGGATGGTGCTGAGCTGGAAGGTTGGAACTGGGGTAAGGTGGGGGGAGGGGAAATGAGGAAACTGGTGAAACCCATATTGATGCCCTGGGGTTGAAGGGCCCTGAGGCGTAAGATGAGGTGTTGTTCCTCCAGGCGTCGGGTGGATGATGAAGTGGTACTGCATAAATGATGCATTGTGTGTGAATGGGGAACTGATGTGGCAGGCTCCCTTGGTGGGAGTCATGGATAAACTCAAACCTGCTCGTGATTCCCAACAAAATCTGACTCCCAATTGTCTAGGAACCCCTTTGCCATTGGACCAAAGCCCCAGTTTAGTTGATGGAGTGGGGTGTCAACCCATGGTGATCTAATTCTGAGGCGTGTGTGACTCAGCCAAAAATGCTGTGTTGGGATTGCTTGCTCTTGTCAGAAGAGATTGTGTACATCTTCTGTATCTCTGTCAGAGTCAACATTGAAGGAGAATGCCAGTGTTTAAAATCAAATCGACAGAATAAGGGACTCTCAGCCTCACAAACACATCAGTAACTGCAATTTGGGAAGTATTTAATTTTCTGTGAGGTGCTTTAGACATCCTAAGAACTTGAAAGGCGGTAGAGAACAGTAAGTTTGTTTTTCCTTTCTGTAAGATTCTGTCACCTCTGTTCTCTCTCAGATGACCTGGCAGAGCTACTACTTGGAGAGTCAAAGTTGGAGCTGTACCTGAAAGACAATCCAATCAAACAAGGAGTCACTCCTTCAGATGCCAAGCCAAAGCTAAGCGAGGTGAAGAAGCACTTGCTAGGTGCACTCGATAGAGGCAATTTAAAGGTAATACATCTTTCATTCAGGATCTTGCTACAACCTTTGTACCTGAAAGAAAAGCAGAGAATGATGTGAATGCTGAGCAGGTAAGGCGACATCTGAGTAAGGAGAAACAAAGTTAATGTTTCAGTTTGATGACAATGAACCTGAACCTGGTTCTCCCCTACAGATGCTGCCGAATCTGCAAAACGATTCAACCATTTTTGTGGAGCACTTCTGTTTTGTACCAGTTTACAAACTGAAGTATGCAGTGTCAGCAGCATGATTAACAGTGTTCTTTCAGTTATGTACCTGGAAATCTCTTTACAACTTGAATCATTTTAAAAACTGACTAAAAATGCTGTTGCATTGAAGGTATTTTGTAGGTGGCGTGGTGCTGAGTGTTAGGGCATTGTTGTTGGGTGGCTTTTTTTAAACTCTGAATATGCTTTTGTGAAGAATTTTATTAGAATTGTCATAGAATCCCCACAATGTGGAAACAAGCCATTTGGCCCATTGAGTTCGCACTAACCCTCTGAAGAGCATCCCACCCAGACTCACCGTCTTACCTCGTCTCTGTAACTCTGCATTTATCATGGCTAACCCACCTAACCTACGCATTCCTGGACACTATGGGCAATTTAGCACGGCCAATCCACCTAACCTGCACATCTTTGGACTGAGAGGGGAAACTGGAGCATGTGGAGGAAACTTACACAGACAAACGGCTTACGTGCAAACTCCATACTAACAGGGGCCCAAGGCTGGAATTGATTGGGGTCCCTGGTGCCGTAAGGCAGCAGTGCTGACCACTGAACTACTAAATTATATATATAGGTATATAATACTTATATTAAAGGTATGATATAAACGTAAACAGTTGCCTGATTTTCTGGAGTACCATTTATGGCGCACAAGGGTGTCTGTTCTACCTCAGATTTCACACTTCAAAATGTCACACACCTTTTAACAAAAACCATTCTCAGGCCACTGATATATCACTTTCAGTTTAACAATATTAGGGTGAAATTTGAAATCCATCTGAAGTGAGTAATTTTCACTTTTAAGTTGGCTAATGTATCTCATTAATTTGAGTTTAATTGCTGGCGATCTCTGACTTTCCAGAAATTAGATTTTATGGTCTTAAAAATCATATCACAACAGTGGTTGTATTTCAAAAGTACTTAATTGGCTACAATATTCTTTGTGATGTTTGGTGGTCATGAGAGATTGTATAAACCCCAATCTGTCTTTTTTAATATTCAGAGGACCTAAACAATCTTTACATTTAATGCAAAAACAGAAATTGCTGGCCAAACTCAGCAGGCCAGGTAGCTTCTGTGGGAAGGGCTTATGCCCGAAATGTCGATTCTCCTGTTCCCTGGATGCTGCCTGACCTGCTGTGCTTTTCCAGCAACACATTTTCAGCTCTAGCTTCTGTGGGAAGAAAGCAAAGTTAACCTTTCTAGTCCAGTATCTCTTCATCAGATTTATCAGTCACTGGATGAAACATTAACTCTGCTTTCTTCCCACAGAAGCTGCCACATCTAGTGGGTTTCGTCAGCATTTTCTGGTTTTGTTCCAGATCTCTTGCATTTGAAGTTCTTGTTTTATTTTCATTTAATACCGTATTTGTGTAAGTAAAGTTAATAAAATCTCTCTGTTAAACAAGGCTCATCGCCAGCCTTCATAACCATACTTGGCCTGACAATCCTCTGTCACTTCCAGTGTTTCTCCAGTGAGATGAGCTGTCTGCTCTGTATTATATGTGCAGCAGTTTCATTGGTTCCTCCCATTTAGCTCCAGGTTGCTTCCAGCCATAACTTATTTATGCACCACTTGCCTTGTTAAACCACACCGCCCCCCCGCGCCCCCCAAAAAAAATCAGCAGAGCCCAGATTGAGAAGCTGATGTTTGCTAAGATATTTACCCACTGCACTGTTTGCTCTTTTGTCAGCAAGACTTTGCTCAGGAAGCCAATTTGATATTGGCCAAGTGTTACTATGTGGAGGGTGACCACACCCGGGCTCTCAACCTGTATTCCAAGGTTGATCTGGAAAAGTTGCAGTTGGTGGGAGTGCCTGTCTACAGACTGAGGATCATTGCAGAATCCTTTGCTACAAAAGGTAAGTGGGCTTTTATTCCAAATATCTGTTAGCTCCAAGTATCTGTATGGTCGCATTCTGTCAGGGATGCTCCAGTTACTTAACCTCTTGCAAAGTTGTGTTATTCAACAAAGATGTATAAAGAAATTTAAAAACAAAAACAAAACAAAAAAAACACAGTCTGCCAAGACTGGTATTCTGCATTTCGAGGAAAAATAAATTTTGGAGGTTAATTGGCTTTTGAAGAGAAGGATTTCATCCGTGTGAAGGGGAGACTTGGCTAAGAGGTAGCCCTGTCTTTGTCCTGTCCTCCCTGCCCATGCTGACTGCCTTGCGATAGCCTGCCATCATTTTCTGTTCTTATCACAAAAGAGCGACATGTATGGATCAGCCACGATTTTATTGGATGTCTGCAGTAGGAAACCAATTGTGCTGGAACAACCTGGTGACAGCACCTCAGCTTTCACTCTATTTCCGAGAAGGATTTGGGCAAATTGGAGAGGGTCACATTGGAGGATCTTGTTTCCAGAACCCTTCCATTTCATTCATCTACCTATCAAATCTAACCTTCAATATTGTCATAATTTCTTCCTCAGCTAATTGGAGGTAATTTCCCCCCAGTCCATAGATGTGAGAGAGATGAAGTCTCTGACTTCTGTTTTAATTCTTTTACATTTAATCTTCCATCTATGCCAGCCATTCTCAATGCCTCAGCTATTGGAAGCTGACTGATTCTATCTGCCTAATCCTTTTTAAAATTTGGAATTATCTTGCCTTATTATCTACAATGTTTTAGTTAAAACAACATCCTCCAGACTTTTCAAGTCTCCTTTCATATTGCCTTAGACCAAAATATCTAGTGAAACGAAAGAAAGATGCTGAAAATCTGAAATGAAAGCACAAAATACTGGAAATGCTCAGTAGGGTCAGGCATCATCTGAGGAGAGAGAACCAGTTAGTGTTTCAGGCCTGAGGAATGTTAGGAAAATCCATATGTTTGAGCAGTTGCATGTTGGGCAAAAGAATGAAAAGTAATTTCTGTAATAGGGTTGGTGGGGGGTGGAGAGAGGAGAGATTTTAGGTCGCTGCTATCTGAAAGCAAAATCAAGAGGAAAATGGACCAAAACAAATGGCAAAGAAACAAACCAACTAAGAAAAACACATCAAAATGGAGTTAGAAGCTTTTAAAATTTCATTGAGGGGGTGTGGGCATCGCTGGCTATGTCAGCATTTATTGCCCTTGAGAAGGTAGTGGTGAGCTGCTGCTTTTAATTGCAGCAGTCCATGTGCTGTAAGCACAGCTACAATGCCATTAGGGAGGGTGTTTCAGGGTTTGGCCTTGGATGGTGACACGTACCATGACAAAGCAGGATTTGACCCATCCACACTAAAGGAATGGTGATATATTTCTAAGTCAGGATGGTGAGTGGCTGAGAGGGGATCTTGCAGGTGGTGGTGTTCCTATGTATCTGCTGTCCTTGTCCTTCTAGATGATAGTGGTGTGGGTTTGGAAGGTACTGTGGAAAGCCTTGGGTTGCTTTGTCCTGGATGGTGACATGCTTCTTGAGTGTTGTTGGTGCTGCTGTTATCCAGGCAAGTAGGGAGTATTCCAAACACTCCTGACTTGTACCTTGTAGGTGGTATAGCGGCTTTGAGGAGTCAGGATGTGAGTTACTGCATAATTCCTAACCTCTGACCTGCTCTTGTTACTACAGTATTTACGTGCCTGGTCCTGGTCAGTTTCTGGTCAATGGTAACTCCTGTAGAAAGTGACAGATTGTGTTTGTAACACATTGAATATTAAGAGATGATGAGATTCTCTCTTGGTGATTGTCATTGTCTGGCATTTGGGTGGCATGAATGTTATAATCTAAAATTGCTAACTGTAGCAATGCCCTGTCAAACGATGAGATGCTGTTCCTTGAGATTGCATTGAACCCTATAGAGACACAGCAGCAGGTCAAGGACAGAAAGGTCAACATTAGAATCAAGTTGGAGAATTAAATGGAAGGCAACTAGAGCCTGACGGTGATCGTATAGATTGAAAGGAGGTGTTCTGCCAAATCAGTCCCCCAGTCTTTGATCTCGCCAACACAGAGGGTACTGTGTCATAAGCTACGAATAGACTATGATGAATTGAAAGAGGTACAAATTCTTCTCTGTTACACTTGTAGTAGTGTTTGAGCTTCGGATGTTGAGAAGGGATGCCAGGGTAGGAAACAGGTTGTAGTATGATGAATTGCTCTGTCCAAGCAGATGAGACTGAGAATCGGGGAGAATGTAAGAGAGCTCATTTAGGAACAATAATGTGGACAGTGTAGTCTAGGTAATTATAGTAGAGGGGATCGGTTAGCTCAGTTGGCTGGATGCTTTGCAATGCTGAATGATGCCAACAGCATGGATTAAATTCCCACACCGGCTGAGGTTGCTATGAAGGGCTTTCTTTCCCACTGCTTCCCATCACCAGTTGAGTCTCCCTAATGAGCAAGCAGCCCTATGGTCTGGTAGCCGTTATGGGAGTCAGTGGGTTTATAGTGAATATTGGTTGATTCTTTCCATTTCTGAGAAGTCAAGGAAGGGAACAATAAAATTTGAAGATGGATCTTTTTTGTGGATAAAATTATGCAAAAATCGGATTTTGTAGCAGGTCAAAGCACAGTTTATTACGAAAAAACTTTGGGGAGAAGCGAGGTCGCCCTAAGAGTGAGATTCCAACCAGGCAATCTCATCAATTACAAAATTCAGCACTCTTGATATCTTTGAATTATAGCAAAGCACACAGTTTTGATTACGTAAATTGCTCTTCAGAATTCTCCACACCGGTGTCCGTCTGCGGAGACTGCAGCCACCAGTTATTTTGAGTTTGTGGTTTTACTTGTGAATGGTCATACTTCCGGTTATCCAGCTTGCTCCTGCAGCAGTCAGCACTTTAGCAAGATTTAGCACAAATTGCAAATTGCACAGAATTTTGTCAATGATCCCAACATGCTTTGCAAATGTAGTCAAATGCTCTACTTCAGTTTTGTTTGGGGAAGAGACATTGGAAGCAAACTCAGTTACATCTTTCAGTTCCAGTTGAGAGCAGGCCAAAATCATCTATGTATAGAAAAAAGAAGTGGGGGGAGGGGCCTGAGCATGAGTGGAACAAGAAATATTTCGCATCTCCAACTGTGAGAAAGCTGTGGCAAAAACTCGTAAGGGTATCGATAACAACAGCTTTGATATGGTGGAAGTGGAAGAAAACATTGTTTGGTGTGTGGACAAGTTCAGTTGGGTGGAAGGGAGAGTGTTTGTTGGTACATCTAATGAATAGGTTGAATCCTTTTAAAGCTTCAATACACTTTTCTATGGGTGGGAATATTACACACATTACTCCGACTGAGGTCCTTATGTGGGCTAAGTATTATCTGTTGGCTTTTATTTTCTATGATTTTGCAATTGAGAAACTTCTTGAATTTTGTATATAGATATAGAATAGCTCTGTTGAATTGTGATTCCCATGGATCTGCACCCTTAAATTTCTGAGATCACTGAGACTCGAGAAAATTGTTGTTGATTAAAATCTTGATTTGCATGTTCTTTCTGAATTCCCATTGAAACCATCCATTTTCTGTTTTAGAGGCTAGACAATGCTGCTGTATCATCTTGGAGCACAGCCAGTAAAACTGTTTGAGGGAAGTCTGTGGGTTCAAGGTCAGCTATTAATCACAGCGTCTATCAGATGAAAGAATAACTGCAAAGCTGTCTGTTTGCCAGGCTTCCTGTTACCTGTCTTAGCCTTTGCTTTCCAGTGAAGCATTTTCAAAATGTATTGGGGTTTGGGCATTGTTGATGAGCCAACACTAATAGTCCAAATCTGAATGGAACATAGAACAGTCCAGCACAGGAACAGACCCTTCAGCCCATCATGTTTGTGAGTGAGTTAGTTATTATCACATATATTGAGAAAGATACCATGGTAACTGTTTTTTCGCCACAATTTGAAGAGTGGCAGATGGAGTTTAATTTGGATAATTGCGAGATATTAGATTTTAGTTAAACAAACAAAAGGCAAGACTTTTTCAATTAAAAGTAGGGCCTTGGGTAGTGTTGTAGAAGACAGAGACCTAGGGGTTCAGGTCCATAATTCTTTTAAGTTTGCTTCATTTATAGATAGGGTGGTTAAGAAGGTGTTTAGCACACTTGCCTTCATTGCCCAAATCTTTTGAGTATAGCAGTTGGGATGTCATGTTGAGGTTGTACAGGACGTTGGTGAGGCCTCTTTCTAGAGTACTGTTTTCAGGTCTGGTCGCCCTGTTATAGGAAGGATATCATTAAGCTGGAGAAGGTTCCGAAGAGCTTTACCAGATTTTTACTGGGAATGGAGAGTTTGGGTTGTAAGGAGAGGCTGCATAGGCTGGGTCTTTTTTCACTGCAGTATAGGAGGTTGAGAGGTGACCTTATGGGGCTTATAAAATAATGAGGGGTATAGATAAGGTGGATGGCAGGTGTATTTTCCCTAAAGTGAGGGATTTCAAGACGAGGGGACATATTTTTAAGGCGAGAGGAGAAAGATTTTAACAAGGCATGAGAAACAATTTTTGTACACAGAGGGTGGTTCCTGTGAAGAATGAACTTCCAGAGGGAAGTGGTGGATGTGTGTACAATTCCAACGTTTAACAGACATTAAGATAAGTAAGTGAATAGGAAAGGTTTGGAGGGATACAGGCCAGGTGCAGGCGAATGGGACTAGTTTAGTTTGGGATTACGGTTGGACTGAAAGATCTGTTTGTATGCTGTATGAGACCATGATCCAGCACCATTTTTGAGTTACGAAAGGAATAAAAAGAAATTACATAAATAGAGATTGTCTTTCTTGTAAGGAGTATTCAAATACATCTCCAGGGATTCTGCAAGGTCTCTCCTCAAGAAGTCCCCACTCCAGGTGCGGCAGTGAAGACCCTGACAGGAATCGACGCTTCAGGCCTGCCGCAGGCATTGTCACCACTGCAGCCAAAGGCCGGCCAAGTTGATACTCCAGGCCTACCGCAGCCAGGAGCCCTCATTTCGGGCATAGCCGCAGGTGCTGACTCGCTGAGTCCATGCTCTGGGTCTGATGCAGCGAGGAGTCCCCACTCCGTGCATCATCACTGCTGTAGCTGATGACCTGCCAAGTCCCGTCCACGATCCAGGCCTATTGCAGCCAGGAATCCTCGCTCTTGGCACAGCCACTAACTGCAACTGATGCCCTGCCGAAACTGCTCTGGCTTCTCCCAGGTATCAGAAGATGAAGGATAAAAAAGAAAGGGGAAAGGAGAAAGTGAGAGAAGGCTGTGGCTAGTTGGAACAGATGGGCTAGGAGCCTGAACACAACCTCCTGTGCTGGCACCGTCATCTTGAATTGCCAACCGTGATGCTATTCTAAACCAATCTCATCTGTCTGCACATGCTCCATATCCCTTTATTCTCTATCTGTTCATGTGTCAGTCTAAATGCCCCTTAAACTTTGCTATTGTAAGTACCTCTATGACCTCCCCCAGCAGTGGGTTAAAAGCCCCTACTACCGTCTTTAAAAAATAAACTTTCCTCGTAAGTCGTCTTTAAATTTTCCTCCTCCCACCTTAAACCTGGGTTTGACATTTCCGCCCGGGAAAGAGACTCTGACAATCCACCAATCCACCCTATCTGTGCCCTTCATAATTTTTATACGCTTCTGTCAGGTTACCCCATCAGCCTCTGAGGCTCTAGCGGAAATAATGTATGTTCGTCTAATCTCTCCTTAAAGCTGATTGTCCTATTGTCACTGTAATCTTGGACAGTAAGGATAATCAAGAGAGCATTTGGATTTGTTGTTGGACGGGAGCGAGGAGAGGTGGCTGGTAAGTCTGCTTTGGTCTGGAGAGAATAAGATGTCTTTAGTTATGGGGGAGAGTATATCTGAAAATTGGGCACTGTTCCATTTAGAATTATACTTTGCAAAAGGCCAACTGTGATTGTGTAGACTCTTCAAGGATTTATCCAATCAACTTATACAAATGTAAGGTACTCTCAGACTATCTGAAAATGACTATTACAACTGACCTCCACTAGACTCATATTTGTAATAATGACACAGATAAACCCTGAATTCTTTCCTGAAACCATTATGTTTGGCTATGCTTCATAAAACCGACCTCTGCTGTTCTAATATCCATTCGAGCAGCTTGGTGTCAAATTTTGTCCAAATTATGTTCCTGTGGAGAGGATATTCAAAACCACATTAAATTGAGTGGCTTTAGAGAAGAACTTTCCTTCTCTTGATCATTCTTGAGATTTTGTCTCAGCCAACATTTATTGCCTGAACTAAATTGTCTCTGAGAAGGTGATGGTGAGCTGTCTCCTTGAATTGCTGCAGTCCCTGTCATTAAGAACACCCACACTGCCATTTTGGAGTGAGTTCCAGGATTTTGATCTTGTGACAGTTAATGGTAATATGCTTCTGATTCAGCATGTTTTGGCTCGTGGTAGGGAATTTGCAGAGTGGTGATCCATTTATTTGCTGCCCTTGTTGTAGGTGGTAAGCGGTAATAGGTTTGGAAGGTGCTATTGAAGAGGCTTTGGTGAGTTGCTGCAGTGCATCTTGTAAATGGCATAGATTGCTACAGTGTCGGTGTTAGAGGGAGAGTGAATGTTTGGGGATGTGGTGTACTCAAGAGTACACCACATCCTGGATGATATTGATTTTCATGAGAGTTATGACTTGCAGGTGCCAATGTTGGACTGGGGTGGACAAAATTAAAAATCACACAATACCAAGTTATAGTCCACCAAGTTTATTTGGAAGCACTAGCTTTCAGAGCACTGCTCCTTCATCAGGTGTTTGTGGGGGTTAAGATCATGCTCACAGAATTTATAGCCAAAGGAGTCCAGTGTTATGGAGATGTGATACAGGAAACAATCTGAGATTAAAACTTACATCTTTTAGAATGGGGTATGCTGATTTCTGTTCTTTGATATGTACTTCCCAGAACTTCTTTTAAATTACATTCCCAAGATAGCTCAGCTTTTTAAACAACAGGTGTGAAGTCTGTCTGTGTTCCAATGCGATGTCAGACTGACAAACCCTCACAGTTTTACAGTTTCACATGGATTCATGCAGTTCTTGAGCAAAATTAAATGTATTTCTGCCAAAAACAAATTCACCCCATAAGCTTATACGTGTGCTCATGTAGGAGCGACAGATTGAGCGTGCATGTGGGTGTGAGTGCACATGATATATGTGTGTGTGTAAGCTTGGTTAAGTGTGTCTGAATGTGTGATGGGATATGTGTGAGAGGATGCATGTGTCTGTGTGAGTGCGGGGCTGTGTGTGTGTGCACGAGAGCTTGTGTGTGAGTGAGGGGTCCCCCCGCACTGCACCACACTGCAATAAAATATAGGTTTCCTTTAATATTTAGATTTAGGTTATAGTGCCATTGAAAGGGCTATCACTAGTCAATTTATCTTGATTTGTTCTTTAAAAAGAATGAAAAAACAGTATAATCAACTATGATTGAGTTAGGAAGTCTGTGTTTGTAATGTTTCCTTTTGTAAATAAATACCAGTCTGAGTAAGTGTTGTCTCCTGTATCATTCCTTCCCATCTGGCTTTCTGGAATTTATTTCAGATGGAGGATCATGATATTCTCTCCCTCCATCACTAGCATGCAGGGTTATATACCATCTACAAAATGGACTGCAGAAACTTGTCAAGGTTGTTTTGACATTGTCATCCAAATCTGTGATCTATGACCTTCAAAGACAAGGTCACCAGACTGATGGGGACACCAGTTCCTCACCTCGCACATCATCCTAACTTCAAACTGTGTTTTCATTTCTTTGCTATTGCTGAGTCAAAAATATGAAACCCATGCCCTTGTTGCCCTGTGGGGCATCCACACCATTTGGGCTACGATGCTTCAAAGAAGCCACTCAAATCCACCTTCTCGAGCAATTAGGGATGGATGTTATGTTAGTCTAGCCAGCAATGCTCACCATACGAACAAATAAAGAAAATAATAAACTGTATCACAAGGCTGTTGTGGCCAATACTGCTGAGATGGAAGCTGAGGAACGTGGTTTGAGTCGGTGAATTTCAAGTGTGCGGCTTCATCTTGCCTGACCATGCTTGATATCGATACTTGATCCCTTAAAGTCTAAGGTGCCTCATTCTTCAACAGTCACATCTCTCTGTTCTGATCTCCGCTCCATAGGAATATGGATAATACAAAGGACAATGAAAATTGTCGCTCTCCCATGCTAGCATGTATATTCTTGTAAGGCTTGCTGCTATTTGTCACAAGAATAGATGATGTGTTATTTATTGCATTATTTTGATCCCAGCTAATACTGGGCAAGTTAAACCCCGGAATGAATCTGAATTGGCAGATTAGCTCCAAAACACAGCAACAGAAATTGCTGGAGAGGCTCAGCTGGTCTTGTGACATCGCTGGAGAGAAAACAATTCATGTTTCAGTTCAGAGACCCTTCTTCAGAATTAAATATTTGGATAGCTGATAGATTCGTTGGTCACCATGATGGTTTATTACTGAAGCGTAGTCACATGAGGTTGCAGGTGTCCTTCAACAACAGAATGCAAACTTCTTACACTTTTTAAAAAAAAAATCTATTTATGCGACAGTTGAAATACAATAGCAGAAGGGAATGTCAACTTAATGCCAGAGAAATATCACTTCTATCTCAGCTTATTAATTCTTCCATTAACTGAATTCTCAGCTTACTTTCATAGGATTGTCGATACCATTTTATAAATCTTTTTGGAGACCATTGGCATGAACTTTTCATAATTTTAACTTAAAATTTTTCAGTTTTTCAAGAACTTGATCTGTACAAATTTCTAGCTTGGAAGCTTCAGGGAGATGCTTGATTTCCCTGAATTGAAGGCTTGATTCTCTGGCTGGGAGAAAACTTCTCCTTACTGAACTAATTACCTTGGTTCTGTTAGCAGTTCAGCAGAATAAATATTCAATTTATTTAATATTTCAGCTTTCCTATCAGACACTCGACTGAGCTCCCATGCCTTCTCAGAAACAGTGAAGTTGGGATACTGTTCCAAATGACTTTCTGAACTTCTTAGAAAAAAATGTTCACAGAATTAATCGCAATTCATCTCCTCTATTTTAAAAACCACACCGTAAATTATGATTGATATAAGACATACACCTTTTATGACAGCATTATTTATTTTTAGAATATTCGCTGAGGTGTTGTGGCTGCTTTTCTGATATTTTACCAGAAGAGGGCATCTGAGTACATATGACTGCATTGAGATTATCTTCAAAGCGAGTTCAGTGTTAATTGCATAGTCTAAGCATGGTCTTAAATCCTGTGTGTGTTCGCGTACACAAGATTTAACCTACAATCAACATCAATAATTTATCTGTCATTGTTTTTCATTCAGTTCAGAAAATAAAGGGATAATAGAGACCTTTAGCTTACAGATTAGAACTGGTTAACATATTACTCAGAGTTTGAATAGTTATGGTACTGGAGTATTAACCTAGAGATTGAGGGTTCACATGCCACCCATTGGCAAGTGGAATTTAACTTGACTGTAAGCAATAATTGCTTGATTGTTCACTGATGCTCTTCAGGGAAGGAAATGTGGCTCTTGCATAATCTAGACCGATGTGTGACTCCAAACCCCTCATTATATACTTCACACTTATTGCCCTTTGGTTTACCCCATCACCACTGTTCCTGAGCATTTTCAAATAGAGAATAAATTCACAGCCATCTCAAGTTTGATGAGATAGTATGGGAAGGGATGGCATATGTATTACATCTTAGATAGAATTACTGAAGAGTTCTGACAGCTGAGGCTGGTGATGTAATTTTATGATATCAATATGAATTTGTTTAGAAATTATTGGATCCTTTGTGTCATGAGTGAAAATGTTATTAGAAAAAAGAATCTATGATAACAGAAATTAAAACACAAAATGCTGGAGAAACTCATCAGATCCAGCAGCATCTATGTGCAGAGAAACAGTTGACATTTTGAGTCCATTGTGACTCATCTTCAGAAAATTGATTCTGTTCTTGTGTCCACATATTTTGCCAGATCTGAGATTTTCCATTTTAAATTTTTATTTCCAATTTCCAGTACCTGTGGTATTTTACCTTTTTTATGAAAGATCTTATAGCTAATCATTCACAAATACTGCTTATTCCTTACCCTTCATACTGGTGCATCTTATACATTTTGCTTGTTCCACTTGCAGCCATTTAAAGTTTTCCAGCTTGCCATTTCTTACCTCCACATTTTCAAGCCTGCTGGAAAACAACTGCTACTTGGTCCTTCTGTCATCTTACATTTTTACACACACGTCCGCCATTCCAAAAAGAGCTAGTCACTTTCTTGTAAATAACTTCTAGTGGGTGAGGAGCCTTGGGGAGAGGTGCACATTTTAATGATTAAAATGTTTTAAAGAGGTTTGACGCCACTATTAGAAACACACTGGCCATTTAAAAAATTACTTCACATACCTGTTCTGTACTCAAATCTGCTGCTAGTAATTTAGTCCTTTATTTTTTGCAAGAAATATTAATTTACTCCATATACTAATGATTCAGTGCTAAAGAAAGCCAATTAGCCCATCGTTCCTGTATAGCCAATTTGATGTGCTCTCTTATCCATAAATTATGAATTTGAATTAATTAAAAATGATGCTAAAATAATACAAAGTAATTCAGACAAGTTAACTTTAAGAGCATGGAAAAATTGTATATATTTTGTGTAAATGACCAGGGTATGAGTAACATGTGGCGCCGGAAAAGCACATCATGTCAGGCAGCATCTGAGGAGCAGGAGATTCAATGTTTCGGGCATAAGCCCTTCATCAGGAATGTGGGGAAGGGGGCTGACTGATAAATAGGGTGGGGGTGAGGTAGCTGAGAAGGTGATAGGTAGATGCAGATGGGGGGTGATGGTGATAGGTTGGAGCAGAGAGTGGAGTGGATAAGTGAGAAGGAAGATGGACAGGTAAGACAGTTCAAGAGGGCGGTGCCGAGCTGGATCTGGGATGAGGTAGGGGGAGGGGGGCGGGGTGGATGAGGAAACTGGTGAAATCAATGTTGATGTCGTTTGGTTGGAGGGTCCCAAGGCGGAACCACTTCAACTCCCCCTCTCCCACTCCGCCAATGATATGCAAGTCCTGGGCTGCGTCTACTACCAAATGCCTTCTTCCTCCAGGTGTTGGGTGACTTGCATTTGGTAGTAGACGCAGCCCAGGACTTGCATATCATTGGCGGAGAGGGGTAGTTGAAGTGGTTCCGCCTTGGGACCCTCCCACCCGACATCCTAATTATCTCATAACCCACTCCTCTTCTCTCTCTCTCTCTCTCTCCCCCCCCCCCCCACCGCAACATTCCTGATGAAGGGCTTATGCCTGAAGCGTGACTCTCGTGCTCCTCAGATGCTGTCTGACTTGCTGTGCTTTTCCAGCACCACACTTTTCAAATGTGATCTCCAGCATCTGCAGTCCTGACTTTCTCCTTTAGAGTGTAAGGAGCACCATGCAGCTAATCAACTGATGCCCTTTCATATGAGTGTGCCTGTGATAGAAACCTGGCAACTGTTCTGCTAAAATCATATCACAAATCTGTACGTACTGTGCTATGTAACTGTATATATTGAAACTGTATACATTGCCAACACCGACAGTAACATAGGTTAATTTCACCGTAAACATTTTCTTTGCAGCTTTGACTTGAAGAAACCTTGATTTATTTTTCAAAACTCCTGTTAGGTTGCATTGGTTGTAACTCTGGTTCTGAAACAATATGGTTAAGAGTGACATAAGTCAGGCTCACTGTTGGTCACAGAAATTGTGCATTTGTTTACGAATACTGCGGGTCAAGGTCTAGCAGTAATTTTCTGAATGGTGTTTCTGTGAGCCCCCTATTCGCACTCCATAATTTTGTTTTAATGAGAGATCGAAATAACTGTCTATTCCTGAATCAAGCTATCATTCTTATTTATTTATGGGTTACAGGTTACACTTTGAAACAACCACTCTTACTTTTGGAGCCCCCTGCTGGTAAAATGGCTTTGTTTGGAACAAAAGTTAGAAAGAGACTGAGTCATGGTTTCTACTAAAGAAAAATACAAAAATGAAAAAAGTTACAATGGAAGAAGAAAGACTTACATTTATATAGCAACCTCAAAACATTGAAGACAATGAAACATAGTCACTTCTGAAGTATAGTCACTGTTGGAATGTGGGAAATGTGACATCTAATTTAAACAGCAGGATCCTGCAAATAGCAAAGTGATAATGACCAGATGATGTTGGATGAGGGATGAATTATTATTAGTCAGAATACCCTTGTTCTTCTTTAAAATAAATCTGAGAGATTTTATCCACGTGAGACACGTTGTGGATTTTGCTTTAAAATGTACCATAAAGATAGTACCATGAGCAGTGTCAATGCTTCATCCACACAGCACTGGAAAGCCAGGTTTGGATCCACACCCTTCCCGATGTGGAGGTGAGAGTGCCTTCCAATGTTATTGTTCAGGGTTTATAGTCAATGGGTCATTACATCACAGGAATCAATGTGAGCTCTGTGCAGAGTAATCCCAGTCAGTCCTATTCCTTGCTCTATCACAATTGCCCTGCCAGTTTATTTCCTTCAAATGCCTATTTAATTTTCTTTTCCTTTCACTAATCATCTCTGCTTCCACCACCCTCGTAGGCAATGGGTTTTGGCTAGTTACTTCTTAGTGTTAAAAAATGGTTCTTCCTTGCATCTGTCCTACGTCTCATTCCCAAACATTTAATCATTAACCATTAGCTAATGGGAAAAGCTCTTCTTCATTTAAATCTCAAGGAAGATTTAAACAATCCTTGGGTAAGCATGTGGATGTTGATGGGATAGTGTAGGGGGATGGGCTTAGATTAGTTCTCAGGTTGGTGCAACATCGAAGGCTGAAGGGCCTGTTCTGCGCTGTATTGTTCTATGTTCATCTAGCTTATTTGAACCTGTCAAAATTTTGAATGTCACCTCTATCAAATCTTTCCTTGATCAGCTTTGCTACAAGGAGAACAACCCCAAATCCTCCAAATTAACCTTGCAGCTAAAAATCTCTCATTCCTGGAACATCTACTCCCCCTCAGAAACCCTCAAATAATAATAGTAGTGTGAAAATAATAGTGAAAAGCTGGATGTGTATTAAATGCTGCAGATGATTTCCTGTGTACTGTGTCAGAACATGCATACTGACTGATATTGATGGAAGCAGAATGCCACACAGTGCAAAGTGGGTTTTTTAATAGTATGGGGAATGTTCGTATTTTGCTAGTTCTTTCATGATAGTAATGAAATTCAGTTGCTGCTCAAGTGGAGTTGTGACATTTGAGGAAGTGCTCCCTATTGTTATAGCCTTCGATTAACTATAGCCTAATTGTTTTTGCTGAAGGATGTGAAAGTTGATTGTGAGTAGCTGCCTTCTGAATGATGTTTGAACCAAGTAGATGTAGATATGACTCTTTCAGGTGTAGCAAGCATTAAACCTTATGCAGAAATATGGAATTGTACTATTGTCTTTACAATCTCAGAAACACACCTAAATTTAAAACAAAAGGTTAATTTCTCTTTTATTGTCTTGGGTCGAGACAGTGGTGCTAGAAAAGCACAGCAGGACAGGCAGCATCTGAGGAGCAGCAGAATCGATGTTTCGGGCATAAGCCCTTCATCAGGAAGGGCTTACACTCGAAATGAGGATTCTCCTGCTCCTTGGATCTTGTGTGACCTGTGCTTTATCAGCATCACACTCTTGACTCTGATCTCCAGCATCTGCAGTCCTCACTTTCTCCCTCGGTGATTTTTACCGTCTTGGCACTGGTTTGAAATCCCAAACAAAATTGATTCTGTTTGGAGTGTAGTTACTGTTGCTATGTTAAAAAATCAGGATCAAATCAAAGAATAATCAGCTATTTTGATGATTATACGTTTGTTTAAGGGATTCTGGAATATTCACCAATGGTGGAATTCCCTATTTTTCTTCAAATATCATCACAGAAAATGTTGAGCCTGTCAGGACAGGCAGCCAGGACTTTGATTTTATATACCATCTAAAAGGTGGCAGCCCTGACAGTGCAACACCCCCTTATTCCTGCTCTGCTGTCAGTCTCAATTATGTACTCAAATCCTCAAGTAAACAGTTTTTTTGATGTTGATTGAGAGATGGATATTTTGATAGGACACAGAGAGAACTCTGCCTGCTGTTCTTTGAACTTGTCTTGTCCTAAACAACGTGGCTGCTATATTGGTTCTGCAACAGATGATGAGGAACCAACAAGAGAGAGAAATCTTAATCTCATCCTTCCCAACTTTCCTGCTGCTGATGCACCTATTCATGACAATATCAATAAGAGCGGCCACTGCACAGTCCTTGTGGAGATGAGGACCTGTCGTCATATTGAGAATACCCACAATTGTGTTGTGTGACATGAGCGCAATAACAGGTATGATCGACTTTGAACAGATTTAGCAACTTAAGACTGGACATCCATCAGGCACTGTGGGCTATCAATTGCAGCAGAATTGTAAATATTTTCTAATCAATCTTCTGGAGCAGATAGGACTTTAACTCAGCCAGGTAAAAACAATGACTGCAGATGCTTGAAACCAGATTCTGGATTAGTGGTGCTGGAAGAGCACAGCAGTTCAGGCAGCATCCGAGGAGCTTCGAAATCGACGTTTCGGGCAAAAGCCCTTCATCAGGAATAAAGGCAGTGAGCCTGAAGCGTGGAGAGATAAGCTTCCTGGTTCAGAGTTAGGGATATTACCACTGGACCAGAAGTGCCCACTAGCAACAGAATTGTTCCCCAATGCAATCTGCAACCTCATGCCCTGCCCAACCATTAAAATCAAACCAAGAGATCAGCCTTGTTTCAATGAAAGTTGATGGAGGAGCACCAAACGTATAAAACAGGACTACTTACATGCCAAATAGCATTAGCAGCAACTGCTAGACAGAGCTAGCAATTCCACACCAATGGATCAGGTCTAAACTCTGCATCCTGCACTGTCCACTTGTGAATCATGGTGAACAATAAACAGCTTAGTGGCAGAGAGAAGTCCGCAAGCAATCCTGACCTCAGTCATTGGAAGCCCAGCACTTTAGTCCAAATGAAACATTTGAAATAATCATCAACTAGAAGTGCTGAACAGATAATCCATCTCAAACTCATCTGGAGCTCCCAGCATCACAGATGCTAATCTTTGATTCACTCCATGTGATACCAAGAAACAGCTGGATGCACTGGATATTGTGAAATCTATATCCCTGACAATATTCCAGCAATAGTTCTGAAGTCGTGTGCAGTAGAACTTGCCATGCCCTGAACCAAGCTGTTCCAGTATACCTACAAACACTGGCATCTACCAAGCAACAAGGAAACTTTCCCAGGTATATTCTGTACACTAAAAGCAGAAATCTATCCAGCCAGTGACCACCTCATCATTTCTACTCTTGATCATTGCAAATTGTCATCAACAGTGTTATCGGGCAGCGCTTGCTTCATAATTTCATCACTGAAGCTCAGTTTGGGTTTTGTCAATGCCACTGGGCTCGTGACCTCTGTTATAACCATAGTTCAAACATTGAGAGAAGAGCTGAATTCTAGAGGTGTGGTGAGAGTGCCTGCCTCTAAAGTCAAGGCCACATTTGATCAAGCGTGTAATCGAGGAGCTCTAGCTAAACTGGAGTCATTGAGAATCAGAGAAAGTTGTCTGAATAACTACTGTAGCTACAAAAGCGTGTCAGAAGCTAGAAATACTGCAGCAAATACTGCACCTTCTGGCTCCCCAAAGTCTGTCCCCACCATTTAGAAGATATAAGTCAGGAGTGTGATAGAGTACTCCCCACTTCCCCGGATGAGTGCAGCTCCAACAGCACTCAAGAAGCTTGACTCCATCCAGATCAAAGCAGCCCACTTGATTGGTACCACATGCACAAACGTTCATTCCCTCCACCACCAGCACTCAGTAGCAGCGGTGTGTACCATGTACAAGATACACTGCAGAAATTTACCAAGGCTTCTTTGATGCACCTTCCAACGCCATGATGACTACCATTCAGCAGAATGAGGACAGTGGATAAAACACCACCTGCAAGTTCCCTTCCAAGCTTCACCATCTTGACTTGAAAATATATCACAATTCCTTAAGTGTCACTGGGGGAAAATCTTGGAACTCCCTAACAGCATCATGGGTGTACATATATCAAATGGGCTACAGTGATCCAAGATGGCACCTTCTTGAACCCCACTTTGATGAGCAGTCAGAGACGGGCGATAAATACTGGCCCAGACAGTGATGATGACTTCCCATGAATGAATAAAAATAAATGTTGTGAGATCTTTTGTATCCATATTACAATTTAAAACAAAAACCAATATCTTGAGCATGATTGCTTCCTCTCAGTGTAGCTTGACATTGCACATCCAACAATGTTTTTAAACTGGAAGCCAGGCTCGTCTCTGAATAAATGCACCATGTGTTAAGTAATGAGTCCTAAAGGACAAGCAGTCACACCATCTTCAAACTGATCTCTTTCGGTTTCCTCTGCTGTAATAATTGGAAACCTATGTTTCTCAGATTCTTCTTTTGACAATACCTATGCCTCTCAGGTGTGGATCAGAATGTAGTACTTAGGTGTCCCCTGCTATCTGAAAGTAGAAAGTTCCTATGAAACAGTTTGTAAGCTGAAATGGCATAAAGTGAAGAAGCAATTACTGTTAATTTATGTGGGAAAATTAACTCTACCAAGTCATACCAAATAACACACAAACCTAAACTAACGTTAACATATGGTAAAGGCTGTTGGGGGTTGGGGTGGTGGGAGGTATAGGAAAGTGGGGTGTAAGAGAGAGAGTGGTCGTCAACAACAAGCTTTCTTGGACTCTTCCTGTGGATGCACTGGTTACAAAAGCCCAACAACGTCTCCTTTTCCTCAGGTAGCTGAGGAAATTTGGAATGGCAGCGAATACCCTTGCCAACTTTTATAGTTGTGCCATCGAGAGCATTCTGTCTGGATGTATCACTACCTGGTATGGCAGCTGTACCATTCAAGATCAGAGATGGTTACAGAGAGTGGTGAACTTGGCCCGCACAATCACAAAGGCCAACCTCCCATCTATAGAATCCATCTACAAGGCCTACTGTCGAGAAAAGGCCACCAGCATTCTCAAAGATCCATCCCACCCTGGCAACGCTTTTCTACACCCCCTACCATCAGGGAGAAGGTACAGAAGTCTGAACACGCACCAGCCAGTTTCGAAACAGTTTCTACCCTACTGTTGTTAGAATACTGAATGGACACTCAAACGCTTAGCATTCGCTTGTACCTGTGGTTTTGATTTGCCGCTGTTTACCTATTATTTACTTATCTATGCTATTTAACTCTGTGATCTGCCTGTGTTGCTCGCAAGACAAAGCTTTTCACTGTGCCTCGGTGCACATGACAATAAGTTCAATTCAATTCAAGAGGGTCATCTATTAACATCCCCTTGTCTCCTGAATCCATCAGGGCAGGCAGATCACTAATGTCTAAACTTTCTTCTCTGTCTGCCTGCCTCCATGTTGAAAGTTGAGGGTCATCATCTGCTGTGGCTGATGTGGAAGGCTTGAAATGCAACAGGATGCTTGACTGCTTAGCCTCACACATTTTTCTATCATACAGTTCTTTGTACACTTCAAAACATCCTGCAAGCCTGCCCTAAACCTATGTGCCTTTTCAAAATTAAAGTCATACTTTTACGCAATCATTGCAGCACTGTCAGTCATAGTGAAAATCTCACGCAAGTGCTTCATGTTCTGTTCCTGGTTGACTTCTCTTTTGCGCTGTTCGCTATTGCGTACAGTTTCAATTCATATCCTTTCCTCTTGCAATTTCATCAGCTCTTCATCAGTCAGTTCTTGGTCATGGGATGCCAAAACCTCTTCATTGTCAACTTCCACAAACCCAACTTCCTTAGCCGAAGTCACTATTGCCATTTTTTTGTCGTCGGTTTGAAGCCTTTAAAATCTTCGGGACACCGTTTTCTCCAAACACCATTTCTCATCGAGACTGGTAGTCCATTGTGAGCATCTCCAAGATTGGTGATTGCCAATTTTATATTGTACTGTTTCCAGATCTCTTGCAAAGATGCTTTGGAGTTGCCCAGCCTGTCAATGGGACTTACAATAAAACGTTTTGCATGTAGTAACCCTTAATTGTGGCTATTAGGCTTTGGTCACATGGTTGTATTTGGTGGTAAGAACACAACACGAATGTTACCGCCATACTGAGCGATGCCAGGTGGGTGAGCAGCACAATTATCAACAATCACAAGACACCTATTATCGAGGTTATTTTCTCGACAGTATTTTTCAACAAAAAGACTAACATATCCACTCATTCTTGAAAAAAATCATTTGGGTATTCTAACCGCTTGGACG
This sequence comes from Chiloscyllium plagiosum, assembly GCF_004010195.1. Classification (NCBI taxonomy): domain Eukaryota; kingdom Metazoa; phylum Chordata; class Chondrichthyes; order Orectolobiformes; family Hemiscylliidae; genus Chiloscyllium; species Chiloscyllium plagiosum. Next base: position 5,740,395 of record NC_057719.1, read on the forward strand.
TGAATGAAATACAACAGGAAGTGTATTCTTATCAATGCCTTTAAGTGCCCTCGGAATTTTTGAATGGGACACTACTAGAACCCTAAGGACAACATCACCAGTGGCATTAATAATAGGCATTAGGATAAACCTGTCCTTCTTTTCTAAATGTCTTGCTCAGCAATTTTTTCCAATTAAATTCCAGTTTCGACACAGTTAAACACTTGCTTATATGAATAATCACCTTCTGTAATTGTTTTCTTCAGTTCTTCTGGGAACTTTTTGGCAGCTTCAGTGTCACTCCTTCCAGTAACCTTTGAGCTATGAAGCTGCCCTCGCCTCAAAAACCAATCAAACCATCATGACTACCTTTAAATTCCACTTTTGCAATACTTTCATCACCATCGTTCAGTGCTCTCAGTTTCAGCTAATTAAAAAGACTGACTGATTTCTCCTTAAGTATAAGATAACTTACCAGAACACCGCAGTTTGTTTACTCATCAATCCAGTCAAGCAATCGATTTTCCATTTTATCCATTACTGGATGCTGACTAAAGGAGACCATTTTGCTACGAGCAGAACCAATAGCAACTTTGGCAGCTTTCAAGATTCTTTGTCTCTGCGTTTAAATAGTATGAAGGGTGGATGCAGGCAAGTTTCAGTGCATGCACATAGCAGCTCAGTGGTTAGCACTGCTGCCTCACAGTGCCAGGGACCCCAGGTTCAATTCCTGTCTCGGGTGACTGTCTGTCTGGAGTTTGCACATTCTCCCTGTGTCTGCGTGGGTTTCCTCCGGGTGCTCCTGTTTTCTTCCAAAATCCAAAGATGTGCAGGTCAGGTGAATTGGCCATGCTAAATTGCCAATAGTGTTAGGTGCATTAGTCAGGGATTAATATAGGGTAGGAGAGTGGGTCTGGGTGGGTTGCTCTTCAGAGGATTGTTGTGGAAGTGTTGGGCTGAAGGGTCAGTTTCCATACTGTAGGGAATCTAATCTAATTGAAACGCTTAATTATATCCAGTTTTACGCTAAGCATAACAGCCTTACGAGCTCTCTTAGGCTTTTCTGATATCTTAGGACACATCTTGCTAACGGATGCACAAAATAAATCGAGATAAAGCACAGATGCTCACAGACACATTTCAAAGCTGTAGCGACTTGATGCTGAGTGTAATTCTTGGGGAAAGTGTTTGGCGGCGCCACTCTCGCTGCACGCGGTTTTTCATAAAAGCAAAAATCCTTTCAGTTAGTGAAAACATGTACTAAAGTAGGTCTTTTGTAAAAGCAAATTGGCGTAAAGTGAACATTTGAAAAGCGGGGGATACCTGTATTTCTTCTGAGTCAGATGTTGGTTCACTTTCCAATCTCCAGGAACTTGAGTGCAAAATCTAGTATTGTGTAGTACTAAGGAGTGCTGCACTATTGGGTAAATTGTCTTACAGATGTGATGTTTAAACAAAGCTCCCGTTTGCTCTCTAGTGTGGATATAAAATATTCCGTGGTGTTTTGAATGTGCCGGCCAGGATTTATCCCTCATCCATCACTTATGGCTGAAAATTAGTGTGAGTAAGTTGGCTCCCACCAATCTTCCATTATCAAAGTCACTACGCTTCAGAAATCATTGATGTCTCACTGGTGTAAAAATTTCAAGGCATAAATCTCTCCTTCGTCAAAAATAGTAAAGGTGCTGAATCCAAATGTGGTGTCCTCTACAGCCACCCTTAGTTGAGATCAAGGCTAATTTGCTCTGCACAAAGAGGAGTATTTATCAACCCACAGCTAGAATAAAAGTAGGGGAATTCGTGAGACAGTGTTTGGAGTATTGTGTTACCATCGTGGTCTTCTTTCTTGAAGCATCAGATGCACTTAGAAGAAGTTCACTCCACTGATTGCTGGGATGGAGGAGTTATGAGGAAAGGTTAGGTTTGTAGCCTTTGGAGATTAGAGGAACAAGAGGTTGTCTTATTGAAACTTTTATTTCCAGTTCAGAATGATTATGGACTTGGGAAGAAACTTGCAAGTGATAGTATCTCATAAATCTGCCATCCTTGTCCTTTTAGATCATAGTGGTCACAAGTTTGGATGGTGCTGCCTAAGGAGCGTTGGTGAATTTCTGCATTGAATCTTCTAGATTGTGCTTGTTACTTCTACTGAGCATTGGTGGTAGAGGAAGTGTATGTTTGTGGATATGGTGCAATCAAACAGGCTACTTCAGCCTTGATGGTATCAAGCTTATTGAATGTTATTGGAGCTGCAAGTGGGGAGGATTCCATCACATTCCTGACTTGTGTCTTGTGGCTGGTGGACTTGCTTTGGGGAGTTAGGTAAGTTACTGGCTGCAGGATTCCCAGCCTCTGATCTGATCTTGTAGCCACAGTATTTATATGGCGAATCCAGTTGAATTTCTGGTCATTGGTAATCCCCAGGATGTTGATAGTTGGAGATTCAGTGATGGTAACGCCATTGAATGTCAAGGGGAAATATTTAGATTCTGTCTTATTGGAGACTATTATTACCTGACGTGTGTCATGCAAATATTACTTTCACTTGTCCCGGTCTTCCTGCCCTTGGACATGGATTGGTTCAATATCTGAGGGATCATTAATTGTCCTCAGCATTGTCCAATCAGTAGCATACATCGCCACTAATGTATGACCTTTTGATGGAGGGAAGGTTATTGATGAAGCAGCTAACATAGTTAGACCTAGGACTCAACCCTGGAGAACGCCTACAGAGATTTCCTAGAACTGATATCCTTAATACTAATGGAACTTTACTTCTGATGCTCATTCACTGTAGTTTTGCTGGTGTCCTCCTGCCACAGTCTGTCAAATGTAGCTTTGTTGTCAAAGGACAGTCAACCTCACCTATTCTCTGGCCTTCAAAACTTTCGTCAGTGTTTGAACCAAGACTGTAATGAGATCAGGAACTGCATTGTTTTAGTGAAAATCAAACTGAACAGTGAGCAGATGATCACTACATATGTATTACATGATAGTACTGTTGATGATGCATTCCAAAACTTGACTGATGGTGTGGTAAGTGGGAGAGTTCAATTTGTCCTTTTTTTATGTGTACAGCTCACTCCTGTATAATTTTCCAAATTGCTAGATAGATGCCAGCTTTGTAGCTATATTGGAATAGCTTGTCTACAGACTCAGCTAGTTGTCAAGTGCATATCGTCATTACTGTTGCTGGAATTTTGCCTGGGACCATAGTCTTTGCAGCATTCAATGCCTTTAGCACTTCCTTCATATCCTGTGGAGTGAACTGAATTGGCTGAAAACTGGTATCTGTGATGCTAGGAACCCCAGGGGGACTGAGATAGATCATCGACTCGATATCTCCAGCTGCTGGTTGTAGCAAACGCCTCAGCCTTACCTTTTGTACTGATGTGTTAGGCTGCTCACCATTGAGCAAGGGGATATTTGTGGTGCCTCCTCCAGTGAGGTGTTCAATTGTCCATCACTATATATGACTGGATTTAGCAGGATGCCGGAGCTTAGATCTGATCTGTGGAATCTCTTAGCTCTATCACTTGCTGCTGATGCTGTTTGACACTAAAATTTCTGTGAAAAGACTCCTCCAGGCTGTCAGGAGTCTAGTTTCCTAACATCAAAATGTTAGCTGCAGTGGAGATTTCAGTCAAATTCACAATGGTTATGGATCACATGATCATTCATTCCCTATACCAGTGTTACAAATGAGATGAAACTGCAGTATAATCTGACCCAACACTTTACTGCACATAACAGGTTGCATTTGTGTAGTGCCTTTAATACAATGAGGCACGTTATGTCATAATTGACACTAAACCAAAAAAAAAGGTGAAAGAGATGGATTTTGAGTAGAGTCGTAAATGAGGATGGGATGGAATTCCACAACTGAGAGCCTCGGCTGCATTTGTAGCCATCAATCGTGAGGTCCAGAATTTGCTAGTGATGGTTTGATGTTGTTGCGTATCACTTTCACACTGTAGAAACCAAGCAGGTCAGAGAAGTCATTGGTTCTAGACTTGAATCTAAATGTCGATACCTCAGGCCCCAATATACAGGAATACTAGGATCCCGGATTATCTGAATAAACAGAGCACCAGCTGCTCCCTGATAACTGAAGCAGCAATTCCCATTAGTCTAAACAATAATGTAATTAAGTAGACAAATATACTCAAAAGGCTGAATAAGGCCCACATCTATTGTTATATATCATTCCCCTAACTTCAGTAGAGCACCCCTACATATTCCCCACAGCAAACATTTTGGTAGCCTTTGAGGGAGTTTACTTATTTAACTCTGAAGCTGGGGAGGTTTTGTGTCATGAATGCACTGAATATTTGAATATGACCTCTGCCAACCACAAATCAGCAAAATGCTGTTACAAACCTGAAATAAAAACTGAAAATGCTGTAATTACTCAACAGGTCAAGCAACATTTGTGGACAGAGAAGTTAATGTTGGTGAACAGAACTCAGAAGAGTGAAAGATGTATTAGGATTTGAGCAGCAGTGAGTCTGATAAGAACAAAAGGTAGTCTATGTTAGGTGGGAGATAGAAGAGTCTGACAGAAGAGTCAGTCTTGCAGGGAATGATGAGGGGCACGAGATGGATAGAAATTTTTATATATTGAATTATGGTCTGGAATGCCCTTCCTGAAATGTTGGAGAAAGCAGATCAATAATCAAGGGCAAAATTTGATGGGCAGAAGTTTGCAGGGGTGTGCAGAGAGCAGAGACCAGGACAAATTAGAGAACTCTTCAAAGAACCAGAACAAACACAATCAGAAGCATGGTCTTCTGCTGTGTTGTCTCATTTTAGGATTAGTTTGCTGAGTACTGATCTGCACAGGCTAGTGAGAATGCAAAAGGTTAAATTTTGCTCATCAGTTGTCCCATTGAAATTCTGTATTGTCAGAGGTCGGGTTGCCATGGTAACAAGTACAGTGTCTCCATGGGACCCAGTGTAGTTGCAGATCTGATGAGATTTTGTCATAAAATCCTTATTAAACTGTCTCTATGACAGATAATGGTACAATCCACTCTCTGTATCTTCATGCTGTCGACAAGATTGATATTTGCAGTTCGCTGCATCTCATCCATTCTGATATTGGAAGGCGTCATCCTTATTTTTAAATATAAAAGCCTGTCTGTCTGATGGGTAATGTCTGAATTCTAATCCTTGTCCTGCTAGTTGCAAATTGTTCAGGGAAGCACTATCCTCAACAGGACTTAACTGTGTCTTTGAACCTAATGCATGTTATATTGATAATTACAGACTGGGGTCTTAGATTGTACTCAGTAGCCGGAAGGTAATGGTAATAATGGCTGCCAGCCTCCAGGTTTGGCTTGAAGTCTCTCGGAATTAAAGATGATCTTTTGGATGCTGTACAGTTAACCTAGGAGAAAACTGAAGGGCAATAATAAAAGTAAAAGCAATTGTTTTTGTATTCCTTTTGCATCTTTGAGTACTCATTAATCATAAAAACTAAAGTCGAGGATCATCCACTTGGCTAATGAAGGGTCTGCTCGATTCCTGATTTACACGGGAGGGTGGATGTGTCAGATCCAGTGGCGGGCATGGAGATTGCTGCAGAGGAAGTCGATGTGGGTGTGTCTTGTGATGAATCCTCTTGCAAGGTACCCAACCAAACTTGCCAGTCCTAGTCCATACCAATTACTGACATGACTTCAGACCTCTGCTGCCGCAGGATTGGACTGTACCTTTCCCACTGGTGCCCACATCATTGGGTATATATTCAGCAAGGGGTCAAAGTAGATTGACCGCACATTGTGAAAGGAAAATTCATGGCCGTTGATCAACTCCCTTCAGCATCATGCCCCTACCACCATTGTTTTCTTTAAGTTCTGGGGACCTCATCTCCAGTAGAATATGTCAATCCTTTGTAAGATTGGATAGATTAGATTCATTAGAATGATGATAGGGCTTAAAGTATTAAATTATGAAGGCAATTGCAAAAATATGGCTTGTAATTTATATGTCAACTTTAAATCAAAGTTTTTTAAAATGATAGTGCAGGTAGAGAAAATTTCTGCTTAAGTATTACAGACAAACTTGAATTAGAGCTATTTAGAAGTGAGGTCAGGAAATGTTTTCTCTCTCAAAGGCTAATGGAAATCTTGAACTCGCTTTGAAGTTCACAGATGCTAGTCAAGTACATTAGTTTCAAGAATGAGATCAATAGATTTGGACAGGGGGTATCAATGGAGGTGGATCTTGTGTGGTTGTTTTCTAATGATCTAATTATTTAATTAATGGTTTAATCAAAAGGCCGACCAAACCCTAGGGACTGACTGGCGCCTCCTGTTTCCAGTGATCTCTATCTAGTTGCTGTTGAGAGCTCTGTAACTTCCAGATGTGGGCTTGGAAGGGTTTCTGCTCCTGATTATGCCTCTGCATATGTAGATATGAGAAAGGACTGTTCATTTACAATGATAGATAGCTAGTTGGTGCTTGTCTGAAGGTCAGTTGCTTGAATAAAATACTGATAGCTGATGGAAAGTTTGGAGTGTTGTTCATTGGCAAAGCGAGTATTGTAGGTGACTGTAGGAGAAGAATTTCGAGAACCGAGAAGCCGATTAAGGTATATCGAGTAAGAGCATTGAATTGGGAGTAATGGAAGATTAAGGTATATCGAGTAAGAGCAGTAAAATGGGAGTAATGGAAGATTAAGGTAAATAGAGTAAGAGCAGTGAAATGGGAGTAATGGAAGATGAAGGTATATCGAGTAAGAGCAGTGAATTGGGAGTAATGGAAGATTAAGGTATATCGAGTAAGAGCAGTAAAATGGGAGTAATGGAAGATTAAGGTAAATAGAGTAAGAGCAGTGAAATGGGAGTAATGGAAGATGAAGGTATATCGAGTAAGAGCAGTGAAATGGGAATAATGGAAGATGAAGGTATATCGAGTAAGAGCAGTGATGTGGGAGTAATGGAAGATTAAGGTATATCGAGTAAGAGGAGTGAAATGGGAGTAATGGAAGTTGGTGAATACCTGATGGCTGAAATGTCTTTCATTCTTTGCTATAAACCTTTAATAAAATAGTATTCCAGTTTTAAGATTTTGTGAAAGATGCGAGCAAAGTGATCAAAACTGTTGAAAAAGTCTGGTTAAACAGTGATATAAATTAGAATGAAACTTGGGGACAGTATCTCTGATGGCTGAGATTTCGGATATTACTTCAGCCCAATGAGGTAAAAGGTTCTATGATGTTAGGCTTGTAATTAAAATGATAAAGTTTCTATTATTGTTGTTACAACACAGGAATAGCAAACCAAATCAGCTTCATTATCATTGGATTTGCAACACAGTGAAATTAAAACATTAAATTACATTTCTGTGCATTTAAATTCATCTGCCAGACGTCTGCCCATTTGACCAATTTGTCAATGTCCCTTGGAGATACTCTTACTCGATATACCTTCATCTTCCATTATTCCCATTTCACTGCTCTTACTCGATATACCTTCATCTTCCATTACTCCCATTTCACTGCTCTTACTCGATATACCTTAATACTCTATTTACCTTCATCTTCCATTACTCCCATTTCACTGCTCTTACTCGATATACCTTAATACTCTATTTACCTTAATCTTCCATTACTCCCATTTCACTGCTCATTCATTCAATTCATTTATTCATTCATTCGTTCGTTCATCCGTCCGTCCGGCCATCCGTTCAATTCAAATTTAAACATTCAGTTACCCTTAAAGTATCGCCGAGGGACATTGACAAGTTGGTCAAATGGGCAGACATCTGGCAGATGAATTTAAATGCACAGAAATGTAAGGTAATGCATTTTGTTATGGTCGAAACAGGCTCAATGGTACAACTTTGAGGGGAGTACAGGAACAGAGGGACCTAGGGTTCAAGTGCATAATTCTGTGAAGGTGGCCAGATAAGTTGAAGCTGTTATTAAGAAGGCTTGTAGGGTCCTTGGGTTTATAAGTAGAGGCATAAAATATAAAAGCATGGAAGTGATGCTACATCTCTACAGAGCATTGGTAAGACTACATTTGGAGTATTGTGTTCAGTTCTGGGCATCCTATTTAAGGAAGGGTATTAAAGCCTTGGAGAAAATTCAAAGGAGATTTGCTACAATGAGGGATTTTGAATGCAAGGTAAAATGAAGAGAAATTGGGTTCATTCTTCTTGGAGCAGAGAAGATTAAGAGATGACCTTATTGAGGTGTTAAAAATTACGATCAATTTTGACAGGGTAAAGCAGGACATTCTGTTTCCACTAGATGGTATGTCAGTAACTAGGGGTCACAATTTCAAGATTGTCAGCAAGAGAGCTAGGAATGCGATGAGAAACTTCTTTACTCAGAGTTGTTAGGATTTGGAGTGTGCTTGATGGGAGAGTGGTGGAGGTGTATTCCACGGGAGGTTTCAAAGATATGTATTTGGAAGCGGTGAATTTAGAGGGCAAAGTTGATTGTCTCATGGACAGTGAAGAAGGTTATCTCAGAATACAAAGAAATCTTAATCAGTTGGGTCAGTGGGCTCAGGAGTGGAAGATGGAGTTTAATTTGGATAATTGTGAGATATTGCATTTTGGTAAAACAAACAAGGGCAAGACTTGTCCAATTAATGGTAGGGCCCTGGGTAGGGGGTAGTAGATGGGGTCTGACTCGATGTGTTTGTTGATAGAGTTCCAATTGGAATGCCAAGCTTCTAGGAATTCTCGTGTGTGGCTTTGTTTGGCTTGTCCTAGGATGGATGTATTGTCCTCGTCGAAGTGTTGTCCTTCCTCATCCATATGTGAGGATACTATTGAGAGAGGGTCATGTTTTTTTATGGCTAGTTGATGTTCATGTATCCCGGTGGCTAGTTTTTTGCCTGTTTGTCCAATATAGTTTGTTACAGTCCTTGCACGGCTACCATGATGCTAAGGGGTCTGAGTAGCCCACAAACCCACCAACACGCTATAACAGCAGCTAATTTGAATTTGAAAAACCCTATAGTGACAATAAGCAAAACTAATGTCATTTACAAAATACTGTGCAAGGACTGTAAGAAACACTACATTGGACAAACAGGCAGAAAACTAGCCACTAGGATACATGAACACCAATTAGCCACAGAAAGATATGACCCTCTCTCACTAGTATCCACACATATGGATGAGGAAGGACACCCCTTCGACTGGGACAACACATCCATCCTAGGACAAGCCAAACAAAGACACGCACAAGAATTCCTAGAAGCATGGCATTCCAACCAGAACTCTATCAACAAACACATTGAGTTAGACCCCATCTACCACCCCTTGAGAAAAGGAACAGGAAATGACTTCACCACAGGAAGTGACTTCACCACAGGAAATGACATCACCAACCCAAAGAAACCCCAAACATATAAATAGAAAGCAGGAATTGTTAGCAGTGCCTCATATGATGTCCACTGAAGATGTTACCTAGTAAGGTAACAAAATGTCTGGAAATGAACCTTGCAGCTCAGCGAGCAAACTTACATCCAAAACCTCAACCCGAGCTTCAAATCTTCTCAAAACTCGCTAAGACCTATGGGCACAATACGCTAAAAATGGCCCGAAAATGGGAAACGAATGCCATCCAACAGAGTGCCACCCGCGAACAGCTGTAATTCCTGCACAAATGCCTAAGGAAACAGGTACTATCTAAATGTCTTCAATGCAAACCTCCCCTTAACACCCCACTAGCCACAAGAATAGTAAAGCAAAACAGCTGCAGAATGCTTAGAGAAATGATTAATGATGCCCACAATACACTCCGTAAATACAACTGGGAAATTTTGCATCAAAAATCTTTACTCAGTCATGCAACAGACCGTGAATGGACAGACACAGTACAACAAACCATAGATATTAGACAGTGACAATCACAAAAAATGAAAAAACTAGACCTGCAGTAAAAACTAGACAAACTTACACAAAGTAACAATGACAACACAGAAGCATGGATATAAAACTTATCTGACCAACTTATCTGACCAACAGACACTGAAAAAGCCATCTTAGTAAGAGGATTAAATTACAACTGCCAGTTGCGGACAAGAAAGATTTCTTAGCTGCATTAGACACAACACTAAAAGACAACCAACTCATAGAAGAAACCCAACAAACCATCAGACAGGTAGTCGCACCAACATTAAGCAGAAAAAAGGAAGGAGAAACACTCAATACACAAGAAAGGAAAGCACTGGAAAGACTAAAAAAAAGAAAGAAACATTGTTATCCTCCCTGCAGACAAAGGACGCTTGACAGTCATTCTAAATCGAA
>NC_057719.1:5752061-5790859 GCF_004010195.1 Chiloscyllium plagiosum
ACCTGCTGCGCTTTTCTAGCAACACATGTTTAAGCTCAAATACAGATAAAGAAGGACACCACTTCGACTGGGCCAACACATCCATTCAAGGACAAGCCAAACAAAGACGCACATGAGAATTCCTAAAAGCATGGATTTCCAACTGGAACTCTATCAACAAACACATCGAGTTAGACCCCATCTACCACCCCCTGAGAAAAGGAACAGGAAGTGACTTCACCACAGGAAATAACATTACCACAGGAAATGACATCACCAACCCGAAGAAACCCCCAAACATATAAATAGAAAGCAGGAATTTTCAGCATTGCTTTGCATGAGGCCCACTGAAGATGTTACCTAGTAAGGTAACAAAATGTATGGAAATGAACCTCCAAGCTCAGCGAGCAAACCTACATCCAAAATTTGTGTCACTGATAGACAGGGTGGTTAAGACGACAGTTAGTATGCTTGCCTTCATCACTCAAATCTTTGAGTATAGGATTCGGGATGTCATGGTGAGGTTTTGTAGCATGTAGGTGAGTCCTGTTCTATAGTACTGTGTGTAGCTCTGGTCACCTTGCTGCAGGAAAGGTATTAAACTTGAGAGGCTCAGAAGAGCTTTACCAGGATGCCGCCAGGAATGGACAGTTTGAGGTATAAAAATAGGCTGGATCGGCTGGAATTTGTTTCACTGACATGTAAGAGGGGGTGACCTTATAGCACTTTATAAAATCATGAGGTTCTTTTCCCTAAGGTGACAGAGTTCAAAGCCTCACATATTTTTAAGGTGAGAGTAGAGAGATTTAAAAAGGACATGTGGGGCAGCCTTTTTACGCAAAGGGTGGTTTGTGTGTGGAATGAACTGCTAGAGGAAGTGGTGGAAGCAGGTACAGTTGCAGTATTCAAAACACATTTGGATATGTGCATGAGCAGGAATGGTTTGGAGGGATGTTGCCCAAACACAAAAAAAAAGTGGGGCTCGTTTAGTTTGGGAACATGGTTGGCATGGACTTGTTGGACTGAAGGGTCTGTTTCTGTGCAGCATGATTCCACGGTTGAATATAGGGTCTTGACACTTTGACGGATGAAGTTGTTCCAAATTACAATCACTACTTGCTGTTATGAAGAGTGGGTCCTTGTTGGCATTTAATAGATCTGTTCTGGTTTGGTAGTGAATATGTAGGCAATCTGGTGTTGGTAATTGTCTTTATCTTTTCCATAACACTCGTTTACAACTCCTAACCTGGCATAAATCTCCCTAATTTCCCGGAAACACATCTCGTTATATTAAAAGTTTGCAGTGCAACCCATCATATGGCAAACCGAAAAAAGAACTTTACAATTTATTTGAATTTCTCAGTAACAACTGAAAGAAAAACATTGAATTCCTCTTCAAAGAACAAAAAACAATACACCACAGGAACAGGCCGCTTCAGTCAACCACGACTGTGCCAACATCTGATGCTTTTCTAATCAAGAAACCTTTTGCCTCTTGCAGTCCATATCCCTCTACTGGCAAGATGCCTGTTGACCATTGCTATTGTATTCATCTCCACCACCACCTCTGGCAGTGCATTCCAGACACTTATCACCCTCTATGTAAAAGACACCTGCTCCTTACATCTCTTTTAAACTCATCTCCTTTTACCTTAAACCTGTGTTCCTTAGTAATTGATATTTCTAAAACAAAACAGAAATTGCTGGAAAAGCACAGCAGATCTGGCAGCATCTGTGGAGAGAACTCAGTTAACGTTCAGGTCTGAGGAGGGGTCGCTGGGCCTGAAACCTTAGCATCTGTGGAGAGAAATCAAAGTTGCCAGACTTGCTGAGCTTTTCCAGCAATTTTTATTTTTGTTTCTGATTTCCAGCATCCACAGTTTGTTAGTTTTTGTTTTAATTAACATTTCTACCCTGGGAAAAAGACTTTGACTAGCCATGCCTCTCATAATTTTGTACACTTCTATCAGATCCTCACCCTATGCCTTTCAAGTGAAAACAAACTACGTTCAATCACTCCTCATAACTAATACCTGTACCCTCTCCAAACCCTCCACATCCTTCTGGTATTGTGACCAGAACTGTACACAATATTCACAATGTGGCATAATCATGATTGGCTCAGGCATCCCTCTTCTAATAAGCTTTTAGAAGAGTGTTTTATCGTTCACTTTTTACTTTATCTCCCAGTATATCACTTAAAAATCCCCAACTGTCTGACAGCAATGGTCCTAGAGGTCCTCTCATTTTCCCTAGTTTCAACCATATACCTGTCAAGAAGCTGGATCTCAATAAATGTTTCTCACGCTTATATCTATAGTCAGCATAAAATATGGTCGGAAAATCTGGACAAAGCAGATAATCTCTCAACTTCTCCTTTATCTTATTTGTAATTCACTCCATCCTTTTCTGATGCCTCACCTCTGCGCAGTTCAGCATATATCTTCCTTTGCAAGATTGCCACTGTGCGTCTCTATCAACATGTTGCTTCTATTACTAACCTTTCTGTAGTATCCGGGATAGGTTCTTTAAGGTTTTACTGTTATCTTTGCATGTTGTATCTGGCCAGCGTCATCCGCAATCATGTTCTTGATACATCCTGATGACATGTAAGACAATGTAACTTCAACTCAAACTTGCTTGCCACTTTCATTACCTCAACTCACGGTGGTTAAAACCCTTGTGCTGTTTCTATATTTCCTATTGCTTGGTTGAGATATTAATACAAAGCTCCCTGTACCCTCTCAGGTGGATGCAAAAGATCCCATAGGATTATTTTGAGGAAGAGAGTTTTACCTTGAGCACCTAGACGGGAATTATCATTTAATCTGTCTTTTCAATGACAGTTGTTATCTGAATATGACCACATTACTGTTTTTGGGAATTTGCTGTACAGAAGTAGAATGCCACATTTCCTGTTTTTCCAACAGTGACCATGCTTAGAATATACTTTGTTAACGGTAAAATGCTTTAGGAGTTCCTGACATTGTGAAAGGCACTGTATTTAAATACACCATTTTTTTGCCATATAGTTTTCTGAGTTGAACTATATGCTACAAGGTGACCTATGTCTTGTGCTAAATCTAATTCAAAATCTCTCCTGTCCTCATCTGTCTCCATTTCTGACTGATGAAAGTCTTTGTCTTCATTTTGCAAAACTTGCCATATTTTACCCCTAACCTGCAAGCTCATTTAGCTCCTCATTTCAGCTTTCAAGCCTGCATTATAATTGCCCCCTGCTCCATAGTTGATGGCAGAACTGTTGTCTACCTTGATCCCTCTCTTAGAACGTTCTTTAAAAACCTTGCTGTTTCTCTGTCCCTCTTAAGGTCTCCATAATCTTTTATTTTAAAAGAGTGTTTTCAACCACTGCTTCAGAATTGTCCCACTACATTTGGCATTTATTTCCTCTCTGTGAAGGGAACGAATGTTCTCTGCATTAGAGGGGTTTGTATAAGCTGTTGTGAATGATGTTCCAAATTATGCAGTAAGTTGTTAGAATTAGTTCTGCTATTGAAGTCACTGCTGGAGGGTTGTAAACATCATTGCAGTTACATTTTATAAGAAACATTTGAGATGCTGCGGCTTTGTTGTTTTTCTCAAGAAAGGTTTGTCTGCTCATATCAAGTTTCTATGGCAACAAAAGAAATTGATTAAAACCATCACCATGTATAAGAACAGAAATGGGGCATTTTGAATTTTCTGCAGTGCAAATGGCAAATACCTGCTGGCTGAACATTTTCTAGTCAAAATATTTTACTGTGGTGTGCTATTTTAAAAAATGAATAAATTGTGGTAGTTAACAACCCAGTTTCTATGGCAATCTGTGAGCGAAGTTGCTGTTGCAAGAGTGCATGGCAACCCCTTTATATTTCAGAGCTGCTGTCACTGCGAGTGGTTTCACCGGCTGGTGGGGCTACTGTTGTTCTGAATTCAGCTTGTTGACTCAACACGATGAATTCAAAACAACACTGCACATCCTACACTTGTCAAGGACATTTCAAATCCATGCAAGAGTATACCATTTTGGATATCTGCCTGACTACAACTGTTCAAATTTTCTCTGCTCACAGCTGGGTTCAGTTCGGTGAAATAAGTTAGCAATTCTGAATGATACAACATAAGTAGAGGTATCTTGTTACCTCACTCCCCACAATTTCCTTGTTAGTCCTATCTTTTTTTTCCTTAATATATTGAGCTGATTTCCTTTGGAGTTTTAATATTAGAAACACGTAAGATCAGGAATAGGCCATTCAGCTCCTTGAGGCTTTTCCATCATTCACTGAGCTCATGGCTGCTTTATGGCATAACTTCATGTACCTGCCTTTGGTCCATTCGCTTAATACCTTTGCTGAACAAAAACAATTATTGAAATAGTGTTTAAAATTAACAACTGAGTTTGAAACTTTCTCCACCACACTTTTAAAGCAATGCATTCTAGATCGCAACAACTTGCTGTGTTTTTACAAAGAAAGTTAAAAATCACACAACACCAGGTTATAGTCCAACAGGTTTATTCGGAAGTACAAACTTTTGGAGTGCAGCTTCGTCCAAGACGCTACCTGACGTAGGAGCAACACTCTGAAAGCTTGTACTTTCAAATAAACCTGTTGGATTATAGCCTGGTGTTGTGTGATTCTTAACTTTGTCCACCCCAGTGCAACAGTGGCACCTCCACATCAGCTTTGCAAAGATTTCCTTCTGCTTGTTCTGGATCTTTTGCTAGAACCTTAAATCTGTGACCTCTAATTACCAATTCTTCTGCCACTGAAAGTATTTTTTTCTTTATTTACACTATCCAAACCATCAGAATTTTAAACACTTCAATCAAATCTTCTCTTAATCTCTTCTGTTGTTTTAGGAGAGCAAACTCAGCTTCTCCAGATTATTCAGACATGTGAAACCCTTCAATCTTGGTGCCAACCCAGGAATTTTCCTGTGCACCCTCTTTAAGCCCTTGATATCTTGTTTAGAGTGGTGATCCAGAATTGAATATTGTACTCTAGTTCAAATTTAACTAGTATTTGTTAAACATTTAGTCTTACATCTTACATTTTATGTTCTGTTTATTTATAAAATTAAAATATGAAATTATTCCGCCTACTTTTTCTAACGGCCTTCTCAACCCATCCTGCAACCTTCAAAGATACGCCCCCAGTCTCCCTGTACACCTTATAAAATTGTCATTAAGATTAGAAATATTCTGTACAGCATGGGAACTGGCCATTTGGCCCAACAAGTCCATACTGACCCTCTGAAGAGTAACCCAACCAGACCCATTTCCCTGTGATTAATGGACCTAACACTATGGGCAGTTTAGCAAGGCCAATTCACCCTAACCTGCACATATTTGGACTGGGAGGAAACCCATGCAGACATGGGGAGAATGTGCAAACTCCAGACGGTCGCCCGAGGCTGGAATCAAACCCGGTCCCTGGCGTTGAGGCAACAGTGCTAACCACTGAGTCACTGTGCCTCCCGAATTTAGTTTATAATTAACCTCCATATTTTTCCTACCAAACTGTGTCACTGCACACCTCTCTGTTAGTAATTTTTGTTTTATGACATCAGTCTATGAAGTTTGTTACAATCCTTCTTATTCAATGTTACATTTCTGAACTTTATATTATCTATCAACTTTATAATTTGCTGTTTATCAAGTCCAGGCAATTAATGTCTCAAAGAGCAGTGGTCCTAATACTGATTCCTGGGGAGTGCCACTCTAAACTTTATACTTCAAGTTTGAAAAACCACCATTCACCACTATTGACTGACTCCTGCACTTTGAAGATTCTATATCCATGCTGCAACCATCCTTTTAATCCTTTTAACAAATCTATTTCTACAGTATCAAACTCTTTTTCAAAGTATGTGCGCATAATATTAACCACACTTCATGTTGATCAAGTCACCCAGCCATGATTTGTTTTCTATTACTTCTAAGAATATTGAGTAATTTGTTTAGTAATGCCTAACAAAGTCACCACACCTATTATGGTAGGGAGTAGTTCTCTTCCTATGAGCCTGTAAGTTGTCTGCTGAATGTATACTCTTGGGAAAGAGTTTGGATGTTGAATCTATACAGATTAAAGACACAGACCTCTTAATTGCTTGGATCAGAGAAATGTAAATTTTTAACAAAGACACTTGGCAGGATACAGCAACATGGCAAAAGTGAGGACTGCAGATGCTGGAAACCAGAGTTTAGATTAAAGGTGTGCTGGAAAAGCACAGCAGGTCAGGCAGCATCCGAGGAGCAGAAAAATTGACGTTTTGGGCAAAAGCCCTTCATCAGGAAGGTCATACAGCAACATGTAGGTCCATTACTAAGGCCTGACCTTGAGCTTGCAGCTAGGAGCTGAAGTGCTGGAGGTTATTTTTGTAACTGGACATTGTCTTCAAAGAAAGATAATTCCAAAAACAATGAGATAGTCTACAGAAGGGACAGATTACAAGGTATTTTCTTTTTTCATTTCTGAGAGGTCCAAAATTTGAAATCCTCTCCTTAAGCCCCTATAATTTTGTCATCTAACTCTCTCCCCACTTTTAAAGCTCCTCTTCAAAGTCACCAAATTTTGATTCTCTCTCCTAATATTTTCTTTCATAATCTCATTGCTTTTTAAAATTCCTTTTACGTATATCAATAAAGATGTTTAGCATGGTTTTTTCTTGTAGTAGATGCATGCCTTGTACCTTGACTCGGCCTCTGATTCTGAAACTATTTGTAGTTTCCTCTAGTTTCTCTTGATTTGGGCAGACTCACTGCAGGTTAACAATTAAATATTTGGCCATGGAGCATACAGCTGAATTTGGCACACTTCACTATTGTGCCATTGAGGCATTCAAACCCAGTACAGTTTATAAGCAAGCATGTCTAAGTGTATTTTGTCTCCCTAGGTTTGTGTCTGGAGAAACTAGTAATGGCAGCATCGCCAAGAAATGATCTGCAGCCTGATACCGAGCAAGAAATAATTACATGTTATGAAAAAGCTGGTGACATAGCTCTGCTTTACTTACAAGAAACTGAAAAGGTAAGAAGAATGTGATTGGGTTTTACTACTAAAGCTGTTCGGCTCACCTTGCTTTATATCATATATCATGGTGCATTTTGTCTCTTTGTTTTGTTCTTCATTGAAACTCCTTTATCGTGATTGTAATGAGTTCAACCAAGTAGACATCAGAGAATGAGTCCCCTGATTGGGGCTGTTAATCTGGTGCAATCAGGGAGCCCTGGCTGACAAGTAAGCACAGGAATGTCCTGTTCACTCGGAGCTGGCTCTGAGGGAGCTGGATCAGTGTCGCAGTCTCTCTATGTGTAAATAACGGGGAACCTGGTGACAGGATACCAGCCTCTGTGGAGTTATTTCACCGTTGAAGTTCTGCTCTTGCTTTTCACTAGTTGCTCAAGTTGCAACATGTTCAAATTAAACATCACCTTGAAAGGTCTGACGAGTTGGCAGAATATGGTCATTCCACTAGTAGTATTGTTGCTCGTGTTGTGAGAAATGCTGCTCTTCAACATCTTGTTAAATCATCTGCTATTGTTTTGCATATTTGACACCCTGTGGAATGAAACAGGAAACTGTCATGCTGCTTCTCACTTATAAATTACTTCATCTCAGAGTATTCAGTTTCTGCAGTTGATGATGGCTTGCCTCTTTTCTGGGAAAATTCTGTGAAGTTTTTCCTGTTATCATTCAATCCTCCACATGTCATCTGATTTTCCAGTTATCTTTTGCTGATGATTCCACTGTACATTCCTTCAGATTGAACAGTCATTGCTTATCACCTTCCCTCTTGCAATGTGATGATTGAATCACTGTATCTTAATCCCCAATGAACTAGAATCCCTCCGTCAGCTTAAACTAACAAAGAGGAGAAAGTGAGGTCTGCAGATGCTGGAGATCAAAGTTGAAACTTTATTGCTGGAACAGCACGCAGGTCAGGCAGCATCCAGGGAACAGGAGATTCGACGTTTCGGGCACAGGCCCTTCTTCAGGAATGAGCAGAGAGTGTTCAGCAGGAGAAGATAAAAGGTAGGGAGGAGGGACTTGGAGGAGGGGCGTGGGAAATGGGATAGGTGGAAAGAGGTCAAGGGGAGGGTGATAGGTCGGAGTAGGATGGAGGCGGAGAGGACAAGAAGAAGACTGCAGGACAGGAAGGCGGTGCCGGGCTGGAGGGTTGGTTCGTCCGGGTGGCCCAGAGGTGCTCTCTGAGTCGCTCCGCGAGTAGGCGGCCTGTCTCCCCAATATAGAGGAGGCCACACCGGCTGCAGCGGATGCAGTAGATGATGTGGGTGGAGGTGCAGGTGAATCTGTGGCGGATATGGAAGTTTCCCTTGGGGCCTTGGAGAGCAGTGAGGGGGGAGGTGTGGGCGCAAGTGTTGCACCTCCTGCGGTTTCAAGGGAAGGTGCCGGGAGTGGAGGTTGGGTCGGTGGGGGGTGTGGATCTGACAAGGGAGTCGCGGAGGGAGTGGTCTCTACGGAAAGCTGATAGGGGAGGGGAGGGGAATATATCCTTGGTGCTGGGGTCTGTTTGGAGGTGGCGGAAGTGACGGCGGGTGATGCGCTGTACATGGAGATTGGTGGGGTGGTAGGTGAGGACCAGTGGGGTTCTGTCCTGGTGGTGGTTGGAGGGGCGGGGCTCAAGGGCGGGGGAGCGGGAAGTGGAGGAGATGCGGTGGAGGGCACCGTCGACCGCGTCGGGGGGGAAATTGCGGTCCTTGAAGAAGGAGGCCGTCTGTGTTGTGCGTATTTTGAACTGGTCCTCCTGGGAGCAGATGCGGCGGAGTCGAAGGAATTGGGAGAATGGGATGGCGTTTTTACAGGGGGCAGGATGGGAGGAGGTGTAGTCCAGGTAGCTGTGGGAGTCGGTTGGTTTGTAGTAGATGTCCGTGTTGATTCGGTCGCCTGAGATAGAAACAGAAAGGTCTAGGAAGGGGAGGGAGGAGTCCGAGACTGTCCAGGTGAATTTGAGGTCGGGGTGCAAGGTGTTAGTGTAGTGGATGAACTGTTCAACCTCCTCGTGGGAGCATGAGGTAGCGCCGATACAGTCATCAATGTAGCGAAGGATAAGATGAGGGGTGGGGCCAGTGTAGTTGCGGAAGATGGATTGTTCCACATACCCTACGAAGAGGCAGGCATAGCTGGGGCCCATGCGGGTGCCCATGGCTACTCCTTTTGTTTGGAGAAAGTGGGAGGATTAAACTAACAAAGAAACAGACCAAGTGCCATTCATCTCACTGTAGAATCTGGTAACTGTTTGCTGATGCAATAAAGGGAAAAAAAATCTAGTTCTAAAACACATTAGTACCACCAAAATATGGGATAAACTAGTCAATGAATACTTTTGCTATTTCTTTCTCGCTCTCACCCTCACACCTCCTTTATTCTCTTTCCTCTATGCCCACACCTTACCTTACTTTAAATGAGAGGCTATGTATTAAAAGAGATTAGGGTATCCTTTTTCATAATTCACAGAAAACAAGTGTGTAGGTACAGCAAGTAATTAGAAAGCCAACTAGAGTGTTGTCCTTCACTTCAAGAGAATTTGAATACAAGAACAAAGAGGGCTTGCTGCAGTTAGGTCTTTGATGAGACCACACTTGGAGTACTATGCATGTTTGAATCTGTACTTGAAGAAGGAAATAATTGTCTAAGATGGTGCAGTGAGAGTTCAAATATGGGAGGGTTTTTTTGTAGACAATGTTTGAGTTGAATTGAGTCAAGATTGCTTGGATTTTGAAGAATGCTCATATTAATATGTATAAGCTGAGAGGCATAAGCAGGATAGATGCTGGGTATATTAGATTGTGAGGTTACATTCTAAGTATGAGGATGTCTGTTTAGTACTGAGATGAAGAGAAATCTTTTTACTAAGTGTTGTGAACCTTTACTGCTTAACCAATTATGAAAGTTTTGGAGTCTAAGGAAGCTGAAAAAAAATGAAGTTGATGTATTAGTTGAACCATGATCTAACTGGATGATGGTGCAGATTTAAGGAGCTATGTGGCCTGATCCTCCTCGTATTTCATTTGTCCTTGCTGCTTGCCCTCCAATTAGACAGTTCTTCAGAGGTAGGTTAAAGTTTGCACTATCTGAAGTGTAAAGAGTGCCCTCATGTAATGGTTAACATGCTATCCTTCAGACCCCCAAAGATTACCTCACTTCTGTTTGTGGAACCTATAATGTGCAATACCTGCACTTTCATGATTTGATATAACTGTCACTTCACACTGATTCAAGTGAAGCCCTTTGTGATGCTTGTGAGAGAGCTGTGCCATGAAACTTAAATGTATGTCTTTCATTTCTAGCCAGTTTAATTGCTGGTTCAGCAGGATAATTCATGGCTTCAGCAGTACAACAAAAATGGAATAATAAAGGTTTTAGCTCAAGTTAATTTTCAGCTGGACCTTTGGTAAAACTATAAATCACCAAATAAAAAATTAGACCAGCTAATTAAATATGCAATGTAAATCACCCTGGGAAATTTTCTGATTCAGCAGATCCAATTAACTGAAACACTGTCAGGCTAGTCAAGCTAATAGAAAAGCTGAGAAACTTGATAAATGTACTTTTTTCAAAATCATTCTGATAAACATCCAAAGGAGCTGAATGCAATATTATATTTAAAGAATGTTATTCTATCATTTTGGTTAAATCTAAAACATCTGAACTTGCTTTGAACAAGCAGGAAATTCAAATTGTTCTGCTATTCAAGCAGATCGTGCCTGATCTGTAACCTGTTACACATAACATTTTGCACTAGAATAGCACCGCATCCAAACTTCCTCTGTGTGTTTTCCTCTGGCTGCCTGAAGATGATTCAGCAATGTCGAATGTGACGTAGCTCTGTAAGCAACTTCTCTAAATTTGGCAGAGAAGCATTCTTGGCTCGTGTGGACCATTTCATCTCCTTCGTCTGCAAGGAGGAGACCATAATTGTGATCATCTTCAAGAAAGGAGACAAGACTGATTGCAATAGCTGCAGAAGGGTTTCCTTGTTGTGTGCCACAGAGAAAGTCATTGCAAAAATCCTCACTAGCCTTTTCTCAAGAGTTGAAGAGTTCCTACCAGAGTCACACTGCAGATTCAATCCATCAAGAGACACAATGGTAGTGATCTTCACAGTAAGACAAATTCAAGAAAAGTGTAGAGAGCAGCAGCAATCTCTCTGCATTGCTTCTTTTGGTCTCTCAATGATCTTTGATCCTGTCAACCAGAGGGATTATTGAGAGTCCTACTCAAGTTCAATTGCCCACAGAAATTCATCACTATAATCCATTTACTGCACCATGCAATGTCAGTCATAATCCTCACCAACAGATCCATGACTGACCCAATATGTGCAAACAGAGGTTAAGCAAGGCTGTGTCATCACACCAGTATTCTTTTCCATCTTCATTTCCACACCGCTCCTCCCAACAGTTTTAAAATAAGGGGTTTCCAATTTAAAAAGGAAATGAAGAAAATTGTTTTCACTGTCTATCATAAGTCTGGGGAATACTCCTGAAAGTGGAGGAATCAGAGGCATTCAATATTTTTCAGCCAGAGGTAGATTGATTCTTGATTAAGATTAGATTGAGATTAGATTAGATTACATTACAGTGTGAAAACAGGCCCTTTGGCCCAACAAGTCCACACCGACCTGCCGAAGCGCAACCCACCCATACCCCTACATTTACCCCTTACCTAACACTACGGGCAATTTAGCATGCCAATTCACCTGACCTGCACATCTTTGGACTGTGGGAGGAAACCGGAGCACCCGGAGGAAACCCACGCAGACCCGGGGAGAACGTGCAAACTCCACACAGTCAGTCGCCTGAGGCGGGAATTGAACCCGGGTCTCCGGCGTTGTGAGGCAGCAGTGCTAAGCACTGTGCCACCGTGCTGCCCACGGGAGGCAATGGTTATCAGGGAAGGCTACAGTCAATCAGCCATGCTCTTGTTGAATGGTAGATTGGCGAAAGGATCCTACTGTTGCACTGGACTGCACTGCACTGTCCATCTTTCTAAGGGGCTGTGCTTCTTTGTCCTGCATTGTGCTAATCTCCACGGGTGTTATTAGAACTGCATTCATCCAGGGAAGTGGGGAGCATCACTTCTGTCTTGGAGATGATAGGCAGGTTTCAGGCAATTACAGAATAATACTCTGACTTTGTCAGTAGCCACCATATTTCTTTGGCTGGTGCAATTAAGTTCCTGTTTAATGGTGAGTCACAGATTATTGATAGAAAGTGATTCAGTGATGATCATGCTGTTAAATATCATCATTGGAAGGTGATTAAGTGGAAGTGTCATTGCCTGGTGCTTGTGGTACATGAAAGCTACTAACCATATTTCAGCCATGGCCTTAGCTGGGCAATGACAGCTCCAGTGAAGTTCCATACTTGCAATATATTTCAGTTTGGTTGATAAGATATGCTTACATGGAAAAGTAGTGCAGTGAGGTAAAAAGAAAAATCAAAATTAATCATGGAATAAAAATGAAATGCTTAGACTATAGAATGGTGACAGAAGGAGGCCAGTTGGCCCATTGTGTCATTTGGCTTTTCACAGGAGCAATTTGGCAAGTCCCACACTCCTGCCTTTTCCCCATATCCCTCCAATTTTTAAATGCTAGTTGTATTGAAAGAGTAAGAAAGATTTACCAGAGGATCATTGATAGTGTATTGCAGGGGGAGACATCCCACCCCATTGATAGTGTATTGTGGGAGATTCGTCCAAAATCTAACTAGTTTCTGTGGCTTTGCATAAAATGCATTTTATCTTTTATTTGTATCCTCAGTCTCCCTAGCGTGTTGCTTCAAAGCATTAAAATTTGCAATGTTTATATCTTATTTGCATTGATTGACTTTGCATAAAACTTGCAAACTAGGGTCTGGCACATAGGGAACATTCTGGAAAACACACGTTAAGAAGACAGAGTGACAAAGTAATTTCCCACTGTTACTCTTGCTTGCCATCCCAAAGGGAGAGTGGGAGGAGCCTCCAATCTGCAAGCAGATTTCACTAAGTTAACTGCAGGTAACACACACATTTAATTTGAGATACATTTATAGCAGTCAATCAAGCATATTATACTTGACGTGTGAACCCTAAATTTATAGCAGGGTTACCAACTCTAGCTGCACGTAATATTAGAGATTTTATCCACGACACTTCTTGCTATGATCTCAGCTGCTGGTCATATTAGGAGAAAGTGAGGAGTGCAGATGCTGGAGATCAGGGCTTAAAAATGTGTTGCTGGAAAAGTGCAGCAGGTCAGGCAGCATCAAAGGAGCAGGAGAATCGACATTTCGGGTTTAAGCCCTGAAGAAGGGCTCATGCCCGAAACATCGATTCTCCTGCTCCTTTGATGCTGCCTGACCTGCTGCACTTTTCCAGCAACACATTTTTAAGTGCTGGTCATATTAGCCAAACCAGATGTCAGAGTGAACTTGCTCTTGATGGACCATAAATGTTAGTTTTGCAATTTGTTTGCCATGGGGATCAGTCACTGACTGTGACTGTGTCGCACAAGGCAGTGCACTTTTAGCCCAAGAAAATAAAGCCTTGCTGCACACACAAAAAGATCTTAACTATTACACTGCAGGAACTGGTTGAAAAGTCTTATTACAAATATTAGAAATACTGTCATACTGTTTCTGTAGATTTTCTCTTACTGATATCAAGCTACTTAGAATTTCTTTTCTTTTGCCCTTACTGTTTTTTTTTTGTGCTGCGAAGCTGCACTGCTGCTGTTACTGACCTCCTCTCTGTGCATGACGTGCTTATTTCTCTGAAAGCCTACACATTGTTTGAATATCTGGATGGTTCCACCTTTCTGAAAGAGCTTGTCTATGTTGCAGTCTCCCTGAGTCATAGAATAGGGGGAGGCGATGGCTTGGTGGCATTATCGCTGGAAACAACAAATGCTAGAGATCACAGCGGTCAGACAGCATCCATGGAGAGAGAGCAAGATACAGTTTTGAGTCAAGATGACTCTTCAAAAGTGAAGTGTGAAGCAAGTGAACGGGGCAGCATTTATGTTAAAGTTGGGTGTGGGTGTCGGGGTGGTGGGTGTAGATTGCTGGTGGAGGGAAAAAATGTTGGTAGTGATCAGAATGTGAGAATGTTTCAGATTAAGTGATAGGAATATGAGAATGTTCACTGGACTGTTAATGCAGAGACAAAACTAAAATTGCTGGAATATCTCAGCAGGTTTTTGTTTCAGATTTCCAGTATCCACAGTTCTTTCAGTTTTTTGTTAATCCAGAGATCCAGATAATGTTCTATCACTGCAGAGTAGAATTTGAATTCAATAAAAATTTGGAATTAAGAGTGTAATGATAACCATAAATCCATTGTCAGTTGTTGGAAAAATACATCTCATTCATGAATGTCCTTTAGGGAAGAAAACTAACATCCTTACCTAGTCTGGCCAACATGTGACTTCATGGTCATGCTGTTGGATATCATCATGGGATATCCAACAACAGCAATGTGGTTGGCTCTTAACAGCTCTCTGGTCAATAAATGCCCTAACCAGTGATGATCTCACCCCATGAATGAATAAAAAAAACGTGTTGCTGGTAATAGCCATTTTGTTTTCTCTTCTAACCTTATTTCTAAGGCACTAATGTATTCACATCAATTAAAATGTCTCCACTTCTTGACACACAACATGGAAATACAAATAAAGCTATCCATGATTCTTTCCAGTTTATTGCAAGTAATAGCAACATCATAGACCTCCTTCACACCCTCAAATTAGCCCTGCATGTCCATTCTGAAAGTGGGTGGACGTTACCTACTTTTATTGTGTGATTGGATGAAATAGTCAAATGGCTTTTTATCTTCCATTCCCACTGACTTGATTTTTCTTTCTTCCTGTTCGCTCCCCGCCGTGACACAGAAATCAATTTTCAATTTGTCAAAACTCAAGGCTAACAGCAGAGGGTTTGCAACTCTGAATAGAGCAGGGAGAGTATTACAGAGTTCAAATAATTTGTGTGGATTCGGGGAAGGTATGGAGCAAAAAGGAAAGGGGAAACAGAAATAATCAAGAAAAGCATTCTGCATTTGTTGTGCAAGTCTGACATTTTGATTGTGTAAATAGTTACTGTTAATAAACAAGACTTCTGTTGCACCAAAAACAAGCCCCTGTTCTTTATTTTATACAGAGTAATCTATAGAAAACCAGAAATTGCATCCTGTTGGCATTAAGTGCGCACTAAAATGTAGTCTTGACAGATACTTAGTGATAGGAAGGGGATGCTAAAGGCTGAATATGTGAGAGCAATGTGACAGTTATAAAGGTATTTTTCTTAATAGTCATCCATCAGTCTGCCCAAGTTCAGAGCTGAAATTACAACTCCAACAAAAACTGAAGGGCAACAGCCAATACTAAATGCTTGTACTGAAACACAAGCATTCTCCTTCCACGGTTCAGTGTTAAGTTATCTTCAAAGGAGAGGAAGTCATCAGCAGCTTGGGAAATAATGGCAGAGTGGCTAATAACGTGGATAGAATTCAAGGGAGAATAGCTGAAGCTGCTCAGCCTCCTTAAGATAACATAATTCCAAGATACAAAAAAGAGGTGCGATTATTGTCAGCAGATTTGCTAATGATATATGGATTTGAACGGAGAAAGCAATGGGCTGCACGTTCAGAAGGAAAATGGGCAAGTGAGTGAAGTGGAAAAAGTTGAGATAGCTGATGGTATGCTGACAGCTCTTGAGGAAAGATTGTCAGTATTTACAGCAATTAAACTTCATCTTGGAATAATTCATTGTGTATTACAAACTCTAAAGCTGCTGTTTTGCTACTATAGCAAATCCTCTGATTATCTCTCACAGGAGATCAGCTGGTTTGTATTAATAATTGTACACTTATGTACTATTCTTGAGTCTTCCCATTTCCAGGATGATGGAGTAAAGTTTGTTTAATTGATGGTGACAATGTACTTTCCTTCCTCTGTCTGTGTGAAACAGCTATTTTTCAGACACTAATGTTTCTCACTGCTAATTGCCCCATAGCCATGGCTGATGTCAGAGGCTGGCCTCATTTAAAGAGCTGCTGTCAGTAGAAAGCAGACAAAGAGCAGATTCCTTGATAAAACCTAGTGTAGGCTGACTGATCTGCAGCCCACCAATCATCTGTAGCCTTTTAAAATCAAGGCTTGCACTTCTCTTTGTACTTTTGTTTATTTATTCACTCATTAATGTAATCTGTTTGAATGTTGGATGCATTCACAGGATGTGAGTATCCACGTATGCAGGCTAGACCAGCATTTATTGCCCACCCCTAATTGCCCAGAGGACAGTTAAGAGTCAATTGTATAGCTTTAAGCTTGATGTCACATGCAGATCAGGCGAGCATGGCAGTTTACTTTCCTAAAAGGCATCTGTGAACCAGATGGGTTTTCTCCCCACCAATCATCAATAATTTCATGGTCATAATTCGACTCCTAATTCAAGCTTCACCAACTACTATAGCGATAATGCCAGTAGGCCATCGCCTCCACTTATTAGTGCATGGATGAATCCAAATTCACAGCATCAAAATCTGTTAGCTGTCAGCAACTTGAAATGATTGTGAGTAAAATCTGAGTCCATTCGATCTTTATTTGTTTCTCATGGCGAAGTAATTTGCTAACTGTATTCACTGGAACAATACTGGATCTGGAAAGATCAGCCATGTAATTCAGAGTCAGCAGGGTGTGTCAGTGAGAGTGTAACATGCAGTTTGTGGTGTTCCAACCATTTGCTGTCCTTGATTTTTCTAGGTGATGGAGTCAATGAATTGCAGGGCTGCTATTAAAGGAGTGAGTTAGTACTCGCTTTAGCCATGCTGCTGGAGGGAGTTGGATGGGATATCAATCAAATTGATTGTCTTGTCTTGGATAGTCCTAGATGCTCAGAGGTCAGAGGAAAGAAAAAGGTCCTTTGGCCCATTGAGTCTGCACCAAACAAAAATAAGCACCTAACTATTCTTATATGCCTTGCATTGCAAACACTTAATTATTGTGAGGATTCCTGTGAAAAATATTTTCCTTGCATCCCCTGTAAACCTCCTGCCCTTGAGCTGAAATCTGTGTCCCTGGTCATTGATCTGTCCACAAAGGGGAAAGATTCCTTCCCTGGCTGTGCTCCTCAATTTTATACATCTCAATCATGTGTCTCCTCAGTCTCCTCCAATCCAAGGAGAACAACCCTATCCTATCTAATCTCTCTTCATAAATAAAACACTCCATCCAGGGCAACATCCTGGTGCTGCATCTCTGCACCCTGTCCTGTGCAGTTTCATCCCTCCTACAATGTGGATTGCAGAACTGCACGCCATAATCTAGCTGTAGCCTTACCACGACTTTGTATAGTTCCCGCATAACTGTCCTTTTAAACTTCTTACCTCGGCTAATAAAGGCAAGTATTCCATATACTTCCTTAACCAAAGCATCTTCTTGTCTTGCCTCCTTGCACACCAAGTTCCCCCAATCCTCAGTGGTTCCCTAATATTCGTCATATCGTGCCTTGCTTGCTTGACTGCCCAAGTGCATCATGTCGCACTTACCTGAATAATTTGCAGGTTTGGAGATTTGTAGCTCAGGTTGTGGATCAGGTTGTAAGTTTTCTCGCTGAGCTGGTAGATTTGTTCTCAGATGGTTCGTCACCATGCTAGGTAACATGATCAGTGAGCCTCTGGTGAAGTGCTGGTGTTCTGTCCCACTTGCTAGTTAATAGACCCCATTTGCCAATCTCTCAGAAAAAGAACCGGAAATGATATCACCAACCACAACAGACCAAGACACACAAATAGCAAGTGGGACAGAACGCCAGTGCTGCATCAGAGGCTCACTGATGATGTTACTTAGCATGGTGACGAAATGTCTGAGAACAAATCTACCAACTCAGTGAGCAAACCTACAACCTTACCTTAAATAGCATTTTCTTGAGTATTCTTGGAACTGCGCCATACCCATAAGTCTTGGGCAAGTTAGCACAAATATCACATCATCCCAGGCATTGCAAACATTTTAAGGTTGACAAGGGTGGGTTGACAGGTGAGAAGTTCGAATCCCCTCACTACAAGGCATTTTTCTAGATCTATAAAGTAAGGATTGTAGAGAAGGCATGCTTTATTAACAGAGTAAACATGAGCTGTGTAGTTTAGATATACAGACATATATAAAACTGAATATCTGATGCTGCAGATTTACTTGTATTCAGAACAGTAATTGTTTATCCTCAATCTGGTTGATATCTAGTTTTTAAAAAATTGTTTTTGTCAAAGTGCCGATGTCAGGAAGCCAAGCTTCATTAACTGGTGCATTGGAATTGAACTGATGCCTAATCGTGCTCACTAGGATTAGAGAGCAGTGCCAGTTTGCTAAAGAGAGGAGACGTGAATAATAGGATAGCTCGCTAGTTTGTCCATCCAGTTTTATTATTTCACAGAAAATTATTCTTGGATCTGAGAATAATGTCGCCATATGGTAACTGTAATATTCCAATCAGAACCATGTCTCCCTGGTGTTTAAGCTGTCCTGGCAGACTTGCACAATGGAAAGTTCCACACTTTTCACGTCTACTTTTTAGTGATCTGTTTTAGAACTGATTTGTCCTGAGTCATTTATTGCCTTTATATCACTTCTTAATTAACTTTATAAATTACCTGTCACTAAAGCTGGAGAACTTATTTTCTTCTTCCTCTTTTCCTTTTTCTCCCACTTCTCTCAGTCTGAAAACATACAAATCACTCAATCACCATGCAGGCTAATGAGACCATTTAGAAAAGCCAATGCAGTAACTGGGTTCATTTTAAGAGGGACAGATTTGGAAAGTAATTATAGTAATATTTGGTAGATCACATTTGCATGCTGTGAACAATTCTAATTTTCATGTTATGAAAGGATATAAAGACACTTGAAAAAGTTTAGCTTTTAGGTTGCAAAAGTGAAGCCAGATGTCCTCACTATGAGAGATGTTACCTCCAATTTGATTCACTGCATATGATATCAAGCAATGACATTGGTGGCGCAAAGACACATGCTTGACAATCTGTGGTCATTAATGCTCAATTTGGGTTTTGCCAGGATCCCTCAGTATGAGCACTCCTCTCTCTCTCTCTCTCTCTCTTAATGCCAGGTGACAGGCGAGTGACTTGCCTTGACATCAAGGCAGTATCTGACCAAGTGTGAAATCACCAACAACTTTTATTGTGTCTATAACATTACAAAACAACTAAACCGTTCAACATGACATTAAGGATCGTCCTTAATGTTCTGTCCCATCTGTCAATCTTCCTTCCCACTTATCCGCTCCACCCTCCTCTCCGACCTATCACCTTCACCCCCACTTCCATCCACCTATTACACTCTCAGCTACCTTCATCCCAGCCCCACCCCATTCCCATTTATCTCTCCACCCATGACGCTCCCAGCCTCATTGCTGATGAAGGGCTTTTGCCCAAAACATCAATTTTCCCGCTCCTCCGATGCTGCCCGACCTGCTGTGCTTCTCCAGGACCATGCTAATCATGACAGTAAGGACTGGCAACTAAAGCTTGGTGAAAAAGGCAAGTTTTAAGGAGTATCTTAAAGGAGTAAAGCAAGACACAGAGTTTCAGAGAAGGAATTTTAGAGATTAAAGCATAGACACCTATGGAAATGACCACGCAATCATGTTGTATTCATTCCCCTTTCACAACCATAAAAGGAGGGTAATTGAAGACAGAGTGGGGACCATTGTAACAATTGTGCAGCTGCCCTGTTATGTAAGCATGACTGTCAGGAGCAGACCTGTGTCTATTCTGTGTTCTGTGACTAATCGCGTTTTATAAAAATATTTAAAGCAAAGCTATCTTGTGTTATTTCTACACTCTTTAACACACCTAATCTATTTCAATCCTATACTGATGATATGACATAAATAGGAAGGACTACCAAATGGTTGTTTTTGTTTGGTACATTTGTGTAATAATGTTATATATTTCAGATCAGAGTGGTTTATTGGCAGGGCCAAAAACTTTAGCTAAACTTGCTTTGAAGTCAATGCCCCTAATGTGATAGGGGTCCAAGTTATAAAGAACAAAGAACAAATAAAATTGCAGCACAGGAACAGGCCCTTTAGCCCTCCAAGTCTGCGCCAATCCAGATCCACTATCTAAACCTGCCGCCTATTTTCTAAGGATCTGTATCCCTTTGCTCCCTACCCATTCATGTATCTATCTAGATACATCTTAAATTATGCTATCGTTCCTGCCCCTACCACCACCGCTGGCAACGTGTTCCAGGCCCCCACCACCCTCTGCATAAAGAACTTTCCACGCATATGTCCTTTAAACTTTCCCCTCTCACTTTGAACCTGTGATCTCTAGTACTCTGGGGAAAAGCTTTTTTGCTATCCACCCTGTCTATACCTCTCATGATTTTGTAGACCTCAATCAGGTCCCCCCTCATCCTCCATCTTTCTAATGAAAATAATCCTAATCTGTTCAATCTCTCTTAATAGTTAGCACCCTTCATACCAGGCAACATCTTGATGAACCTCCTCTGCTCCCTCTCCATAGCATCCACATCCTTTTGGTAATGTGGCGACCAGAATTGTACGCTGTATTCCAAATGCGGCTGAACTAATGTCCTGTGCAATTGTAACATGACCTGCCAACTCTTGTACTCAATACCCCGTCCAATGAAGGAAAGCATGCCGTATGCCGCCTTGACCACTCCTACGTTGCCACCTTCAGGGAACAATGGACCTGAACACCCAGATCTCTCTGTACATCAATTTTCTGTTAAATTATGTTTGAAGTTAATTAGGTCTGGTTGTTCCTGAGCCATTGTAAATTAACCAAGTTGATCTAAATGATATGATAATTGTAAAATGCAAAGTATAATGGATAACCTCTGGAATTATTTGGGAGACAAAGTAGATATTCTGATGGAAGAAAGTGATGGGTTTTATGGTTGGATGAGCTTGAGTATGGCTTTCCACATGCATTTATTTTGGATAATATTAGTTTTGGGTCTTGACGTAGTATTTGCCAAGTTGCTTTGATTTCTTCTAAACTTTGATCTTTTGTGTTCTTTAAAACTTCTTGAAGAACTTTATATTTTTTGTCCCCTCCATGAAAAAAATCTAACTCAAGAAGATAGTTTTGTGTGTAAAAGGTTAGAGCTGAAAAATGTGTTGCTGGAAAAGCGCAGCAGGTCAGGCAGCATCAAAGGAGGGGGAGAATCGACGTTTCGGGCATAAGCCCTTCTTCAGGAATCGCATAAGTCCTTATTCAGGAATTCAGAAAAAAAAATGACCTGCTGAGCTTTTCCAGCAACACATTTTTCAGCTCTGATCTCCAGCATTTACAGTCCTCACTTTCTCCCTGTGTAAAAGGTTGACCTGACTAAGTACTTGCCGTTTGTATCCCCCTTAAATTTTCCACCTCTCACCTTGAAAGCGTGACCTCTCATTATGGAATCCTTCACTCTGGGGGAAAAAGCTTGTCTCTATCCACCCTGTCTATACCCTTCATGATTTTGTAAACCTCAATCAGGTCCCCCCCAATCTCCTTTTTTCTAATGAAAATAAACCTAACCTATTCAACCTTTGTTCATAGCAAGCACCTTCCATACCAGGCAACATCCTCGTAAACTTTCTCTGCTCCGTCTCCAAAGCGTCCACATCCTTTTGGTAATGTGGTGACCAGCACTGTACACAGTGTTCCAAATGCGGCCGAACTAACGTCCTGTACAATTTTAACATGACTTGCCAGCTCTTATACTCAATACCTCGTCCAATGAAGGCAGGTATATGCCTTCTTGACCACTTTATCCACCTGTGCAACAACCTTCAGGGTACAATGGACCTGCACTCCCAGACCTCTCTGCTCATCAACTTTTCCCAAGGCTCTTCCATTCATTGTATAATGCGCTCTAAAATTAGACTTGACTAAATGCATCACCTCACATTTATCTGGATTGAAAGCCATCTGCCACTTTTCTGCCCAACTCTCCAGTCTATCTATATCCTCCTATATTCACTGACAGTCCCTTATGCTTTCTGCTACTCACCAATCTTCATGTCATCTGCAAACTTGCTGATCATACCAACAGTGCCCTCTTCCAGATCATTTATGTATATTAAAAACAACCGTGGCCCCACCACTTATCCCTGTGGAACACCACTGGTCACCTTTCTCCATTTCGAGAAACTCCCCTCAACTCCTATTCTCTGTCTCCTGTTGCTCAACCAGTTCTTTATCCACCTGCTAGAACACCCTGCACAGCATGTGACTTCACTTTCTCCATTAGTCTACCATGGGGAACCTTATCAAACACCTTACTAAAGTCCATGTATATGACATCAACAGCCCTTCCTTTATCTATCAACTCGGTCACTTCCTCTAAGTTGGTAAGGCATGATCTCCCCCCGCACAAAACCATGTTGCCTATCACTGATAAGCCCATTCTTTTGTAAATCTAAATAGATCCTATCCCTCAGTACCTTCTCCAGTGACTTTCACACCACTGACATCAGGCTCACTGGTCTGTAGTTACCCAGAATAGTCCTATTAACTCTTCTTGTACAGGAGGACAACATGAGCAACCTTCCAGTCCTCTGGCACCTCACCTGTATTTAAGGATGCCACAAAGATATCTCTCAAAGCCCCTGCTATTTCCTCTCTCGCCTCCCTCAGCAACCGAGGATAGATCCCTTCCAGTCCTGGGGATTTGTCCACCTTAATAACCTCTAGCCTACCCAACACAGCTTCCCGACTTATGTCAATGTGATCCAGACTAATCGAATGTCTATCTCTAATCTCAAGATTCATCATGTTCCTCTTCTCAGAGAACACTGATGCAAAGTAATCATTCAGAATCTCACCCATTCTCTCAGGTTTGACACATAGCCTTCCTTCATTATCCTTTAGTGGACCAATCCTTTCTCTAGTTACCTGCTTGCTTCCTATATAAGAATAAAATGCTTTGGGATTCTCCTTAATTCTGCTTGCTAAAGCTATTTCATGATCCCTTTTAGCCCGCTTGATTCCTCGTTTAAAACTTGTCCTACCCTTCCAATATTCCTCCAGGAGTCGTTCTGTTCTTAGCTGCCAGGATGCTGGAGATCAGAGCTGAAAATGTGTTGCTGGAGAAGCGCAGCAGGTCAGGCAGCATCCAGGGAACAGGAGAATCGACGTTTCGGGCATAAGCCCTTCTTCAGGGCTTATGCCCGATTCTCCTGTTCCCTGGATGCTGCCTGACCTGCTGCGCTTCTCCAGCAACACATTTTCAGCTCTTAGCTGCCAGGACCTTATGTTCGCTTCCCTTTTCCTCTAGTCGTGCAATTTCTCCTGTCATCCACGATTCATGTATCTTACCCTTCCTATCCTTTGCCTTCAACGGGGCATGCCTATCCTGCACAATCTTTAACCTATCTTTGAAAGCCTCCCACATCTCAAACGTGGACTTCCCTTCAAATAGTTGTGACCAATCCACATTTCCCTACTCCTGCCTAATTTTGATATAATTGGCCTTGGCCCAGTTTAGTACTCTTCCCTTAGGACCACTCTCTTCTTTATCTGCGAGTATTCTAAAACTTACAGAATTGTGGTCACTGTTCCCAAAGAAATCCCCCACCGCAACTTCTACCACTTGTCCTGGCTCGTTCCCCAATACCAAGTCCAAAATAGCCCCTTCCCTCGTCAAACTATTGACAAACTGCTCTAGAAAACTCTCCTGGAAATTTCTTACAAATTCTACCCTATCCAGACCTCTGACACTAAGTGTATCCCAGTCAATGTTGGGAAAATTAAAATCTCCCATCACCACTACCCTGTTGCCTCTACATCTTTCCATAATCTGTTTACCTATTTGTTCTTCTACCTCACGCTCACTGTTGGGAGGCCTATAATAGAGCACCAACAGTGTAACTGCACCCTTCTTATTTCTCAGCTCCACCCATAATGCCTCACTACCCAAGACCACCATAGTGTCCTCCTTTAGCACAGCCGTGATATCGTCCCTGACCAGCAATGCAACTCCAACCACCCCCCTCCCCTTTTACTTCCCTCCCTGTCTTGTCTGAAGCATCTGGAACATTTAGTTGCCAATCATCATGCCCTTCCTTCAACCAAGTCTCTGTGATGGCAATAACATCATACTCCCAGGCATCAATCCAAGCCCTAAGTTCATCTGCCTTACACACTATACTCCTTGCATTAAAGTAGATGTATTTCAGGCCACCAGTTCTTTTGCGCTCACCTGCTCTCTGCCTATTCTGCCCTTTATTAATGCTATCTTCATAATTCTTACAGTCCCCAGTCTCCACCTCACTGCCTACTTGTTTTCTCTTCTGGTTCCCAGTCCCCTGCCACATTAGTTTAAAACCTCCCCAACAGCAGTAACAAAAACTCCCCCAAGGACATTGACTCCGGTCTGGTTCAAATATTGACCCGTGCTTTACACAGTTTGACAATTGATTTTGAGTATTGGATTTGGATTTTGGGCAATCTCAATGAACTTGCATAGAACTCTGCAGGACAGGAACGGGCCGAACATGATGCCAAATTAAACTAATCCTTTCTGCCTGACCTTGGTCTCTATCGCTCCATTCCTTGCATATTCATGTCCTTATCTTAAAGTCCCTTAACCAGCTACTCTCTGTGTAAAAAAAAACGACTTGCCTCTCATATCTCCTTTGAAGTTTC
This sequence comes from Chiloscyllium plagiosum, assembly GCF_004010195.1. Classification (NCBI taxonomy): domain Eukaryota; kingdom Metazoa; phylum Chordata; class Chondrichthyes; order Orectolobiformes; family Hemiscylliidae; genus Chiloscyllium; species Chiloscyllium plagiosum. The sequence goes on from NC_057719.1 coordinate 5,776,727, forward strand.
CCCCCTCACCTTAAATGCATGCCCCTTGAACTTGACAGTAATAAGTTTATACATTTCGCACACGAACAAATGCCTACTTTTAACAGTACCAAGGGGTACCTGACCTCCCAAAGGGCACCTGTCCAAAGATGACCTGGTACCAGATTTAAAGGAGTACCTTATTTCTTCCCTGAAGTGGTACTTTAGCTATCTAAATAATCCCACAATGGTCAGAGCTACTCGTACCAAGTCAAATCTGCATGCTTCAGCTTTCACACTTCAAGGCTCTCAAAATCCCATTCAGTAAAGAGAACTGATGATGTAAGTGGCCAGCTCCTTTTATAAAAATTTCTGTTTCAACTCTCTTTCTCATAGGAATAGGAAGTACTGCATTTGAGAGCTGGACTTCGAATTTCCAGGCTCATTTGTTAATTTCACCATGTGGGAGAGGTTGAAATCCGAGAAGGTGGAACATTTCAAAGTGGACAGACTATGTTGTGATATACAATCTGGAGCGCAGTGGGACTAGATTGGGTTGGGATATCTGGTCGGCATGGACGGGTTGGACCGAAGGGTCTGTTTCCATGCTGTACATCTCTATGACTCTAAAAAGACAGAGATAATGCTACTCTGGGTGCCACGTCTACATGCAGACAATGGGGAGACAATTTTGGGGACCCATGTTCAAATTGCGCCGCGGCAATGCTGGAATTTCAATCCAGTAAAAATCTGAATTAAGAATCTAACGATGACAATGAATCCATTGTCAATTGTCAGAAAAACTCATATGGTTCTCTAATGCCCTTATGGGAAGGAAAGTGCTATTCTTCCCTGATCTCGCCTACATGTGACTCCAGACCCACAGTAATATGGCTTTATACAAATGATTTGGATGTGAACATATGAGGTATGGTTAGTAAGTTTATAGATGACAGCAAATTTGGAGGTGTAATGGACAGTGAAGAAGGTGACCTTGGAGTACAATGGGATCTTGATCGAATGGACCAATGGGCTGAGGAGTGGCAGATGGAGCTTAATTTAGATAAATATGAGGTGCTACATTTTGGAAAAGGCAAATCAGGGCAGGACTTGTACACTGTGTTAAGGTCCTGGGGAGTGTTGCTGAACAGAGAGACCTTGGAGTGAAGGTTCATAGTTCCTTGCAAGTGGAGTTCCAGGTAGGTAGGATAGTGAAGAAAGTAATATGTTTGTCTTTGTTGGTCAGAGCATTGAGCATAGGAGTTGGGATGTCATGTTGCAGCTGTATAGGACATTAGTCAGGCCACTTTTGGAATACTGCATGCAAGTCTGGTCTCCCTGCTATAGGAAGGATATTGTGAAATTTGAATGGGTTCAGGAAAGATTTACAAGGATATTACTAAGGTTGGTGTGTTTGAACAATCGGGAGAGGCTGAAAAGATGGGGCTAATTCCCCTCGAGTATTGGAGGCTGAGGGGTGACCTTATAGAGGTCTGTAAGATCATGAGGGGCATCGATAGGGTGAATAGCTAAAGTCTTTTCCCCAGTATGGGGAGTTCAAAACTAGAGGGCATAGGTTTAAGGTGAGAAGGAAAAGATTTAAAAGGGACCTAAGGGGCAACTTTTTCACACAGATGGTGGTGCGTGAATGGGTTGGGGAAGTGGTGGAGGCTGGTAAAATTACAACATTTAAAAGATGTCTGAATGGGTATATGAATAAGAAGTGTTTAGAGGGATATGGGCCAAGTGCTGGCAAATGAGACTAGATTAATTTAGGATATCTGGTCAGCATGGATGAATTGCGGCAGGAGGATCTGTTTCCATGCTGTATATCTCTATGATTGTATGATTCTTAACTGCCCTCTTGGCAATTGGCGGTGGGCAATAAATGCTGGCCTAGCCAGAGAAGCCACATCCTATGAATGAATGTAAAAAAGAAAAACAACTATAACAGTTGTCTGTTGTGCAACAAAAGACATTGTAGCAACTAAGTGCAAGGGAACTTTGAACTGCTGCCTGGAATATTATTGTAGCTCAGTGTATGCGACTAATTACGGCAATGTGTGGTTGAGATTGTCTGGAGCTCCTTATTACATAACCTTTGCTCACTAATGATGCCTTTGAAAACCAAGGAGGTTATCAATTTCTTTTTAGTGTGTCAAAAAAAACATATTTCAGAGTTGAAGTTATGAAATGGTGTAATTTGTTATTTTTGTCTAATGTATACCTGTTTATCAGTTTTTACTCCAAGGGGACAGTGTTTGGACCGATTTAGTTCAAATTGAGAAAAGATGGATGCCCCTAAACTCTCAGCGCAGTTTGATTTGTTTGGACTAGTATTGCAAAGTCCTAATTTGACCATGACGTTTATTTTAGATTCTACATCATAATTTACACTTCATCAAAAATGCAAAGTTCTGATCTTTATGGAGAGACTTCCATTTAGTCACTAATAGAAATTCTTTCCTGCTTCGAGCAATTAAAAGTGAACATTTTTAATATCATTCACTCACAGAAGTCTGATACCAGAAAGTGAGATAAGTAACATTTAAGCACACATACTGGAAGAAAATCTGATGAGGTGGGAGGAATCTTGCATGGATCATAAGCACTGGCATAGACCTGGACCAAATTGCCTATTTCTCTGTAGTAAATGTCAGGTTTTAAAAAATTCATTCAGAGGATGAGTGTGTCAATGGCTGGTTCAGCATTTATTGCCCTTCCTGGTTGCCCTTGAGAAGGTTTTGGTGATTTGCCACTTTAAACCGCTGCAGTCCGTTTAGTGTAGCTAGACCCACAATGGTGTTAGAAGGAATTTTGACCGAACAACTCTAGAGGAATGCTAATATGTTTCAAAGTCAGGATGGTGAATGATTTGGAGGGGAACTTGCAGATGATTGTATGCCCATGTATTTGCTGTCCTTGTCCTTCTAGGTTTGGAAGCTGCTGTATGAGGAACCTTGGTAACTTTCTGCAGTTCGTCTTGTGATGGTGCACACTGCTGATACTGAGCGTCAGTGGTGCTGTAACGTTCCAATTTTGTTCTTTAATTCTTTCACCCTTATAGTTGGCAACGCTCTGGAGTGAGTGAATTATAAAGGAGTTATGGGGAAATGTCTTCATCCAGAGATTGGTTGGAATGTGGAGCTTCATGCCTTGCCTTCATCGACCGGGGCATTGAACATACAATTTGGCAAGTTATGTTACAGCTGTACAAAACTTTAGTTTGGCCACATTTGGACTATTGTATGCAGAGCAGGTTGCCGAACTAGCAGAATGACATGGATGCTTTGGAGAATGTGTAGAGAAGGTTTACCAGGATGTTGCCTGGTCTGGATGATTTTAGTTATGAGGTTGGATAAACTCAGATTGTTTTCACTGGAAAGATGGAGGCGGAGGGTGATCTGATTGAGGTCGACAAAATTTTGTAAGCCGTAGAAAGGGTGGAAAAGTCAATTACAACTTGGCATAGATTCAAGGTGAGAACGAGAAAGCTTAGGGGAGAAGTGCAGGGGAAACTTTTCACACTGCGGATGATGGTTGCCTGGAAGGCAGTGAAGGTGGTGGAAGCAGGCACATTAGGACTATTTTTAGCATACCTTGATAGATGCATGAACGTGAAGCGAACAGAGGAATAGATATCACGTGTGGGCAGTTTAGTAGTAGTCTAAGTATGAGCTAGGAGTCAGCACAGGTTTGGTGGGTCAAAGGGCCTGTTTCTGCACTGCATAGTATTATGTTTTCTCCTGTCTCCTGATGCATTCTTTGACATGCCAATCATGTTTTGTAATCTTGCCCCATTTTCAGTAGCGTTTGTACATCAATCTACCAATTTTTAAAAATATATCTTTATTGACGAGCAATATGTGTGTCTATTTGAAGTATGTGCTGTCAGCCCCTAGTGATTGATACTATCCCATATGTCCCAACTGATAAATCTAATTATTTTCCACCACCTGTCAAATGTCATGTGGCTGAAATAACTATTTCTAATTTCACAATACTGACCATACCTAAACAAGTTGAAGCTCAAATCAATTTGACAAATTAATATACATCAACCTGTTATATTTGGCCCAGGTCAAATGTAATTCTTTCTTGCCAAAGGTATTTTACAATTAACCATAATTAAACAATATATATTTAATTCCTCACTTAATCAACTCAAAATGATAAAACCTAATTATTAATCATGCAGGTTTGGCAAGTGATTAGGAAGAATGGTGAAGTATTATTTATTGCATGTAGAATGCGATATAAAAGGAGGGATGTTTTTCTACAGTTTTTCAGCATTAATGAGGTCGCATCTGGAGCTTGTACAATCTCCTTATTCAAGTATGAAGAGTGTTAGAAGCACTTCAGAGGAGTTTCACTCAGCTGAAATCTTGGATTGTGTCCCCTTGTCCTCACCTGAAACGTTAACTCTGATTTCTCTCCAATGATTCTGCCAGACCTGCTGAACTTTTCCAGCAATTTCTGTTTTGGAACCTGGGTATTTGTGTTGAGGGTGATGTCTTATGAGGAAAGATTAGACAGGCTGGGCTGTATCAATTAGAGTTTACAAGATAAGAGGTAATCTTATTGAGGTAATTCATCCTGAGGGAAGTTGACAGGATGGATGGTGAAGGTTATATGAGAGTACAACAGGACCTTTAAAAAAAAAACAAAAGGAATGCGGATGCTGGAAATTAGAATCAAGAACAGAAATTGCTGGGAAAAGTCAGCATGTCTGGCAGTATCTGTGGAGCGAAAGCATAGTTAACATTTCGGGTCTAGTGACCCTTCTTCAGAACTGAGGTAGCTGGGAAATGTCGGTTTTTATGCAGAAGATAGGGTGGGGGGAGGGACTAATGAGTAAATAAATAGGCAGGAGTAGAGCACAAAAAAGAGAAGAACATTTGGTCAGACAAAGAAGTGAATAACTATCAGTCCAGGAGAATGAATACCTGCTTATGGGGATTATTAGTGGCTAATAGTGAGTTGTGTGTAATAGCAGACCATATGATCGCAAGACCTGGTGTGTGGGAGTTGCACTAAGGGCATGGGAGAAGGTACCTCAAACTCTAAAATTGTTGAACTCAGTATTGAGTCCAAAAGGCTGTATCGTTCCACAGTGGAATATGCTGAGCTTTGCAGGAGCACTGCAACAAGCCTGAGACGAGATGTTGGCCAGGGAACAAAGCGAGATGTTGAAGTGGCAAGTGACTGGAAGCTAAAGATCATTTTTGTGGACAGAATGTAGATGTTCTGAAAGGCAGTCACCCAACGTAGGGGAGACCACATTGTGAGCAGTGAATGCAGTAGACTAGATTGAGTGAAGTGCAGGTGATCTGCTTCACCTGGAAACTGCATTTGGGCCCTTCGATACTGATGCGCGAGAACGTTAGTGGGCAGGTCATAGATCACTTACAGTTGTAAGGAAAGGTGATGTGAGGCGAGTGAAGGAGGAATGGAGCAGAGGGATTGGTCCTTGCAGAAGGCTGACATGGGAGGGGAAGTGAATCTGTGTCTGGAGGTGGCAGAAATGGCAGCTAATGATCCATTAGATATGGAGGCTAGTGGGATGGTAGGTAAGGGGATGGGGGGAATGTGTGGGAGGAGCTGAGGGCTGAAGACCAGGAGATGGGTTGGACCTAGCTGAGGACCCTGTCAGTTATGGTGCTGGGGAATCCTCAGTTGAGGAAGAAGATGGACATTTCGGAGGCCCCCTTGTCGAAGTTGGAATTGTCAGAACAGATGTGATGGAGATGGAGGAACTGGGAGAATGGAAGAGAGTCTTTACAGAAAACAGTGTGTGAGGATCTGTACTCCTGCCAACTGTGGGAGTCACTGGGCTTGCAGTGGATATTGGTGGCCAGCCTAACCTCAGGAATGGAAATGGAAATGTCAAGAAAAGAAAGGGAGGAGTCAGAGATGGACCAGGTGAAAAGGAGAGCAGTGTGGAGGTGGGAAGCAAAATTGATAAACTTTTCCAATTCTGGACCAGAGACAAAATCAGCACTGATGATAATCATTGTCGTCTGGGCAAAAGAGTTATGGGTGGGGGCTGGAATAGGACTGGTCACGGTGGTGTTGCAGTGGAATATAGTTCCTTGAAAGTGGCAGCACAGGGAGACAGCGGTGAAGGAAGGTATTTTTGTATCCATTCATGTGATGAGGGCATAGCATTTATTGCCGATTCCCAGTTGCCCAGACGACAGTTAAGAGTCAGTGTCACTGTTGAGAATCTGGCGATTCATAAAGGCCAGATCATGATTTTATCATGACTTCTGTCATTAATATAGGCACCATCGTAGGGTGACTTAGAACACTTTTCATTGTGTTTTTCTTGTAAAATTGCATACGACTATAAATTATAAAGAAGTTAGGATGGCACTTTCCTTCCGTAATGGACATTTGTGAATCAGGTGGGTTTTTTCTGACAATTGACAATGGGTTCATAATCATCATTGGACTCTTAATTCCAGATATTTATTGAATTCATATTCCACCATCTGTCATGTCTCAAGTCCAGTCCCCAGAACATTACCTGGTCTCTAGAAATATTTAAAGAAATAACTAGCAGCTGACCTCAGGGGATGCAATGTTATACAAAGCACTTTTGTCACAGGTACCATATGTCAGAATTCTTTTGACGTTTCTTTTTTCTCAGAATTAATTTCAAAGTCACTTTCTGTGGTTAAACTTGCATTTCTGCTCTTCTCCTGTTAACCAGTGAGGCAGATGGGGCCTCACTGATCATTGTTATGATTCTTTACAGCCCCTTATCTAAATTGGTATTTTTTAAAAATAGCACCCAAACTGACTCAAATACCTGATACGGCACTGTATCCTCATATCTTGTGGACCTTGACTCCATCACAACTCTTCTGTTGTTTTTAATTTTTTGCTTAAAAATGTGTTGCTGGAAAAGCGCAGCAGGTCAGGCAGCATCAAAGGAGCAGGAGAATCGACGTTTCGGGCATAAGCCCTTCTTCAGGAATTCCTGAAAAAGGGCTTATGCCCGAAACGTCGATTCTCCTGATCCTTTGATGCTGCCTGACCTGCTGCGCTTTTCCAGCAAGACATTTTTAAGCTCTGATCTCCAGCATCTGCAGTCCTCACTTTCTCCTTGTTTTTTTATTGATGACACTGTGATCATTGTGGCATTTCTATTTTGTTTCTCTTTTAAGATCCACATGTTCTGGTTAATAAGATATGACTTCTCAATCTATTTGTATAGGTGGTAAGTGGAATGCCTTATAATCCACCAAGCATTCTGTAGTCTCCCCCAGCCCTAGAATTCTCAATCTTTGATTTACCCAGCCTACAATCTCGCAAAATCTCTGCACCCATTCCAAAGCCCATTAAGCCACTGAGATATCTGTGACCTCCTTCAGCTTTGCAGTCTACAGGTCCCCCAATTCTGGTTCTCCTATTGGTGGCCATGCTTTTAGCTGCCTCGCCCCATAGCTTTGGAATCCTTCCCCAGATCTGTATCTCTACTTTCCTTCCTTTAAGACCTTAAGAACGTAACACTTTGTTACAATTCCTAATACAGTATCTCCTTATGCAGTTCAGTGTAAAAGTTTGTTTTATAGCATATGTGAAGCACTTTGGGATAATTTTGTATGTTACAAGTGAATATAGAAGGATGATCTGACCAAAATATTCCTCATTAAGCAAAAGATAGAACAAAGTTAAACTTAAACTATTTCTAATGGTTGGGGATTCTAGAACTAGCAGGTATAATTTAAAAGTTAGGTCCAATCCATTCAGGAGAAATGTTGAGAAGCACTTGTATACACAAAGGATGATATTTGGAATTATTTTCCACAAATGGTAGTTGATGCCACATCAATAGTTAATTTTTAATCTGAGTTAATAATTTTTCTGTTAAACAAAAGTATTAAAGAATATGGGCTAAAGGCATGTGTATGGAGTTAGGCCAAAGATCATCCGTAATCTCATTAAATGGCAAAAGAGCCTGAAGGGGCTGAATGGCCTGCACTTGTTTCTGTATTCCTGTAAATGACAATTCTTTGGCCTTAATGACCTAGTGTACTGCAAAATATCTGAAATGGACAAAGCTGTCCCAAGTCCTGTCAGTCAAAATGCCAAATGCAGTTGCATGCTGGAGCACATCATTGAAAAGGCTTATGTGCATTTAAAAGGCATTTACAAGTTTTAGATCTTGACTAGCACTGGGCTGATTTTGCTTTATGCTACAAATGAAGTTTGAGAAGCTGATTGTCGGTCAAATTGGTGACTGTCTCGACAATCTGTCTCCTGTTCTTGATGCTGAAAATATTGTGCTAAATATTAAAATGTACATTTAAATTCCTGTTATGTCTATTTATTTGTTTGTTTCAAAGGCAGAATCTCTTTTAAGTTAGGTTAGTTGACTTCTATTTTAAATCAGTCCTGTGGAAATAAAAACAGCCTCCAAGTGAGGAATCGCAAGTTTGGTTCCTATATAGGCAGTTATAGTGCTCTCCTCCCATAGTTTAAGTTGCACATTTTCTGTTGATGAGAGAAACTGGTTTGTACTAAGTAAAAATATCTGTAAACATTAGATAATTAAATATTACACTGCCCCAGTTCAAAGTCTGTACATTGTTTTCAGTGTTCAATATACGCAGGCTTAATTATTTTGTCCTAATACATAAAAAGTGTAACAAAAACAGACATTGCTGGAAAAGCTCAACAGGTCTGACAGAGTTAACATTTTGGGTCCAGTGACCCATCTTAAGGTCTGAGGAAGCAAGACCTGCTGAACTTTCCAGCAATTTCTATTTTTGTATCTGCTTTATATAAAAGGTGTATATCATTTTCTTAATGAGATTAACAGATTGGCAAAAGAAATAACAAACTATTCTTATTTTTGGAGCCAGGTATTGAACACAAATATCCAGAACAGGAGTCCAAAACCCGGTTCAGCATTCCAAGAACAGGAATTGGGGTTCTTCCTTGAAACAGGACTTCAAAGAGCTCACGTCATTTATTTCAAAAATGGGTGAGATTTCAGATGTTTGCATCTTTGTATGTGTGTATGCAAACAGGTGTGTGTGTGTGTGTGTGAGAGAAAGAGAGAAGCAGCATAGATGGGAGCTAGGGTAACATATTTGGAACCACTGTGTACGTGCATGCATCATACATCTCTGTCTGCTCAGGTGGATGCAAGTTTCTGTATAATTTCAAATGTATTAAATTCAGAGAAAAGTATTGAAAGATTTTGGAGAGAAAGTCTAGTAGAAAGGAAAACTAAGTAAAAGAATTTATTAGAAACAAATTCAAGACGATGGAAATAACTTATCAATCTGGATTTACTACCTGTTTCTTTCCAAATCCGAGTAAGCAATTCAATCCAGTGATGGAGCATTGTTCTTAGGTTTACAAATAGAATAGAATAGCAAATTATTGTCATGTGCATTCCTAAAACAAAGTGAAAAGTTTTATAAGCCACCTCCCAACCCTGCTGGGTCAAAATGCCCTCTCAAAGGGAATTGTGGGTCAACCTACACCAAAAGGACTGCAGTGTTTCAAGAAGGCAGCTCACCACCACCTTCTCAAGGGCAACTAAGGATGGGCAATAAATGCTGGTCAGCCAGCGACGCCCACATCTCATGAATGAATGAGTTAAAAACCTACTTCTGGTCCTTCACCCTGCTTCCTGTGTGAGCTTGGATGGGTATGAAAATCCAATGAAGTCAGTTTTTTTGTTTTGTGCACAATAAAGAGGAATCTAAGCACTGCCTCACTATGTAAACTCTCCTAAGTCTTCAGCCAGTGTTCCTGATAAAGAACTATGACAGTAAAATAAGGCTGGGATTTTTGGACATTGACAGTGATCAAGTTTTAGATTAGATTAGATTCTCTACAGTGGGGAAACAGCCCTTCAGCCCAACCAGTCCACACCGACCCTCCGAAGAGTAACCCACCCAGACCCATTTCCCTCTGACGAATGCACCTAACACTATGGGCAATTTAGCATGGCCAATTCACCTAATCTGCACATCTTTGGACTGTGGGAGGACCCGGAGGAAACCCATGCAGAACGGGGAGAACGTGCAAACTTCACACAGACGGTCGCCTGAGGCTGGAATCGAACTTGGGACCCTGGTGCTGTGAGGCATCAGTGCCGCCCCTGAAGAAGGTATTGCCCTAATTTCTTCTTCAGTCTATATAGTCGTTCGATAACTACCCTAGTCCATTTTTGGCAAAGGGTTACAGAAGGTTCTGTTTTAAGTTCTGTGTTGTAATATATGTGAAAACTTCTGTCTTCATCTTGCAAAAATGCTTTCAAGATGTATTCCATTCTTCATGAAGAATGGAACTTTATGCATCACCCCCCACGCAAGTAATTTGATGTCTGTTTCTAATTAAATTGTGTGTATTTTTACGAGTAAATATTCACCCTTCTGAAAGGAGCAAGACCCAAAAAGGGCAGTTAACTTAGTGTCTATTATTGGGAAAATGTTGGAGTCTATTATATAAGATGTAATAGCAGAGCATTTAGAAATACATAATACAAAAAAGCAGTGTCAGCATTGCTTCATGAAAGGGAAATCATGTCTAACAAATTAACTAGAATACATTGAGGTGGTAAGGAGGAGGATAGGTAAAGGGGATGCAGTGGATTTTAAACATTGAGATTTTCAGAAGATGTTTGATAAAGTAGGTTATTGATAAGATAAATGTCTATGGTGTTGGAGGCAGTATATTATTATAGATTGAGGATTACCTAAGTAATACAAGACAAAGCTGAAGAAAGTGGGTGCATTTTAGACTGGCAACCTGTAGCTAGTGGTGTGTCCCACAGATCGCTGAAGGAAGTGAATGTACTTCAGTTAAGTTTGCAAATGAGACAAAAGTAGGTGGGAGGGTAAGTGATGGGGATGACACACAGAATCCGCAGAGGAATATAGACAGGATAAGCGAGCGAGCAAAAACTTGACACGTGGGGAAATGTGAAGTTATGCACTTGGACAAGAAGAGTAGAGGAGTTGAATATTATTTAAACGGAAAAGGAGTGGAGAAATCTATAGAACAGGGCCATTTAGGAGCCCTTGTGCATGAATTGCAAAAAGAGTTCACGGGTAATAGGGAAGGCAAATGAAATGTTGGCTTTTAATTCAAATGGTATGAAGTATACAAATAGAGAGGTTTTTGTCAAACTAAACAAGGCACTACAGATAGAATATTGTGAACAAGTTTGGGTGTGTTATCTTATGAAAGGTATACTGGCATTAGAGGTAGTCCAGGGAAGATTTAGTAAACTGCTTTTAGATATGGTCTTCTGTGGTATAGGTTGGGCCTGTACTCTTCGGAATCTACAGAATGAGGCATGGAGTTCTTGAAGCATATAAAATTCTTAGAGGACTTGACTGGGCAGAAAAGTAAGGTTCTTTTCCCTTGTGGAAGAGTCTAGGAACAGAGAGCATAATCTCAGAATAAGCAATTTCATCTCTGAGGATAGTCAACCTGTGGAATTCCTTACCACAGAAAGCTGTAGAGGCTGCATTTTTAAATATATTCAAGGCTGGAGATCCAAGATGGCGGCGGTCTGAGTGGTCTGCTATGCTGGACTCTGTGCCATACCCCCTGGCAAGGGAGACCTTTACTCCCCTCATCAACCACACCAGGAGAAAAAAATTGCTAATATAAAATTACTGAACATTTGGAGCAGTCAGAATGATGGTTTAACAGCTTTAAGACCAGGATGAAAGCAAATAAAGGAAAGGGGCCTAAAGAAGTGCAGGAGGCAGGGCACTCCCCTACTGCATCAGGGGTGTCTGCAACTATTGCTCAAATTCCTGAGGCAGCCCCTTTGGATTTAATGGAGTAGCAGCCTTTACTATTGGAGTTTGCCCAACTACGAGAAAAGACTGAAGAAGCGGTGGAACTACTATCTGCCATGCTGAAAAAGCATCAGCAGGAAATTCAAATGTTGGACCGAAGAGTGGAGGAGAGGACTGGGACATCGGAGACTGTGGCTAAGGTCTCCGGAGGAAGGATCTGAACGCTGGAAGACAAGGTTCGGGTCCTTCAGGAGCAAGTGGACAACCTGGAAAATAATAATAGAAGGAAAAACCTAAGGCTCGTGGGTCTTCTGGAAGGTGAGGAAGGTGAAGACCTCGTCGGCATCCCGGAGAAGTGGCTCCAGAAGTTCCTGGAGCTGGAGCTGGAGTTGGAGTCGGGCTTGTTGAGTGTGGAGGGGGCCCACCGATCGCAATGCGCAGGTCCGGGTTGGACCCATGCCCCTGTGCGATCCTAGTGCAACTCCTGCATTATAAACAAAAACAGTTAGTGATTGAAACTGCAAGACGACTGGGAAGAGATTCATGGGCTTTAATGTACAAAAGCTCAAGAATAATGTTTCTTCAGGACTTCTCAGGAACCCTAATTAAGAAGAGAAGGGTGTTTGATGAAGTTAAGAGAAAAATTAAGGGATCTGAATATTCAATATTCCTTGAGGTACCCGGCTGTTCTGCGTTTTGCTCTTGGAGGTTCAGTATGTAATTTTGATTCTGCAGAAAAGGTGAAGGACTTTGTGAATTCTCTGAATTAAAGGACTCTGGTCGTGGTTGGAGGGGTGAGCGGGGAGGGGACATTGTTATGGACAATGGTATGAGGTTTTAAAAATTTTTTAATTGCCCCTTTTCTCCTTTCTCCCCTTTTTTTGTGGTTATCGGCTTTATATGTACTGCTTTGCTGTGAAACCGGAATTATTTCATATATCGGTCAGTTTGGTTTATCTGGGGCTTTTTTTTTACTGCTTTCCTTTTGTTTTTGGATTGAGGGTGGCTGTTCTTGTGGTTGAAATGTGTGTGTGTGGTGAGGGCGGGGGCACGGGGGTGGTGGGGGGGGAGATGGGCATCCATTACATCTCAGAATGTAATAACAGGTTTTCTTCATTTGTGAATTGCCTGGGGCTAGGCATGGCCTCAGCTAGAGGGAGTTGGGATGGTAGTAAGGGTTGGGAGGAGTGCCCCCAATGGCCGGGGGGGAGCTCTCTAGTGAATTGGGAGTTATTTGGCTGTTTGCTTAAGTTAAATCTAGTGATTAGTTTTTTTTATTTGTTGTAGTTTTTGTAGAAGTAGTTTTTGGACTTTGTACAGTTTAATGTCTTTGTTGCTCGCTGCACCTCAGATAAACTTCCTCCTCTTGGGAAACCACAGGCTGCCCTGAATGACCATGGCCAGTGATTTGTTCAGGTGGTGTACCTGGAATGTGAAAGGGAGCCATTCCCCTATGAAAAGTAAGAAGGTGCTGTCAAGCCTTTGGAAGGAAAGGGTGGACATCGCCCTGCTGTAGGAGATGCATTTAACTGATAAGGAACATCTGAAACTGCATAATTGAGCAAATCAAGGATGAATACAGACTGTTATTAATTCTTAAACCTCTAATACATGGAGAAGAGTATGGCGTCCTGAATATATACTGTCCCCTGGCACACCCTCTTAAATTTCTAATTGATTCAGTCCCCAAATTAATGAGTCTTGGGGTACGTTGCACAATCATTAGAGGGGATTTTAATCCCTAGTAGATCCTGAGGTTGACAGGGTGCCAAGGGGCCCGGCAGGTATGCCCGCGAAATCTAAGCAGTTGGTAGACTTGTGTGAGGAGTTGGGATTAGTGGATGTGTGGAGGCACCTCCACCCTAATGGAAGAGACTTTACTTTCTATTCCAACCCACACAAGTGCCATATGTGAACTGACATGTTTTTTATGTCATCGGATTGTTTGGACAGAACATTGGCGTGCAAAATTGGGAATATAGCTGTCTCAGACCATGCACCAGTGTATTTAGATATTGAAATCAAGGGTGGTGGAATGGATACATGACACTGGCGCATGGACCCTTTCCTGTTAAGGGATAGCAAATTCATTGAGTACATCACAAGAGAGTTCAGGGCCTTCTGGGATATCAATTTGGGTACGGCCTGTAATCCCAGCAATACTATGGGAGGCCACTAATGCATATTTACGAGGCCTGATTATTTCGTATTCAACGACTAGAAGGAGGCAGAGGGAGCAGCAACTGTATAATACGCTTCCTCAGCTACAGATAGCTGAGGAAGCATATTATAATAGGCCCTCTTTGGTCAAGCTGCAGTGGGTCACAGCCCTCTGGGCGATTCTCGGTTCATTGCACACACAGGTGGCAAAATAAAGAGGTCTCCTTCGCTAAAC
>NC_057719.1:5791359-5797911 GCF_004010195.1 Chiloscyllium plagiosum
CCACAACCACGTGATGAAGGAGCAGCGTTCGTAAGCTAGTGCTTTCAGATAAACTTGATAGTCTATAACCTGGTATTGTGATTTTAACAATGATATGAACAGAGTATCTGGTAATTATTACTGATGATAGCTGAGGAATAAATATTGGTCATAAGCATAGCTTTTATTAGTTGATTCTACATACAGTGGTGGAATAATGTGGGCATTGTGTGATGCATTACAGTGCTGCATGTTTTGCGAGAAGGTTTTGCCTTCAGCCAATGATATTTGCAAATTAGCTATCGTATTTCCCTACATTATGACTGAGAGCACTTCAAAAAGTCCTGAATTACTAAGGTACATAAATTCAAGTTTGTTTACTTTGCTTCTAATAGTTGTGAGAAACGGTGCATTATTCGCAGCAATTTCATTAGTAATTTGAATTAGATTTTATTGTCACGTGTACTCGTGTATAGGAATACATGAGTCTGTAAAAAGTGTACAGAGTCGCCATTCTCTGGCCCCATCTTGGTTACAAAAGTAGACTATTTAAAAACAAAACAGCGTATAACCATATACAATTAAGATATCCATAGGACGGAACAAGCCCAGTTGTAAACTTCTTATTGTGTAATAGTGTAAAGATGTTAGTGCTGATCAATGCATTAAGCACTACCCTATATGATGTCATGTGATCTCAGACAGGAGAACAGCTTTGGACCATGAAAGAGCTGAACCTGGAACATAGAATTCATTATGGAATTCAATGTGAGCAAATGTGAGGTCTTGCACTTTGGAAAAAAGAATACAAGCATGGACTACTTTCTAAACGGTGAGAAAATTCGTAAAGCCAAAGTACAGAGGGATCTGGGAGTGCTAGTTGAGGATTCTCTAAAGGTAAACATGCAGGTTGAGTCCGTGATTAAGAAAGTGAATGCAATGTTGTCAATTATCTCAAGAGGGTTGGAATATAAAAGCACCGTTTGTGCTACTGAGACTTTATAAAGCTCTGGTTAGGCCCCATTTGGAGTACTGTGTTCAGTTTTGGTCCCAACACCACAGGAAGGACATACTGGCACTGGAGCGTGTCCAGCGGAGATTCACACGGATTATCCCTGGAATGGTAGGTCTAACATATGGCTGAGGATCCTGGGATTGTATTCATTGGAGTTTAGAAGATTAAGGGGAGATCTAATAGAAACTTACAAGATAATACATGGCTTGGAGAGGGTGGACGCTAGGAAATTGTTTCCGTTAGGCAAGGAGACTAGGACCCGTGGACCCAGCCTTAGAATTAGAGGGGGTAAATTCAGAACAGAAATGCGGAGACATTTCTTCAGCCAGAGAGTGGTGGGCCTGTGGAATTCATTGGCGCAGAGTGCAGTGGAGGCTGGGACGCTAAATGTCTTCAAGGCAGAAATTGATAAATTCTTGATGTCACAAGGAATTAAGGGCTATGGGGAGAATGCGGGTAAGTGGAGTTGAAATGCCCATCAGCCATGATTGAATGGCGGAGTGGACTCGATAGGCCGAATGGCCTGACTTCCGCTCCTATGTCTTAGCAGGATAACTTGTAATTATTTGCAGTAAACATCTTATTTAAGACAAAAGCATCTTCCCCCATTAAACTAAGTGGCTTTCTTCTACAGTACTAGACCAGTCAGGCTCTTTTAAATGAGGGTGATGATTGCAAATTTACCTGATCTCACTTTCACCAAGGTGACTTTGGTGAAGGTCCATCATGCAACAACTACTTTTATTGAATAACATTTGTAGATCATTTGGCATTTTGCAACAAGCCAGCAGCCATCATGGTCATTTGTTACTTGATGATAAATTACCAAGTTTAATAAATCCAGTTCCACAGTTTGAGAGAAACTATAAGTTTTAGTTCTGTGTTGCAGATTCAGCTGCATAACCATAGCAATATTACCCACAGATTTATTATCCTGCTGAGCTGAAGAGAATGCGTATTGCAGTGAGGCTGCAGGAAGTGTCCAGTTGTAACAAATCGCACTTCATAAGACAGGAGCGGAAGCAGACTATTCAGCCCATCAAGTATGCTCCACCATTCAATGGTGGCTGATCTGATAATCTGAACTCCATAGTTCTCTCCTTTTCCCAAAACTCTTGATTCCTTTAGTGATTAAAAACCTAACTCAGCTTCGGATATATTTAGCGACCCAGCCTCAACAGCCCTCTGCAGTAAACAGTTCCACAGATTCACTATTCGAGAGAAGAAATTCTACCTTATTTATCTTTGTCTTATTCTGAGGTTTTGCCCTTTGATCTTTTATTCCCCCTTTACTGAACCTTCTGCATCTACCCTGTTAAGTCCCCTAAGAATCTTGTATGTTTTAATAAGATCTGGCCTATTCCACTAAATTGCAATGAATATATCTACTCAACCTACCCAATCTATCATCTTAAGACAGTCCCTCCATACTTGGTATCAGCTTAGTGAACCTTCTCTGGACTGCCTCCAGTGCTGTTGTATCTTTCCTTAGAAAAGGGCCTCAGAACTGTTCACAGTATTCCAGCTGTGGTCTGACTAATGCCTAGTATAGTTTCAGCAAGTTTTATAGTCTTAACAAGATTTCCCTATTTTAATACTGAGCCTGCTATGTGTGTGTTTGTATATACATATACCAAACACATTTATTTATAGCAGTTTATATTAGTTCTTTACTTCAATCTAAGAATGTGAATATATCTCACAATTACAGACTTCTTTTGTATTGCATACGTTCTTTTAACATAGCATTTCAAGTAGAATGTGCAAATTAAACGATATTTGCATTAATATAATGAGCAACACTTAGTTGTAGTTTCTTTGTGTCAGTAAAGACTATAGTTTCATCGCTGGAGCTGCATGTAAGTAAGGACAGCATTGTCATATCCAAGATCATCAGTAATTGTAATTCCATTTAAGATTTTCTTTTGAAATAGCAGAAGAGATAAAAAACAATCAAATTAACTCAAGCAAGAAAAGAAAAGTTTTTTGTTAATCTGTTCAGCAAATTACAAACATAAACATGCTGCTAACCGACCAAAGGTAATTTGTTTAATTATTTAACTATTTCTCCAATGTAAAGGTCAAACATCTATTCTGAAATCTGTTCTCCCTGCTCCTGTCTACTACTTAAGATAAATTAATGTGAACCAGCTGCTTCTGTGTTCCTCACCCAGTCATTGTAAACATTGACAATGAATGTGAACATTCCATTTCACTGGACCCATGTCTGTCCTCACACATATGAATCTTTTAGCCAGTTCGTGAGACACTGAAATCTCTCAGGATAATGAGGCAACCAGATTGCTAGTCACATTGACAGCTTACAGGTAAATTGGAAAGCAAAATATCTCAGTCACACTTCTACATTTGAAGGAAGAGCATTGCAAATATCAGTAAACACATATCCAAACTGCTGAATAACAATATCAGCTATCAAAACACAAAGAGAATAGCTTTTCATACTGAATTACCTGAAATGTCCTGGCGAAAGTTCAATGCCTCATTCCTGATGAAAGCTTTTTCCTGAAATGTCGATTTTCCTGCTCCTCGGATTCTGCCTGACCTGCTGTGCTTTTCCAGCACCACTCTGATCTCGACCTGAAATATCCTGCCTAGTGCAAAAGTACAATTAATTGTGTTTGTTGAAGGCTATTCATTTCTTGGTGCAGGAGTTCCTCAGTGTCGTATCCTGAGGTCAGTAATCTTTAGCTCCTTCACCTAATGTTATAAGTGGGACTGTTCACCGATTGCATTATTCAGCTTCATTTTCAACTCCTCAGATAAAGAAGCAGTCTGCATGTGGCAAGATTGGGACAAAATTAAGTCATTTGCTGAGAAATGGGAAGCATATTATTGTCAAGTATCAGCCATGCTGTTTTCCAACAGGAAGAAATCTAATTTCTTCTTGACATTCAGCAGCATTACCATTCCTCTACCGCCAGTATCTTGGGTATTGCCATTGACTAGAAACTGAATTAAAACAACTAGATAAATACAAGAACAAGGTTGGGGCAGTGAATTCTGCAGTGAATAACTCTCTTCCTGACTCCCAAAGCCAGTTCGCCAACTCCAGGGCACAAGTCAGACATGTGCAAGAAGACTATAAACTGAAAATGAGAAAAGTGGACTTTGCTTTAACAAGGGGAGAATATGGATGTAAAGTTTGCTTACTGAGCTGGTTGAGTATCAAATACTCAACTACAGGGGCAATCATTGCCACACCCACAAACGTAACTGCATCAGGACATTATTTAAATCAGCTACAACACACTGCCGCACCCAGGAACTATGAGGCAGCAGAAGAAAAATACCTATACAGCGTATTCAAGAAGAACAGGTACCCGATAAACACGGTCCACTGATTCTTAAACAACAAGCCCAAACGAGAGACACAACTTGCCACACTACCATCCATCAAAGGCATCTCTGAGATGTCTACCAGACTACTCTGACCTCTTGGCATCGTGGTAGCCCATAAACCTACTAACACACTGAAACAGCTACTGATGAACCTAAAGGATCCTGCACCAACAACTAGCAAATCAAATGTCATATGCAAAATACCCTGCAAGGACTGCAATAAACAAAATGTTGGACAGCCAGCCAGAAAACTAGCCACCAGGATACACAAGCACCAACTAGCCACCAAAAGACATGACAAGCTATCACTAGTATCCTTACACACAAACAAAGAAGGAAACCTCTTCGACTAGGACAGGCTAAACAGAGACATGCACGGGAATTCCCAGAGACCTGGCATTCAAGCCGGAACGTGTAGAAAGTGAGTACTGCAAATGCTGGAGAACAGAGTCAAGAGTGTGGTGCTGGAAGAGCACAGCAGGTCTGGCAGCATCCAAGGAGCTGGAGAATCCACATTTCAGGCATAAGCCCTTCATCAGGAATGACTGATTTGCTGTGCTTTTCCAGCACTATACTCTCGATTCAAGCCAGGACTCCATCAATAAACACATCGATTTGGACCCCATTTACCAAACTTCGAGAAAAAAAACTGGAAATGATATCATGCACCTTAACAGACCAAGACACACAAATGGAAAGCTGGATAGAACACCAGTGCTTCAACGGAGGTTAACTGATGATGTTACCTAGCATGGTGGTGAAACATCTGAGAACAAATCTACCAGCTCAGTGAGCTACAAATCTCAAAAATTGTAGATAAGGAGTTGTCTGATAAGTAGACTTTCATTACCATTACTAAAGGAACCTTGTGTGGTTTTTGTTTATCCTGAATAGCAATCAGCTAGAGGCCAATGGGGTCTTTGCTAATTTTGTTAACTTTTATCATTTATGGTGACTGTGGAAATAATGAGGCTTGATTTCCAGTGCACTACCCCAGTGAGTTGTGGCAAGTGTATTGGAATACTTTCTACTTGTCTGGATGACTGCAGCTCCAATAACACTTGAAGCTCATCACCATCCAGGATAAAGCATCAAGCTTGAATGAAACTTCATGCACTATTTTAAACATTCAATCCAATCACCACTGATTCATCAGGTGTGTGCACCATCCAAGAAATATAGTGCAGCAACTCACCGAGGCTCCTTTGATAATACCTTCCAAACCCTGTCACTTAACAGGACAGGTTAATGGGAACATCAATCACTATAGTTTTCCATCCAAGCTGCACACTTTGCTTGAAAATAGATTGCTGTTCCTTCACTGCCTAGGACAACAATCTGAAACTTTCTCTCTGACAACTATAAGTGTATCTGCTGCATGAGGAAAGGTGCCTATCATTGACTTCTACATCAAACCACTGGAATTTGTAATAATCAAACATTTCAGCATATCCAGAAATTAGAACTTCTTAGACTTTCTAAAGTCCTCTCACTGAACTCCAGGAATACAAATTTAAAAAACTTTGTGCACCACACAATAGAACAATCCTCCCAGAATCCAATATGGTTAATGTCTTTTTATTTTAAAAGGGTCGTGTGAGGGAGCCGTGGTTTAATAAGGAATTGGAATCCCTTGTTAAATGGAAGAGGGCGGCCTATGTAAAGATGAGGCGTGAAGGTTCAATTGGGGCGATTGAGAGTTATAAGGTAGCCAGGAAGGACCTGAAGAGAGAGCTAAGAGCAGCAAGGAGGGGACATGAAAGGTCCTTAGTTGGTAGGATTAGGGAAAACCCTAAGGCTTTCTATAGGTATGTCAGGAATAAAAGAATGACTAGGGTAGGAATAGGTCCAGTCAAGGATAGTAGTGGGAAGTTGCGTGTAGAGGCTGAAGAGATTGGGGAGACACTGAATGAATACCTTCCGTCAGTAATCACTCAGGAACAGGACATTGTTGCCGATGTAAGCTATAGGGAGAGGCTGAACAGGCTGGGACTGTTTTCCCTGGAGCGTCGGAGGCTGAGGGGTGACCTTATAGAGGTTTACAAAATCATGAAGGGCATGGATAGGGTAAATAGGCAAAGTCTTTTCCCTGGGGTCAGGGAGTCCAGAATGAAAGGGCATGGGTTTAGGGTGAGAGGGGAAAGATATAAAAGAGACCTAAGGGGCAACTTTTTCACACAGAGGGTGGTACATGTATG
>NC_057719.1:5798602-5808681 GCF_004010195.1 Chiloscyllium plagiosum
AAGATCGTATGAGGAGAGGCTGAGGCACTTGGGGTTGTTTTCATTGGAGAAAAGAAGGTGTAGGGGTTACTTGATAGAGGTGTACAAGATGATTAGGGGTTTAGATAGGGTCGACAGTGAGAATCTTTTGCTACGTATGGAGTCAGCTATTACAAGGGGGCATAGCTTTATAAATTAAGGGGGGGTAGGTATAGGACAGATGTTAGGGGTAGGTTCTTTACTCAGCGAGTCGTGAGTTCATGGAATGCCCTGCCAGTAGCAGTGGTGGACTCTCCCTCATTATGGGCATTTAAGCGGGCATTGGATAGGCATATGGAGGATAGTGGGCTAGTGTAGGTTAGGTGGGCTTGGATCGGCGCAACATCGAGGGCCGAAGGGCCTGTACTGCGCTGTATTCTTCTATGTTCTATGTTCTATGTTTCAGTTGTTGATGACACAGGATTTAATATATTCAAAAAGGATTTGATTTTTTTTAGATATTAAAGGCATCAAAGGGTTTGGGAAGAAATTGGAACTAAGGTATTGAGATAGAGTATCAGCCATGATCATACTGAATTGCAGAGCAAGCTGAAAGGGCTGAATGGCCTATTGCTTTTAGTTTTCTAGCCTTTGTGACATAGCAGTACAAAATCAAAATACATCTTGCTGGAATTCTGAAATGAAAGCAGAAATTGGTTTCAAGTAACCAAGTTTATGAAACTGTGAACAATTAAAATCTTCATCTAATCAATATGTGCAGGAATAGCTCACTCCAGTGTTGAGAAATAGATTTAGATTTAGATTAGATTACAGTGTGGAAACAGGCCCTTCGGCCCAACAAGTCCACACCGACCCGCCGAAGCGCAACCCACCCCTACATTTACCCCTTACCTAACACTACGGGCAATTTAGCATGGCCAATTCACCTAACCTGCACATCTTTGGACTGTGGGAGGAAACCGGAACACCTGGAGGAAACCCACGCAGACACGGGGAGAACGTGCAAACTCCACACAGTCAGTCGCCTGAGGCGGGAATTGAACCCGGGTCTCTGGCGCTGTGAGGCAGCAGTGCTAACCACTGTGCCACCGTGCCGCCCAATAGGTTCTTATGTTTTGGTGGAAACAAACACTATTAACATTTTGTTGGAACTAAGCATCACCATAGACTGTTTAGTTCATACTGACCAAATATTCCTTTACTAAGTGTCAGTTTCTTTGGAACAATGATCTAATACTGTCCATCAATGATTACTTACAAACTTTCTTCTTTATAGGTTAGTGTTATTAGTGTACATATACATTAACGCATGTGTGCTGCTCCTCTGCTTTGGTGTTCTTCAATTATTAAAACTCAGTCGTAAACCTAAAATTTTATCATTTACATTAATCTGTCTGTGGAGAATTGTACATTCTGATTCAAAATAATAAAAATCAGAGATGCCTGGATCATGGCTGACAAATATTGGAAAGCTTTTCTTGCTGAATCAAGCCTCAAATCTAACGTTGTTATTAAAAATGCTTGATTTATTTTTGTATGATATAACCCAGCTGCAGAGACAATTGAAGCACATGCCTCGGATACTGATTGAATGAGTGATAAAAGGTAGATGACAAGCAAAATAGATTGAATCTTGGAGCAATGTAGTTCAGTGTGAATGAATATATTCAATTTCTGCAGCCACCCCTAATCTGAGTTCCTGATCTAAGTGACAGGAATTAAAAATGCATGAGACAGAGGCAGCAGTTCTTTTCAGTCTGGGCAGCTGTGCCCAGATGGTGCCATAATCCTCCATTGTTTGACCAACAGATCATCGAAAAGCCTTAGAGCAGACGGTTAATGTTAGTGGCACAGGTGAAATGAGATTGTTTACATTGGAGAGGACAACTTGTAAACACTATATGACTGATGAATCGAAGGATGGTATACCCATAATTCACCAAACATCCAACATTACAGCTGTTTCCATTCCCAAACTTTGGCAACAGATGTTAGCTTCAAACCATCACACTGCATTGAAAACTCAAGACAATTAATTATTCTGTGTCTACAGTATTTCATGTCACACTCAAGGTTGAAAAAGATATTCATGTTCAAACAGTGCAAAATAAAATTCAAATATAACTACTTTGTATCTTTTGAAATTCACAGACCTGCAAAATAAGTTAGTGCATTGAACACTTAAATTCCATTTTCTTCAGTAATAGAATTGACTTATCAGGATGTGAGGAGAACGTGAGGACTGCAGATGCTGGGGATCAGAGTTGAAAAGTATGACACTGGAAAAGCACAGCAGGTCAGGCAGCATCCAAGGAACAGGAGAGTCAGCATCATGATTCTTGGTGAAGGACTAATGCTCAGTGGTTAGCACTGCTGCCTCGCAGCACCAGGGATCCGCGTTTGATTCCAGCCTCGGGTGACTGTTTATGTGGAGTTTGCACACTCTCCCCGTGTCTGCGTGGGTTCTCTCTGGTGCTCCAGTTTCGTTCCATAGTCTGGAGATGTGCAGGTTAGGTGAATTGGCTATGCTAAATTTCCCCTAGTATTCAGGGATGTGTAGCTTAGGTGCATTAGTCAGGGGTAAATGTAGAGTAATAGGTAGAATTGGTCTGGATGTGTACTAGTTGGAGGGTTGATGTGGGCTTGTTGGGCCAAATGGACTGTTTCCACACTAGAGATTCTGTGAATCCTTGGCTGCTGCCTGACCTGTTGCGCTTTTCTAGCCCAAACTTGTAAGGAGATAAGGTTAACTTGAATCATAGTAATTGTAATAAACGTTGAACTGAATAATAATATAGTTCACTGGAGGATTGAATAAAAACGCCAGCCAGATTTTCAGGCACACTTTCAGCAGTAGAGGTAATGAAAGCACTAATTAACAAGTTGGTATCTGTTTCTATCTCCCATATTCACTGCCTTATCCAATTGCCAGTAATCTCAGAACTCATCTTCAGTGATCCACAAGCTGCCCAGTTAGCTACTGAAAATCCTTCTTACTGAAAATAAGTCTTTCCCTATTGCAAGGTGCCTAGCATATCTTGGAACTATCTGTTCCATAAATGTTACCTATAATAGATTGTTGGCTTGCTCAGGACAAAATTGGATACAAATAGACAATTCTATCACAAACAGAAATTGGCTATCTCTGGTCATGGAGGCTGGCTGAGCAGAGTGTTCCAGTATTTTCTATTATAAATTCAGATTTCTTGCATCTGGAACATTTTGCTTTAGTTTTAAATTTACTTTTGAAGTGTAGCTAGTGCTATAAATGAGGGAAACATAGTAGCCACTTTGCATACAAGAAGTGGCTAGTTTAAGTGTTTTTAGAATTGTTTGAGAGACAAAGATTTAGGTGATTCAAGAGGGAGGGGGCAGGTAATTAATGACTTAGGTTTAAACTTGTGCATTAAAACAATGTTAAGACTGAAAGCTGAGGAATTCCACCAAAATGAAAGAATGAGCTAAATATTGGACAGCACGATGAGCCTTGATTTCAAAACTGTCATTGCACTGAGATTTAACGAGATATTAACTAGCAATACTGGCAGTCATGGTTCATAACCGGTGAAAGTGGGTACTGCAGATGCTGAAGATTAGAGGTTCCTGATGAAGGGCTTTTGCACGAAACATCAATCTTCCTGCTCCCGGATGCTGCCTGAACCGTTGTGCTTTTCCGACACTAATCTTGGTTTATAACAAATAGAACAAATAATATTGCTTTTCTTTGCTTTCTGTAGGATCTTTAGCTACAGATGGATTGACATTTTATTGATGCAGAAATCTGCATTTCAGCAGCTTGTCTTATTTATCTGATTAACCTACAGACTGTATCCCTTCTGTATGAAAACAATTTGTATCTAAAATGTATAATCTATTATGAATAATCTAACCCCTTGGATTCACCATTTTCTAGATTTCAAATCTTAGAAGCCATACCTAATTTAACTAGTTGATTTTCCACTGAAAGTTTTGATGCACGTGCCCCTCTGCACATTTCTGATGTGTGGCTTTTGATGTTGATGGAAAAACTATTTTCAGATGACATTAATTTTCTTTGTCTTCAAAAGACTTGGAAAGAGATGGTAAACCAATTACTAAGATAGACTGCATGTGATTGTTTGCTCCAAAATCACATGTTCATGTATCATGATTGATATTGAGGTTAACTTATAATGGAGGGTGCTGAGAACAAAAACTCTGCTTCACAGAAGGTAAGCAGGGACAACTTAGAGAAGTCAAGAAAAATGACTGAGCAGATTCTACCTCCACTACCACAGAAGATCATTTACATTACAACCACAGAAACAATATGAATCAATCTTTCTCCATTGTACTGGAGTTACGTTACAAGTGCAGCTTGAAACCAGACACAGGTCAACATGACACTGGAATAAGGTGGAATGTATCACTGAAAGGAAAAGGTCATCTTCACAAGCTGCTGATGGAACCACTTGGTAATCTCTTTACTACTGTAACTCAACATGTACTATTTTTTGCCTCTGTTCTAACAGAAGCAGCATTAAACTCTCTTGTGAATAAGACTCATTGGGGAGGCAATATTATTAACAATGATTTTAAGGTCCAGTGCACTGGATTCTAATTTCTCCTTTGGGAAACATCAAGGTTCTGAAGGAAGTGTACACTTTTACTCCAGACAATCAGAACATCTATTATCACCAATACTCAAATAAATCTAGTGGAGCACCTGTGGGAAAATATATCAGTGACAAATTAGATTGCTGAGGAGCATCCTGACACAATATCTCTGATGATTGCTTTGTCATATATATGTGAAAAATGAAATCTTTGATTAGTCCTTGTTGGGGATGAGAAAAATACTGGAAAAACAGCAGTATAGCTCCAGTGGTATTAGAAACGTAGAAATTAGGTGCAGGAGTAGGCCATTTGGCCCATTGAGTCTGAAACACCATTCATTACACTCATGACTGATCATGCAATCTCAGTATCCCATTCCGTCTGTGCTTCCTCCAAGTATTGTTCAACATGGAGGAACACTAATTTATCAGCTGAGGAAGGGTGGTATATGGTTATTAGTAGGAGGTTTCCTTACTCATGTTTGACCTGAAGTAATGAACTTCCTGGGGTCCAGTTGAGAGCTCCCTGGGCAACTCTCCCGACTGTATACCATTGTGGCACCAACTCTGCCGGGTCTGTTTTGCTGATGGGACAGGATATATCCAGGGAAGTGATGGTGGGGCTTGGGGCATTGTAAGGTATAATTCCATGATTGAGTACATTAGACTTGCTTAACTAGAGATAGCTCTTCCAATTTTGACACCTGCCCCAGATATTCATAAGGAGGACTTTGCAGGTTCAATAGTGCTGTTTCTGCAATTGTTTTCAGTTGAGGTCAGGTGGTCCAACTAGTATCAAGTATTGTAAATAAATGGTGTTGGGATTTTATATTGTCCTGCGTTTTGAAATCCTTCAAACTATGGAAAAAGCTATACTTATTGTATTTTATCTTTATTTCCTTTGTGTGATAAACTTCTGTTTTATTGTTAATCCAAACCTGCAGCATTGCCTACTCGTGTTTCAGTGAAAGACCACCATGTTAAATATATATTTAAAAAATGATCTAGTAAGCCAGATTTCAGTCTGGGATCTGACTTGTCCAGTTAGAACATCAGCTGGAATCAATATATGGTGCGAGTATTCTGGCAACTTTCTATATGTTCACCAAATACAATGCTCTCTAATGTCCCTCTCCAAATACTGCCAACTTCACTGAAGTTTCCTTATAGAATTTTATTTAAAAAGTCCTGACCACTTAAACTGATAAAACAAAGTTACAACTAATTTTGAGCTCTGAAAGCCTGGCCAACTACAAACTGAACTGCTGCTCTATTCATATGATACTTTGCTTCATAACTGAACCTACCCCAGCAATGTAGTCTGTGTAGGTCTTAAAAATCTTTAACTTTATAAACACTTCATTGATTAACTGCCCAGGTAGCTGATTGAGACATTTAACATACTTTCTTGGAAAAAAGTTTCCTTTCGCTTTCCGAACTCTCTTTCATGTTCACAGTACTAAAACTAAAATACATTTTTCTGTACTTTAAAATACAAATTCCCAAATGATAAATAAATATACACTGTTATTACAGCTTGAATTGCCTTTCTTGCTAACTGATTTCAAATGTTACTTAATGTTCAAACTGACACGCTGTTAATGATGAAGCAGATATATGGCTTAAAATCTGATGTTGAATTGTATATCTCCAGTTTAAATTTAGAATCCAAATACCATAAATTTTACATTTTCAAATTCAATAAAATTGAAAACTTTTTGGTTCACAAGTTTTTTGAAAAGAATTCATTCATGGGATGTGGGTATTGCAGAGTCGACCAGCATCTAGGCAGTTAAGAGTAAACCACATTGCTGTGGGTCTGGAGTCGCTGTAAGCCAGATCTGGTAGGGATAGCTGTTTTCTTCCAAGAAGTGAATTGGCAATCAATAATGGATCCATGGTCTTCATTAGACGCTTAAATGCAGATTTTTTTTTTATTGATTCAAATTCCACCATCTGTCATGGTGTTTTGAACCTGGGTCCCCAGAACATTAATAATCCAGCATTAATACCGTTAGGGCATTGACCCCCCCCCCCAAGTTTTCATGCTCACTTTCTGTTTGTTTCTTTCAATTGTCTTTCCTAAAGACATTTTCTCGTTTATTGTCTCCTCTTCTTTACCATCCTCCCTCTCCTCTCCAGGAAGACGCTCATTATCATTTGTATTTTAACTCGTTTCAGCCTTCATTAATTTTTTGCTAGTCTTCCCTGTAATTGATGCTCTTTCTCCCCACAAACAGGTGCTGTTCTCCAATTTTTAAGCTCTAAGAATATCCAAAAACAGAAATTACTCAGATCTGGCAGCATCTGCATAGATTCCAAAGAAGAGTCCCTGGACCTGAAATGTTAACTCTGACTTCTCTCCACAGATGTTGCCAGACTCCTGAGTTTTCCCAGCAATTTATGTTTTTATTTCTGATTTCCAGTATCCACATTTCATTGCTTTTTAAAATCCCCAACAATATCCACATCTTCAGCCCTGGCCTAATCCTTATTAAATTGTTTGGCTGAGTTTTGAATTCATGAGACTTGGGCTGCTATCATTTTTCTAATTGTTCCATATATCATCTCAGCATTGGTCATTTAGTCTGTTTGCAGTTACTGGTGTACATGGTTCAATGTATCGAAATTAAATTGCTAGTGCCAACGTTTGTGCAGTAAACAATTGTAGTTATTGTACAGCTTGCTACAGAACTGGTCTTCATGCCTTTCACAGTAATAAGATCACACTGAATATGCATCAGCTTGTTAGCATTATGTTTTTCAGTCAATACTAATGTCAGTTGCCTAGCTAACAAGCTGTAGATATAGTATATTTTAGGGATTGTTTTCTTACTGAGAAACATCAGCAATATAACATAGAGCTGCATTTCAGCAGTCTGTGACATATGTCTACTGAGAGCCAGCCAGCAGGTTCAACATAGCAATTCATTTTTATATGGAATTGCTTTGAATTTACAGTATTGAAATAGGCCATTTGATGTAACGAGACTCTGTTGATGTTTGTCTGCTACACAAGTCTCCTCCTACCTTACTTCACCTCACCCTCTAATCTATCTTCTATTCCCTCTTCTGCATATCCTTATCTACTTTATCTTCAAATGCATCTATTCATCTCAAACATCACTTGGGGTTGCACATTCCAAACTAACCACTTTCTGGCTAAAGATGTTTCTCCTGAATTCCTGATTGAATTTATTGGAGACGATCTGACAGTTATGTTTTGAAGCTTTAGACTAGCATCTTTTCTGTGTTTGACCCAATACATAATTTCATATGTTTAAAGACATCTTGTGCAATCTATTGGCTTCCTGTTTCTTGAAGCTTGTTCAATATATTCCTGAAGGTTGACCAGAACTGAGAGGTTATAACTGTTTATCATTCAGAACTATCAGCTGACTAATAAAGTTAGTTAAATAGCAGTCTTCAGGAAGATACCTATCTTAAGATAGTAGAGGGGACAGACAAGGTGACTCTCTTAGTCCCCCTTCGCAAAAAGAAAGAACAATTGGCTTCAATTCCACCAATATCCCACAATTTAAAGGCATAAGTCAGGAGTATATTGGAATACTCTCTCCTTTCATTGAAGGATACAGCTCCAACAACACTCAAGAAGTTTGACAGGGTAAAGCAGCTCGCTTGATTGGCACCACATCTACAAGCATCCACTCCCTCCACCACTGACGCTCAGTAGCAGCAGTGTGTACTATCTTCAAGCTGCACTGCAGAAATTCATAAAAGATCCTTCCAAACTTACGAACACTTCCATCTCGAAGGACGAGGGTACATGAAAACACGATATATGAGAGCACCATCACCTGCAAGTTCCTCTCCAAGGCACTCATCATCCTGACTTGGAAATATAATACCTTTCCTTCACTCTGGCTGGGTCAAAATTCTGGAGTTCTCTCCATAAGGGAATTGTGGGTCAACCTACAGCTTGTGGACTGCAGGAGTTCAAAAAGGCTGCTTACCCAACCTTCTCAATGGCAACTATGGGCAGGCAATAAAACACTGGCTAGCCAGCGATGTCCACGTCCCGCAAGTGAATAACAAAAACTATTTTTGCAGCCAAATAGTGACTCTGTCTCTGTTCTGGGAAACAAGAAATGAAACGTATTGCAATTCTCCCATCTTAATTGCATAAATTGTAGAGCATATTTTTATCATTTACACCATTTTCATTAAAACAATGAGGCTCCCATTGAAACTCATTAGAAGAGAAAAGGCCTTTTCATTGTGATGTTGAGTTTCTCAACAAGAAAATAGCATTGTAATTTTCTTTGTGCTATGAGCCACATTTAGATTCTCAATTTGGTCATAGTATTGATATCCATCTGTCTAAGTGGTACTCCTTTATTAACTCTTTGGTGAATTTCCATATTACTGAAATGTAAATGTTTTTACTAAGCGACAATAACTAATTTATATTATAGTGCTAATATTTTTGTTCTAACTGTGAATGGACTGTGCTCTCAACCTGCACATTTAGATCAGTGAACTGATTTTAACATTATCATCTTGACATGAGGGATGGTCTATGCATAGACTTGTAAGAACAAATATGACATTGTGCAAACTGCTCATACACAGCTGTCCTGGTGTGCTGCCAGAACAATATAAATTGGCGAATTTACAAACAGGAACATGGATGGAAAGAACCGGTTGATTCATTTCAGTGTAGAGATACCTTAATAAACATCTCTGATCCCATACCATTACACCAGATACAGTTTAGTTCTGTTTATAATGCTGGCACTTCTCCTTGGCAGGGAAAGAAATGTAAAAGAAATCCCATAGTGTTAAGGGAACTATAGGAATGATACAACACAGAAGGGGGCCATTCTGGTCACCTTGTTTATGCTGACTCACAGACACCCAGGCGCACTTTTTAAGAAAGGTGGGCGAGAGAAAGCAGGAAATTATAGTTAGTCTGACCTCAGTGGTGGGAAAGATGCTGGAGTCTATTATAAAGGACGAAATTACTGCACATCTGGATAGTAGTAACAGGATAGGACAGAGTCAGCATGGATTTATGAAGGGGAAATCATGCTTGACTAATCTTTTTGAATTTTTTGAGGATGTAACAATGAAGTTGGACGAGGGAAATCCAGTAGAGGTAGTGTACCTGGACTTTCAGAAAGCTTTTGAAAAAGTCCCACACAGGAGGTTAGTGAGTAAAATTAGGGCGCATGGTATTGGGGGCAAAGTACTAGATTGGATTGAAAATTGGTTGGCTAATAGGAAACAAAGGGTAGTGATAAACGGCTCCATTTCAGAATGGCAGACAGTGACCGGTGGGGTACCGCAGGGATCCGTGCTGGGACCACAGCTATTTACAATATATTGTAATGATATAGAAGATGGTATCAGCAATAACATTAGCAAATTTGCTGATGACACAAAGCTGGGTGGCAGGGTGAAATGTGAGGAGGATGTTAGGAGATTACAGGGTGACCTAGACAGGTTAGGTGAGTGGGCAGATGCATGGCAAATGCAGTTTAA
>NC_057719.1:5809144-5815935 GCF_004010195.1 Chiloscyllium plagiosum
TCTCTGGATTCATTTAAGGAAGGATTGGATAGAGCTCTCAAAGATAGTGGAATCAAGAGTTATGGAGATAAGGCAGGAACAGGATACTGATTAGGAATGATCAGCCGTTATTATATTGAATGGCGGTGCAGGCTCGAAGGCCTGAATAGCCTACTCCTGCACCTATTGTCTATTGTCAAACAGCTCCAGCCTCCCAAATTGTCCTCGTAGCTACAGTTCTCCATCCCTGGCAACATCTCTGAACACTCTGCAGAGCAATTATGTTCTTACATATTAGCAGCTGATTCCCAAGCCAAATTGGTGGAATAGGACTTCTCAAGCAATGGTGTGCAAAATGATAGAGAAGTTCAGGTAATCCATTAGTGGAAATCTTCACATGCAGGTGTTTAATCTTCTGTGCGATCAATTTCACAGAGCACCAGAGGTTTTTAAAACATGTTGAAAGCAATGATGATGAAGATGTCAGCTGGCTGTTTGGTTTTGTATATAATCCCAATTTCAGAATTAAGCAGCCTTGAGTGAGATTAGAAGAGTTGGTTATGTTACCAAATAGTGAATGCAGATACCTGAATTCTGGCAAAAGCTGTCTAGCTTATTCAAAAAGGAAAAAAGTGAGCAATGAGTTAGGATTGACATTTCAGGGGGGCATTGGACAACTATGGAACATTGGCAATAATTGCAGGTGAATTTCTTATTGCTCAAGTCCTTACCTGGTCTGACCTACCTGTAACTCCAGACCCACAGCAATGTGGTTGACTCTTAACTGGCCTCTAGGTGGCACAGTGGTTAGCACTGCTGCCTCGCAGCGCCAGAGATCCGGGTTCAATTCCCGCCTCAGGCGACTGACTGTGTGGAGTTTGCACGTTCTCCCCGTGTCTGCGTGGGTTTCCTCCGGGTGCTCCGGTTTCCTCCCACAGTCCAAAGATGTGCAGGTCAGGTGAATTGGCCATGCTAAATTGCCCGTAGTGTTGGGTAAGGGGTAAATGTAGGGGTATGGGTGGGTTACGCTTCGGCGGGTCGGTGTGGACTTGTTGGGCCGAAGGGCCTGTTTCCACACTGTAAAGTAATCTAATCTAATCTAATCTAGGCAATTAAGGATGGGCAATGAATACCGACCTAGCCAGAAATGGCCTTATCCCGTAAATGAAGTTTTAAAAAGTACAGATAAAAGTGATGTGTTGTGTAAATCTGATGGTAAAGTTCTGAAATTATTTCAAAGTTGCTTGTTAGTGTATGTAGTTCACAGTTTCTTTTCTCCTCTGCTATGATGATCATTCTTCTTTCCTGTGTCCCTTACTTTATTCAGTCTGTATTCCATTACTTTTTTTCTTCAAACCTGGCCATGCGGTACAGGTCCATTGAATAGAATGAGCCCTTTTGTTTGGAAGATTTATTTTTGCTGAGTGGTATAGCTTTCATTGTTTTTGGAATAACAAAAATAGCGTGAATTTCATCTAGTGGCTACATTTTTAGGTTATAGGTTGATGTAGAAGTGTTATTGCTTAAAATGTACATCTTACAAACCCTTAGGCCCAGAACTGTGTTCTATAGGATCACACTTAGTGCCTTCCAACCTTTGCTTGTCTGTAAACTACAAGCATTCAATGTAACAACACAAATATTATGTAAATATCAAAGCTGTCTCATACTTGTCTTATAGACGTAATCAAGATTATACCATTCATTTTGGTCATTGTGTTTAAAATGTTCAAGAACAGTTTTGGAGTATGCAGATAGCTAAATTCAGGACTTAAATTTATCTATCTAATTTCCCTTTCTACTATACTGATCTGTATTGGAATATATTTTCATGGACATTGGATGCTATCCATCGCCCTGTTGAACTGGTTATGCTTCATGTCTGAGCCCTTGGCAGTAAGTGTCAACAATCTGTCTGATTGAGGAATCACAGCTGACCCTTGATACTCAATCTCACAGTCGCTTGCAAGACATCTTTCTTATCACTGTTGTACAGCAGTGTGGAATAGAGTTGATTAGAAGCCAGCAACATCGAAAAGAGAACAAATCAAAGTGCGCTATCCATGAACAGTTCTTAGTCACAAGTTAGAGCAGCTGTAACAGAGATCTGGATACAGGCCAAAAATATTAACTTCAGTGAGAGACAAAAGAAAAGTTGAAACAATACCATTAGTATAATTTATGCTGTGTAAAGCATATGAAGTTTGAGCTGTAACTTTTTAAACAAAAGTTTTTAAATTCAGCTAACTCTGAAAGTGAAGAAGGTCAACAAGGCATGGTGCAGGAGGTATGGAGGGTGTGCGGATAAGTTCTATAAGCAGACCGTTAGTGGTTTTGTAGCTCAGAAACTGATTATTTTCTGGAAAAAAAGGCACACTTAGGCAAAGTTCTTTTTTAATCTTGAGCTCATCAGGCCAATTCACACAAATACGAAATTCGAGGGGAGAATTCAGTATAGGAAGGGAAGAATTGCTGCATTTTCGCCTCTAATGTTTGGAGCGGTTGATATAGTTTGAGGTAAAATTTTAACTTATAGAGAAAGAAAAAAGACGAAAAAAATGTAAATAAAATAGACTAAACAGATTGTGTATTTGGAGTGCAGTATGGGACTCTGTGGACCAGGAACCTGTCTTGATGGAACACATTTGCAGTAGAGGATTTAACTGGGGAAAAAAACAGCATTATTTACAAGCAGGTTTTTGGGCCCATAAGTACATAGCCAGTCTGATGCCGGGATAAGAGATATCTCAAACCAGTTTGAAATGATATACGGGGGTTAAAATCTCTGAATTATTCGCCAATGCATGTGAAAATTAACGCAGGTAAGGAATGTAATGCACATGGTTGAAGAAGTGATGTAAATTTGGCATCAATATTGAGACAGGATAGCTGTGATATTAGGATGGACATCAGAGTTTTGGGTGAAAATGTTAATGGTTGTGATTCGGGTGTCAGAGAAGAATGCTCGGATAGAAAAAAAAATAGTTGTTTTATTTATAGATTAAATGCAAAAGAAATAAGACCAGAGTGGTCAGAAGTTATGGTTTACACATAGATTGGTAAACCAGGAAGAGGAGATAAACATGTGAAGACCGCATTGGACCTGAAGGGCAAATTCGACTATGTGATCCACAAAAGCTATCGTTTATGCAAGCACACATTGTAAAAGTAACAAATTGAATGAATTACAGATCTAAATTCATCTTGGAAGGAATGATGCGGTGGCTATTACTAAGTATGAGTCTAAATGACCATAAGACATAGGAACAGAAATTAGGCCATTCAGCCCATCATGTCTGTTCTGCCATTCAATCGTGGCTGATAATTTTCTCAACCCCCATTCTCCTGCTTTCTCCCCATAAACCTTGATCCTCTTGATACTCAAGAACCTATCTATCTCAGTCTTAAATATACTCAATGACCTGGCCTCCGTTGTCTTCTGTGGCAATGCATTCCATCAATTCACCACTTTCTGGCTGAAGAAGTTTCTCCTTACCTCCGTCTTAAAAGGTCCAGCCTTTACTCTAAGGCTCTGCCCTCGGGTCTCTACCACTGGAAGCATCTTCCCAGGATCTACTCAGTCCTCTGGGACTCTGGGACACCCGGACCAACCAACCCAACCACCCTGTGGCTCAACACTTCAACTCCCCCTCTCACTCCACCAAGGATATGCAGGTCATTGGACTCCTCCATCGCCAGACCACAACAACACGACGGTTGGAATTGCATTTCCGACACCCCTCCCCCAAGTCCCTCCTCCCTACCTTTTATCTTAGCCTGCTGGACAAACGTTCCTCATTCCTGAAGAAGGGCTTATGCCCGAAACGTCGATTCTCCTGTTCCCTGGATGCTGCCTGACCTGCTGCGCTTTTCCAGCAACACATTTTCAGCTCTACTAAGTCCAGGCCATTCAGTATTCTGTATGTTTCAATTCGATCCCCGCTTGTCTTTCTAAACTCCATTGAGTACAATTCCAGAGTCCTGAAACGTTCCTCATATGTTAAGCTTTTAATTCCTTAGACCATTCTTATGAATATCCTATGAACACGCTCCAGTACATCCTTCTTGAGATATGGGGCCCAAACCTGTGCACAATACTCCAAATGTGGTCTGGCCAGAACCTTCTAGAGCCTCAGAAATACATCCCTGCTTTTATATTCAAATCATCTTAAAATAAATGCCAACATTGCATTTGTCTTCCTAACTACTGACTCCCCTGCATGTTTACCTTTAGATAGTCCTTGACTAGAATTCCCAAGTCTCTCTGCAATTCAGTCTTCTGAATTTTCTCCCCATTTAGAAAATCGTCCATGTCTCTCTTCGTCCTACCAAAGTGCATGATTTCACAATTTCCCAAGTTGTATTCCATCTGCCGCTTGTTTGCCCAGTCTCCTAATCCTTCTGCAGCCTCCCTGTCTCCTCAGTGTTACCTGTCCCTCTACCTATCTTTGTATCATCTGCAAACTTAGCCAGAATGCCCTCCATTCCTTCATCCAAATAATTAATGTATAAATGAAAACTTGTGGGCCCAGCACTGAGCCTTGCAGAACACCATTTGTCACTGGCTGCCATCCCAAGAAGGACCCTTTTATCCAGACTTCGTTTTCTGCAAGACAAGCTTCTATCCATGCTAGCACTTGCCTCTGACACCATGAACCCTTATTTTATTTAGTAGCCTCTTGTGCGGAACTTTGTCAAAAATATTCTTGAAGTCCAGTATCCATTGGCTCTCCTTGGTCTCGAACCTGCTCGTTACTTCCTCAAAGAATTCTAGCAGATTTGTCAGTCATGACCTTCCCTTGATGAAACCATGCTGATTTTGCCTTATTTCACCATTCACTTCCAAATATTCAGAAATCGAATCGTTCACAATGGATTCCAGTATCTTTCCCACGACCGAGGTTCGGCTAATCAGTCTGTAATTTTCCATCTTATGCCTCACTTCTTTTTTAAACAGGGTGTCATGTTAGCGATTTTCCAGTCCGCTGGGACCCTCCCTGATTCTAGTGATTCCTGAAAGATCATCACCAACACCTCCACTATCTCTTCAGCTATCTTCCTTAGAACTCTGGGGTGTAGTCCATCTAGTCCAGGTGATTTATCCACCTTCAGGCCATTCAATTTTTCTAGCATCTTCTCCTTGGTAATACAAAGAACAAAGAAAATTTACAGCCCAGGAACAGGCCCTTCTGCCCTCCAAGCCTGAGCCGATCCAAATGTACTGTCTAAACCTGTCGGTCAATTCCTAAGCATCTGTATCCCTCTGCTCCCCACCTACTCATGCATCTATCCAGACGCATCTGAATTGAATCTACCATGCCTGCCTCTACCATCTCTGCAACGCGTTCCAAACGCCCACCACCGTCTGTGTGAAGTACTTGCCGCGTGTATCCCCCTTAAACTTTCCACCTCTCACCTTGAAAGCATGACCTCTCGTTATTGAATCCTTCACCCTGGGAAAAAGCTTGTCTCTACCCACCCTGTCTATACCCTTTATGATTTTGTAAGCCTCAATCAGGTGCCCCCTCAATCTCCTTTTTTCTAGTGAAAATAAACCTAAACCTACTCAACCTCTCTTCATAGCTAGCACCTTCCATACCAGGCAACATCCTCATAAACCTTCTCTGCGCTCTCTCCAAAGTGTCCACATCCTTTTGGTAATGTGGCGCCCAGAACTGTACACAGTATTCTAAATGCGGCCAAACCAAAGTCTTGTACAATTTTAACATGACCTGCCAGCTCTTACACTCAATACCCCATTCAATGAAGGCAAGCATACTATATGCCTACTTGACCACTCTATCCACCTGTGCAGCAACCTTCAGGGTACAATGGACCTGCACTTCCAAATCTCTCTGCCCATCAACTTTCCCAAGTCTCTTCCATTCATTGTGTAATTCGATCTAGAATTAGACTTGCTGAAATGCATCACCTCACATTTATCTGGATTGAAAGCCATCGGCCACTTTTCTGCCCAACTCTCCAGTCTATCTATATCCTCCTGTATTCTCTGACAGTCCCTTATGCTTTCTGCTACTCACCAATCTTTATGTCATCTGCAAACTTGCTGATCATACCAACAGTGCCCTCTTCCAGATCATTTATGTATATTAAAAACAACCGTGGCCCCACCACTTATCCCTGTGGAACACCACTGGTCACCTTTCATCATTTTGAGAAACTCCCTTCAACTACTACTCTCTGTCTCCTGTTGCTCAACCAGTTCTTTATCCACCGAGCTAGAACACCCTGCACACCATGTGACTTCACTTTCTCTATTAGTCTACAATGGGGAACCTTATCAAACGCCTTACTACAGTCCATGTATATGACATCAACAGCCCTTCCTTCATCTAACAACTCAAAGAAGTCTATTAAGTTGGTAAGGCCTGATTTCCCCTGTACAAAGCCATGTTGCCCATCACTGATAAACTCATTCTTTTCCAAATATAAATAGATCCTATCTCTCAGTACCCTCTCCAGCAACTTCCCCACCACCGACGTCAGGCTCACTGGTCTGTATTTACCCGGAATATCCCTACTACCCTTCTTGTACAGGGGGACAACATGGGCAACCTTCCAGTCCTCCGGCACCTCACCTGTATTTAAGGATGCCACAAAGATATCTGTCAGGGTCCCAGATATTTCATCTCTCACCTCCCTTAGCAACCTGGGATAGATCCCAACCAGTCCTGGGGATTTGTCCACCTTAATAACCTCTAGCATACCCAACACATCTTCCCGACTTATGTCAATGTGATCCAGACTAATCGAATGTCTATCTCTAATCTCAAGATTCATCATGTTCCTCT
>NC_057719.1:5815950-5819318 GCF_004010195.1 Chiloscyllium plagiosum
ACGTGCAAACTCCACACAGTCAGTCGCCTGAGGCGGGAATTGAACCCGGGTCTCAGGCGCTGTGAGGCAGCAGTGCTAACCACTGTGCCACCGTGCCGCCCGTTTCCTTAATTCTACTTGCTAAAGCTATTTCATGACCCCTTTTAGCCCGCTTGATTGCTTGTTTAAGACTTGTTCTACTCTTCCGATATTCCTCCAGGGCCCGTTCTGTTCTTAGCTTATGTTCACTTCCTTATGTTCACTTCCCTTTTCCTCTTGGCTAGTTGTACAATTTCTCCTGTCATCCATGGTTCATGTATCTTACCCTTCCTATCCTTTGCCTTCAACGTGACATGCCTATCCTGCACTACCACTAACCTATCTTTGAAAGCCTCCCACATCCCAAATGTGGACTTCCCCTCAAATAGCTGTGTCCAATCCACATTTCCCAACTCCTGCATAATTTTGATATAATTGGCTTTGGCTCATTTTAGTACTCTTCCCTTAGGATCACTCTCTTCTTTATCTACAAGTATTCTAAAACATACAGAATTGTGGTCACTGTTCCCAAAGAAACCCCCCACCGCAACTTCTATCACCTGTCCTGCCTCGTTCCCCAGTATCAGGTCCAATATGGCCCCTTCCCTCGTCGGACTATTGACTTACTGCTCTAGAAGAATGGCCACCATATTCAGCTCTACCTTCCAACTTTCTTTAATTTTTGGGAAATTACTCCTGTCATCCACTGTGAGGACTGATGCGAAGTAATTATTCAGTTCCTCAATCATTTCCTTGTTCCCCAGTGTCTATTTCTCCAGTGTCATTTTCCAGCAGCCCGATGTCCACTTTTGCCTCTGTTTTGCCATTTATATATGTGAAGAAACTCTTGCAGTCTTCCTTTATATAACTGGCTAGCTTACCCTCATATTTAATCTTCTGCCTTTTTTTTGTGGCCCTCTATTGGTCTTTGTAAGCTTCCCAGTCCTCTAGTTTATCACCCTTCGCTACTTCGCATGCTTTCTCTTTTACTTTTATGCTGTCCCAGACTTCCCTAGTCAGCCACGGTTGTCTTATTCTCCCTGCATCATGTTTCTTTTTCCTCAAGATGAATCTTTGCTGTGTCTCCTGAATTACTCCCAGAAACCCTTGTCTTTTCTGTAAGGCTCCTCTCCCAGTCAATTCTATCCAGCTCCTCCCTCATACCTCAATAGTTGCCTTTGTTCAGCTATAATACTATTACCTTTGATTTTATCTTCTCCCTCTCAAATTGCAGAGTAAATTCAATCGTATTATGATCACTGCCTCCTAAGGGTTCCTACACCTTAAGCTCCCTTACCAAGTCTGTCTCATTACACAGCACTAAATCCATATTGCTTGGTCCCTAATGGGCTCCAACACAAGCTGTTCCAAAAAGCCATCTCGCAGGGCTTCCACAAATTCCTTTTCTTGCAATCCACTACCAACCTGATTTTCCCAGTCCACCTGCATATTGAAGTCCCCCATGATCATTAGGTTCATGACTAGGAATTAAATTCTGCACCTTACACAAAGATAGGAATCATGATAATTGACATAAAGAAGTAGGGTGCTAGCTAATGGGAAGGTGCAAAGATTGTCAAAACAGATGATAAGAACTACAAAAGAGAGTCTAAAGAGAAATATGCCAATATTCACTCATTTAACTGGTAAAGTGGTATTTGCTGTGTGCAGGGTTAGTTGGATTTTTTTCGTAAAATTACTTATCTGAGGTTAATGTGATCAGAGCTTGGAGTTATCAAAGCACTTTTGTTGATTTTATGCATTGACGTGGAGCAGGGGAGATTAAATTCAGAACCAACTAGCAATTTATTTGATAGTATAACAGTGATCATCATGTTGAGAATAGGGGCAGATCTTGCAGTCAAACACCATTTAGTTTTCATTGCTTCTTGAGCAGAATGATATAAAAATAAAATAATTTATGGTCAAAGTTGGGATGATATAATGCTCAAGGGCCTATGCAAACTCTTAGTTATTACACTAAGAGCATGCTATTTGTAACACCAAAGGGACTCACCTAAGTTTTGCAAATTGAACTGGTTGACTTTTGTCCTTCCTCTTGACAGTACATGAAAGCCAAATGGACTTGTAAAGTGGAATCGTTTGGTCAGCTGAATTAATTCCATAGCATTAATATGGTGCTCAAATTATATAGCTTCCAAGTTATCTTAGGTAGTAGCGAGTTTTGAGAAGATTTGTAGTTCAGGTTGAGGTTCTGGATGTAGGTTTGCTCGCTGAGCTGGAAGGTTCGTTTCCAGATGTTTTGTCACCATACTAGGTAACATCTTCATGTTACCTGCCAGGAGATGTTACCTGGTTGGGTGACGAAACATCTGGAAAATAATCTTTCAGCTCAGCGAGCAAACCTACATCCAGTATCTTAGGTAGTAGTTAGGATGCTGCAATCCACCCAGATTTATTTTGTCAACTCAAGTGTTGTAATCCTGCACTTTTCCCCCTTACCTGCTACTGTCAGATTCAAATTTTCATGTTTTGAAGTGTAACTACTTATCGTACTGTTGTGTTAACTAGAGGCTGCAATGTATACTAGTTACAGAATGTATTGCAGCAACTTACCAATGTTTTCTTGGCAGCCCCTGTCAAACACAGCCTCTCCTGATGAAGGGCTCCTTCCGAAATTTCGATTTTCCTGCCTCTCGAATGCTGCCTGACCTGCTGTGCATTTCCTGCATCACTCTAATCTTGACTCTCTCACTAGAATACAAGGGTAATAGGCACATGGGAATACACTCCTCCACCTTCCTCGCCCAAAAAAACATTGAACCTCATTCTGATTTCTGTATGTCCTTACCCAACAGCACTGTGTGACCAGATTTACTCATTCAACACTTTTAAATTCGATTTATTAATGTCTTGTGTACCTAGGTACAGGGTGAAAAGTTTGTTTTGTGTGCTGTAAAGGCAGATCATACAAAGTGTATTTGTGTATTAGAACAGAGTGAGTAATACAATGTTATGGCTGCAAAGAAGGCACACAAAGAACGAGATCAACATTAAGTTTAAAATTTGAGAGGTCCATTCAGAAGTCTAATAATCAATAGACAATAGGTGCAGGAGTAGGCCATTCAGCCCTTCAAGCCTGCACCACCATTCAACATGATCATGGCTGATCATGCAATTTCAGTTTCCCACTCCCTCACTCTCTCCATACCCCTTGATCCCTTTAGCTGCAAGGGCCAAGTCCAGCTCCCTCATGAATATATCTAATAAACTGGCCCCAACAGCTTCCTGTGGTAGAAAATTCCACAGGTTCATAAATGTCTGAGTGACGAAATTCTTCCTCACCAAGGCCCTGTCATCCTTACTCCAATACTCAAATCCTCTTGCTA
>NC_057719.1:5820569-5823923 GCF_004010195.1 Chiloscyllium plagiosum
TACCTCATTTTTCCTCTGCTTATTTCCTTCTTAGTAATCCTCTGTTGCTCTTTAAAAGCTTCCCAGTCCTCAGTTTTCCCACTTATCTTTGCTATGTTATACTTTTTCTCTTTTAACTTTATATGTTTCTTAACTTCCCTCGTCAGCCACGGCCGCCCATGCCTCCTCCTGGAATCTTTCTTCCTTTTAGGAATGAACTGATCCTGCAACTTCTGCATTATGCACAGAAATATCCGCCATTGTTCCTCCACGGTCATCCCTGCTAAGGTATTGCACCATTGAACGTGTGTTTAAGCTTTTATACCTTCTGACCGATGGAAGAGTTTAGAAGAGATTATAACTGGGGTAAAAAGTGTACAATGTAGTTGCTCGAGGAGATAGCTGATTGCTGCTTTCTCAAAGGCAACTAGTGAAGAATAATAAATGCATTACTCCCAGTTGATTTATTGCTGAGTTTGAAGCTGAGTGGTCTGCCTGATTTTATTCTAATTTTTGTAATGATTTGATTTAACTGGATTCATAGGCTGTTTCAGAGAACAATTAAGAGTGAATCACGTTGGTGTGGTTCTCTAATAGGCCAGAATAGGTAAAGATGGTGAGTCACTAATAGGCCAGAATAGGTAAAGGTGGTTCAAAAACACAGCAACAGCAGGTCTGGCAGAATATGTGAGAAGAAAGCAAATTTCATGTTTTAAGTCTGGCGACTCTTCATCATTTTCATAGTTACTTGGCACCGTTACTTTCTAAGACTCCTCAGATATTGTAGTATTTTACTAATTTAAAAGTGAAATCATTTTACATATATTTCATTATTGCACGTTGTTTATCCTGCTAATTCTTCTTGTGTTGTATTCTATACAGAAATTTAACAAGAGGAGTTACTCGCTTTCGAGAAATTTTGAGGGCCGTGGAAACGAGGACCACACAGAATTTGCGGATGGTGAGTAACCAGACATGTTCCACAGTATTGGACACCATAAATAAATATGATGCCGATCTGGTACCTGCCACAGAGCTATGTACAGATTGTTTCCTCTATTAATCATTGGTTAATAGCCTGATGCTGAAATGGGCTACCTGGGCAGTATTGTCACATTCTAGCTAATTGCACTATATATCATTTTAGTCCAGAAAAGGAATTGATCCCCTATCTCCAATATTACTCCCCTCTGTAGCTGCTGGCATACAGTTCCAAGGTCATTAGCTGTCTGCTGGCGCTTTGCCCACATTGTTGTTCATCTATCAACTTGTGTGTCAACAGGCTCTGCCATGAATAACATTATAGTTGAGTCAACATGCAATTTCCAGCATGGGTCACTGGTTACTGCTGGCAGTCCATCTTCCATCCTTTATAAGTTGAACTGATTCAAAATTCTACTATCCAAACAAAACTTGCATTGATTAAAAGCAAAGTGCTATAAATTCTGGAGAACTGAAACAGAAACAGAAAATGTTGGAGGAATTCGGCAGGTGTGGTAGCATCTGTGGTGAGAGTTCATATCTCAAGTCCAATATGATTCCTTTTTGAAACTGCAGGGTGACGGGGTGGTGGTAGTGAAAAAAATACTTCCTTTTAATGCTATTGAAAGACATGGGGGAAACAAGTGGAATGAGTGGCGATGCTGTCCAGAACCAAAAGCAAAGGGAGTAGAGAAGAAATATCAGTGTAAAATAGGTGTTCGTAGCAGCAGAATCACTTGAGGGCAAACCCCTGCCAGGAGAGGGGCTTGATGTAATGAAAATGAAGGACACTGATTGAACTTATTAAATTCAATGTTGAGTTTTGAAGACTAAATGTATCTAATTAAGTGTTGCTCTATAGCTTGCATTGACCCTTGCCAGACATTTTGAACACCCTTATGATCCATTTCTCTTGCTCCCATTCCGCTTTGTCGATAAATACAGTAATTTTCTAGCCTACTTCAGTTTCAAGGAAGTCATCTTGGACCTGAAACCTTCACTTTCTTTTCCTTTGTACAGATACTGCCACATGCTGAGCTTCTGCAGCACTTTCTATATTTCATGTATATCGAGTCCTGATCATCCATTCTGTGCTTGGAGACATGCAGCATTCAGTCCAACCACACCTCATTTTATAATCTGCAATTTTCCAATCCCTCCATGACCATCCTTGTGACTTCCTTCAGCCCTACAGAATAAACTGCTGCTTGGTGGGTGTGATTTCAGTTGCTGAGCTTGGAATTCCTCTCCAAAGTTCTATTTTTCCCTCTCGCTTCCTTTAAGATGATCCTTAAAACGTGCCTCATTGAAGCTTTTGGTTGTCTGTCATAATGTGTCTCCGTAAGTGACTCTGTATTAAATTTATTCGCACAATATCCCATGAAGCACTTTGGGATATTTTAAAACATTAGAGAGGTACAAATGAATACAGGTTTTATGTTGATTTGAAATCAAGACAAGAGCCAAGCAAGGATCATTATTTTTATCTGAGAAAGACATAGAAATGTACAGCACAGAAACAGACCCTTTGGTCCAACTCATCCATGCCGACCAGTTGTCCTAACCTAATCTGGTCCCATGTAGAATTAGAATTCGAATTCCTACAGTGTGTGTCAGGGTTGTGTGTAGGTTTAGCTTAGATTTAGTTTAGATTCCCTACAGTGTGGAGACAGGCTCTTTGGCCCAACAAGACCACACCGACTCTCCAAAGAGTAACCCACCCAGACCCATTCCTCTACCCTATATTTACCCCTGACTAATGCATGGTGGCTCAGTGGTTAGCACTGCAGCCTCACAGCGCCAGGGACCCGGGTTCGATTCCAGCCTCGGGCGATTGTTTGTGTGGAGTTTGCACATTCTCTCTCTATCCGC
The DNA here is from genome assembly GCF_004010195.1 of Chiloscyllium plagiosum. Classification (NCBI taxonomy): domain Eukaryota; kingdom Metazoa; phylum Chordata; class Chondrichthyes; order Orectolobiformes; family Hemiscylliidae; genus Chiloscyllium; species Chiloscyllium plagiosum. The sequence continues at coordinate 5,823,402 of NC_057719.1, forward strand.
GTGGGTTTCCTCCGGGTGCTCCAGTTTCCTCCCACAGTCCAAAAATGTGCAGTTTAGGTGACTTGGTCATGCTAAATTGCCCATAGTGTTAGGTGAAGGGGTAAATGTAGGGGAATGGGTCTGGGTGGGTTGCTCTTCGGAGGGTCGGTGTGGACTTGTTGGGCCGAAGAGCCTGTTTCCACACTGTAGGGAATCTAAACTAAATCTAAGCTAAACCTACACACAACCCTGACTATTGTGGGCAATTCAGCATGGCCAATTCACCTAACTTGCTCATCTTTGGATTGTGGGTGGAAACCAGAGCACCCGGAGGAAACCCATGCAGACATGGGGAGAATGTGCAAATTCCACACAGTCGCCTGAGGCTGGAATTGAACCCAGGTCGGTGGTGCTGTGAAGCAGCAGTGCTAATCACTGAGCCACCATGCCGCCCTACATTTGCCAGCACTTGGCCCATATCCCTCTAAACCCTTCCTGTTCATATACCCTTCCAGATGCCTTTTAAATGTTGCAATTGTACCA
>NC_057719.1:5824423-5828037 GCF_004010195.1 Chiloscyllium plagiosum
GAGCTTTGCTGAATTTCTGCAGTGCATCTTGTAGGTGGTGCACACTGCTGCTACTGAGTGCCGGTGATTGAGGGAGTGGATGTTAGTGGATGTGGTGATCATTAAGTGGGCTGCTTTGGCCTGGCTGATGTCCAGCTTCTTGAATGTTGCAGCTGCACCCATCCAGGCAAGTGAGGAGTATTCCATCATATTTCTGACTTGTGCCATGCAGAGGGTGGACAGGTTTTGGGGAGTCAGGAGATGAGTTACTTGCTGCTGGATTTCTAGCTTCTCACCTGCTCTTGGAACCATTGTATTTATATAACTGATGTTTCAATACGATAGTTTTGAGTGTTAGAGTCATACACCGAAAACTTATGTTTGTATAGAGCTTTTAATGTAATAAGACATCACAAGGTGTTTCACAGGAATGAAGAAGGGCTTGTGCCCGAAACGTCGATTCTCCTGTTCCTTGGATGCTGCCTGACCTGCTGTGCTTTTCCAGCAACACATTTTCAGCTCTGATCTCCAGTATCTGCAGCCCTCACTTTCTCCTGTTTCACAGGAATACCATAAAGAGTGACACGGGGGCTCAGTGGTTAGCACTGCTGCCTCAGTGCCAGGGACTCTGGTTCAAATCCAGCCTCGGTTGACTGTTTGTGTGGAGTTTGCACATTCTCTCCTTGTCTGCATGAGTTTCTGCTTTAGTTTCCTCCCACAGTCCAAAGATCTGCAGGTTAGGTGGATTGACCATGCTAAATTGCCCTGTCATGTCCAGGGATGTGTAGCCTCGGTGAATTAGTCATACTACAATGCAGGATTGCAGGGATAGGCTTGGGGGTTGCGTTTGGGTGGGATGCTCTTCGGCAGGTCGATGCAGATTTGATGGGCTGAGTGGCCTCCTTCCATACTGTAGCAATTCTATGCTTCTGTTAAACAAAATATGACATCTAGTCATGTAGATATTTAGACAGATATCTGCAAGCTCAGTCAAACAGTGCTTTAAAGGAGGAAAAAGAGGTGCAAAAGTAGATAGAATCATCTGGGGCTTAGGCTCTTGTTATGGGAAGTCACAGCACCTAATGCTGGAGTGTTTAAAATTGACCTTTCAGTGAATTGCCATCTTGATGCGGTGAAGGGACTTGAATGTTCACTTGATCGCATGAGCAATGTCTTCAGGAGTTCTCAACTGCTGGCAGGGCCACCTATGACAGTAATGTCAGAGAGGAGGAACCAGAAAAAGCGCAATCCACAATAAGTCATCAGTAGCAGTCCAGGCGAAAACACTTGCATGATATCAGTGGCTGCAGCAGTGGATGACGACCGTATTAGTTGGACAATCCTCAGTCATTGAGATTTCCTTACTACTGAAACTGGATTTTATGTCAAGGATCATGTGTTTGCTGATGTTAAAAGTCGTCTAACACAAAGCATTTACCTAAAATAATGCAAACCCCTGACACACAGACAACACAAACCCTGCGGTGATTGGCGAGAGATGACTGGAGCAGGAGTATGAGATCTGGAATTTTGTAGCTTTAGGCCAGTTCAAAAGCGGCTGTGTTTAACTCAGTCATGTCACTCTTTGAATAGGAACAGGAGAGCATTTTGTCAGCTTTCTTCGTGACTGAGCAGCCCTCTTCAGGATCCACTCTGCTCACTCCACCCTGGGAAGGGGTCAGAAAAGGTATGCTAAAAATAATCTGTTCTGTTACAAATCTGGCTGAAAAACCACATCTAGCAGGCTCTATTTCCTGCAATTTGAAAACGGAGCAAAACTCAAATCTCAGAACCCGGAATGTATGACAAACAAAATAATTGCCTGTAATGAAGAAGTGCCCATTTGGGCAGTTCAACATTGATATTGCTGCCCTCAAGGAGATGTGAAGAGCAGGTGAAGGGCAGTTCAGGAAAGAAGATGGTGGTCGCACCTTCTTCTGAAGAGCAAAACCTAAGGATCAACCTAGAGCATGTGGAATTGGATTAGCTATGAAGAATGAACTTATCAACCAACTCTCGAAGTTCTCTGTTAGCATCAGCAATTGTCTGTCTGTTCAAAACTTGCCATGAACCAACATGCAATGGTTGTGAGTACTTGTGCTCTAACCCCTTGATGCCACAAATGAGTCCAACGAAGGCTTCTATTCCATTTTGGACACCATATTTACCAAAATCCTGAATGAAAATATAATTAGCCTCCTTGGATACCTCAGTATCGGACAGAAAGGGTACCAATTCTGGGAAGGAACCATCAAAAAGGGAGGAGTTAGAAATTGGAGCACCAGTAGAATTCTCCTGCTCACCAAATGTGAGGAATGCCAGCTGGTCATCACTCACCCAGTGTTCTTCCATAAAAACAAAGTCAAGACTTTCTGAAGGCATCCACAAACAAAGCACTGGCACGTGATTGACTACATCATCGTGCAAAAGGATGTTCTCATTACCAAAGTAATGACCAATAAATACAACTGCTGGACAAACCATCATCTTACCTGCTCCTTGATGTCCATCGAATGCCACCAGAAACAGCTGAAAATGAACAAACAGCCTAGAAAAAGGCTCAACATTGCACAGCTTCAAGAGTCGAGCAGACTCATGAGCTTCCAATCATGTTGACACCAAAATCTCTGAAGAATTCATTTTAATGGCGGAAATCTGGAAAGTGCTGAAGACATGCTGTGAAGAAACCATTGGCTGCAAGACCAAGAAACACCAAGACTGTTTCAATAAGAATGTTCGTATCCAAGATGCCATCAACAAGTAGAGGAAAGCTCTACATGTCTTTAAAAAAAAACACCAGTGAGGCAAACAGGTGAACTTCTCAAACAGTAAAGGTGGAGTTATAAAGAATGAGGAAAAACAAGAACTGATGGTGATCTGAGAAAGCTAAGGAGCTGCAACTGCTTGATGACAAGCATGACAGCCATGGTTTCTTCAGTGCCACGGACCCAACACCTTCAGCCTCAAGCTGGTGCGGAGTAAGGCTGGCCCCCTGTTGAGAATTAGGAAAAACACCAGCCTGCAACAGGGAGAACGTTTTAAAGAACTCCTAAACTACAAGAAAATCATCACCAAGGACATGTTTGAGGAAATCCCTCAGCTCCACGCTGAGGATGATCTTGAATTCCTACCTAGTGTGGTAGAAGTTTAAGGCACCATTAGACACAAGAAGAATGAAAAGGCCACAGAGTTAGATAGGATTCCAGCATCAAGAATGCTGCCATCACCACCGTTTTCAAGAAGGGAGACAAAGTGGACTGTGGGATCTATTGAGGAATCTCCCCATTGCCAGGAAAATCATCGCATGAATCCTCACTAGGCGCCGTCTCCCAGTCTCCAAGGAAAACCTTCCCGAGAGGCAGTGTGGCTTCTGAACAAACTGGAATTATGAGCATGATTTTCAGTACTTGGCAACTCCAAGAGAAATGAAAATGTGTTGCTGGAAAAGCGCAGCAGGTCAGGCAGCATCCAAGGAGCAGGAGAATCGACGTTTCGGGCATGAACCCTTCTTCAGGAATGAGGAAAGTGTGCCAAGCAGGCTAAGATAAAAGGTAGGGAGGAGGGACTTGGGGGAGGGGCGTTGGAAATGCGATAGGTGGAAGGAGGTTAAGGTGAGGGTGATAGGCCGGAGTGGG